>NC_085929.1:46215603-46581853 GCF_028885655.2 Pongo abelii
TTATTAAACCGGAATTCTGGAGCTCATCCCTATTTAGAGATAGAGTCTTACTATGTTGTCCAGGGTGGCCTTGAACTCCTGGGCTCAAGCAATCCTCCTGCTTCAGTCTCATGAGTAGCTAAAACTACAGGCCCCACTGCACCTGGCTTCAATCCCATTTTTAACATTTTTTTTTTTTTTAAGGTTTTCTTTTTTTTTTCTTTTACCCTAAGTTCCGAGATACGTGTGCAGAATGTGCAGGCTTGTTACGTAGGTATACATGTGCCATGATGGTTTGCTGCACCTATCAACCTGTGTTCTAGGTTTTAAGCCCCACATGCATTAGGTATTTGTTCTAATGCTCTCCCTCTCCTTGTCCCCCCACCCCCCAACAAGCCCCAGTGTGTGATGTTCCCCTCCCTGTGTCCATGTGTTCTCGTTGTTCAACTCCCACTTATGAGAACATGAGGTGTTTGGTTTTCTGTTCCTGTGTTAGTTTGCTGAGAATGATGGCTTTCAGCTTCATCCATGTCCCTGCAAAGGACATGATCTCATTCTTTTTTATGGCTGCATAATATTCCATGGTGTATATGTGCCACAGTTTCTTTATCCAGTGTATCATTGATGGGCATTTGGGTTGGTTCCAAGTCTTTGCTACTGTAAATAGTGCTGCAATAAACATACGTGTGCATGTATCTTTATAGTAGAATAATTTATAACCCTTTGGGCATATACCCAGTAATGGGACTGCTGGGTCAAGTGGTATTTCTGGTTCTAGATCCTTGAGGAATTGCCACACTGTCTTCCCCAATTGTTGAACTAATTTACACTCCCACCAACAGTGTAAAAGCATTTCTATTTCTGCACAGCCTTGCCAGCATCTGTTGTATCCTGACTTTTTAATAATCGCCATTCTGGCTGGCATGAGATGGTATCTCATCATGGTTTTGATTTGCATTTCTCTAATGACCGGTGATGATGAGCTTTTTTTTCATATGTTTGTTGGCTGCATAAATTGTCTTCTTTTGAGAAGTGTCTGTTCATATCCTTCGCCTAATTTTTGATGGGCCAACCCCCATTTTTAACTAATCTCTGAGTCCTGGAACCTTTTCCACTTCTCTTACGTCTGTCAACTTTTTCCCATCTCTCCTTTCTCACCCTACTGCTTCTAGCTTATGTCAAGCCATGGCTTGGCTTGCTGGTTGCTCGAGGGAGGTCTGTTTGGTGGTGAGAGGTCAGTAATATGCAGCATGGTGGGAAAGGACTAGAAGTAGAAAGGAGTGAGGTCATTATTTGCCTAAACTAGGGTGACGGCTGGGTGACTGGTACAGAGTGGGCAGGAATGAGACCCAGAGAAGACAGAACAGACCAACAGGGCCTAGGAACTGGATGTTGGGGAGAGAGGAAGAGGAAAGACCCAAGTGGCATCTGGAGCTACTGGTGCCATTACCAGAAAGAGAAAAGCAGAGGAGAGGCTGGGAGGAAGATGATGAGCTCATGATTTGTTGTGGGGTTCAAAACAGAAAATGTGTGCAAAAGTGCTTTGATATCTACAAATTGCTACACAAATGCAGTGATTATTTCACGACATTTAGATAACACGATAATCTTGTTAATGATAATCCTGGCAACGATACATGCTTTAGGGATTGATACAGCTATCAGGCACATTCTGTTAGGAACTGAACAAAATAATTCATCTGTCCAAAGTAGTACACGTATAATCTAGAAATAGAATCCAAGATTCTCATCCAACCCTGCCATCCATTTGTTCAATCCCTTTGAACCTGTATGTGAGAAATTCTTCCAGTATGTGCTCTCTCTCATGCCCTGTTGTGGCTAAGAGCGTGGGCTCTGAATCTGAATCCCAACTTTGCCACTTAGTAGCTGGGTGACCTTAAGCAAGTTGCTTAGACTCTCTGTGCCTCAATTTCCTTTAAAGGCGCTATTGTACCTATAAAGTAGGTATAATAAAATAAAATAGGTATAATAGTAGTCCCTACCTCAAAGGATTGTGGTGGGGACTGAGTGGGTTAATACATGTAAAGTTCTTTTAAAATAATGCATGGCACATAGCATGCACCCAGGAGTCTCCTAATTGCCCTCCCTGTCCTGCCTTGGCCTCTGCTGTCCGTTCTCAACACAAGAGCCAGTAGGAGCCTTTAAAACACTCCACAGCACACATCACGCTTCTGCTCAAGAGCTCTAATATGCCCTTTCCTGCATAAGACCATAGGCCTTATGGTGGCCTAGAAGCCCTATCCCCTTACCTCTCGGCTGTCCTCTCCTGCCACATCCCATTCCACACATGCTGGCCGCCTGCCAGTCTGTGAATCTCTCAGCTATAAGCCAGGGCCTTTGCACTAGCTGTACCCCCCACCTGGAAGGCACATCCCGGAGATCCTTATGGCAAACTCTTTACCTTCTTCAGTCTTCGCCCAAGTATGACCAAACCGTAAGCCTCTTCCAGTCGCCCAGCCCTTTCTATCCCTTCCCGGCTCTGGTATCTTCACAGCACATGTTTGTTGCTAATAATATGCTACATAACTGACTTATTGTGTTTACCGTGGATTTTCTCTCTCCGGTCCACGAGAATGCAAGCTCCACAAGGGCAGGGCTTTAAAAAAATATCTTATTAACGAATGCATCTTAAGCACCTAGAGCAGAGGCTGCATTCAGTAATATTAGTGACATTGAAGAGATGTTTGTTTCTAATAGTAAGAATATCTCCAAGCTGTTCATCCATCCTTGGGAACTCAGAAAGCATCTCCCACAGACACCATCCCTGGATGGCAGTCTGGCCACCTGTGGCCTGCGGCAGGCGTGGATGGATGCGCTCAGGTCTCACCTTTGCTAGACCTGCCAGTCCCTCCTCCTGGAATGGCCTTTCTGTTCATCTTTGTAAGTCCATGTCTTTTATTTTGAAGGGGTAGATTTTCCAGGCTACCAATAGCTTAGACTTCTAATTCTGTCCAAGAGGCTTTTGCTAAATCAATTAGAATGCTTTCTAAATCCCAAATATTCTATAGGAAGACTCATCTTACTAAATTCAGAACTAGAACAATCTTTATGAATAATAACCTGTGAGATGACCCAAAATGTAAAATCGAAGTAGACTTTTCGTATATTGTCTCCTCAGCAGCAATATAGACTGATGATTTGCTAATTTAATTGATGGTTTATTTAATCAGTGATAGTGAATAATAAAAAATGCTCACCTTATCAACAGACAAGCTGATATAGATAGCTCAACATTGCTTTTACCACCTTTATGATGTGCTGAAAGCTTTTCAGTTAAATAAATGAACCATGACATAAGAACAGAAATGTGAAGGAAGTATAATTTATCCGATTTCTGACTGTGCAACTCTATGCAGACCCAACAGGATATTGGACCAAAAAATGTACAGGCAGTATTTTAATGATTTAGCTTGACCATGTGGCATATCCCATACATAATGCAATAATACTCCTTTATCTTTGCCCTCTGTGATTCAAGTTCTAGGATGTTTCCTCCTCCATGCTATAGGAGTTCTGTGTTACAAGAAAAATGTAGTATACAGTATAGGGGACAAGTTCTCAACTGCAGCCCTAGTGAACACACAGACGGTGGTATGTTATAATGGAATTTTACTGTTTGAATAGCTGCAAATGCCTGAAGCCATAATTCTGCAATAATTACCATATCTTTGAGAACTTCTGCACCATCAGTGAGAAAACAGAATTCAAAATTACCAAACAAAATCATCTTGAAAACCTAGTTTCTTCTGAGCCAATTTTCTCTTTTCTAAGCCTGCCTGCTGATAAAAGGTGGCACATATCTTCTGGCTTAACAATAATATGCTTGGCCTCCTTAAATTACTTGGTGTTCTGCAAGAAATAAAAATCTCTCAAATCTACACATCTAAACCCTTTTATCACATCTCAGAATCTATTGTATTAAAAATAAAGCAAAACCTAGAAAACCAGTCCCCAGTATATTGAATATGTAACTGATTCACCCAGTTGTTCTCAGTATTCCCTTTCTCTTTAAAATGAAAGCACACAAAAGGAGGGACTCCTTGTATATTCAGGGCAAACCATTGTCACAAAGAACTCATTTGGAATGGATTTTGGAAACTCTTTAGTCTCCAGATTTCTCTGACACTCTATTTTTCAATACGATCCATTTACTTGTCACTCAGTCTTTTTCTTTTATTCAGTCTGCACAGGTCACCTAACCATCACCTACTGTGTCACTGCATAAAATCTGAAACTGTAGTGATTCAAATTTCTGACCCACCACTAGTTTTGTACATCCTGTATTCAAGCCCATCAAGTTCTCTCTTGCCCCCAGCTTTTGAACATGCTGTCCTCTCTGCCTAGAAAGCACTCTCTCCCCTAACTCATTTTGCTGGACTGACTCCTAGTTATCCTTCAGGATTCCATTTGGACTTCATTTCCTCCACGCAGCATCCCCTGAGGCCCTAATCGGAGCTGGTTGTCCCGCTTTATCAGGCTCTGCCACACCACGCTGTGCTCAAATTTATAGGACCTACATATTGACAGTAACTACCCACTTAGCTGTCTGTGTCTCCACTGGACCAGCTCCGAAGGCAGTGAGCACACCCATCCTGCTCACTATGGTGTCCTCAGTGTCTAGCAAACTGCCTACTCATCATAGGTGCTTAATACATATTTAAAGAATGAACACATCAGTAATTTGACAGTAAGCAAACTGTAAAATATTTTTATAACTGCCTTATAAAGTAGGATCCTCAAGTTCCAAAGTACTTAAGAGAATAACATCTAATGAAGTATTTTTAACCTAATTACCAAGTCAATCAGAATACAGCCACTCTTAATTTAAGCCAACTTTGTTCTCTTCATTTAATGGAATTGGCTAAATAGAGGCTCAAATAAGTGCTTGTTAATTATACTAATTAACAAAGGTTTGCATGGTTGCATTAAAATATATGTGCTCTCTAAAACCTAGTTAAAATCTGAGGTTACCATGTGCATGTAGTGAGCTCAGAGTAAGGAAGGTAGTTTCTTAAAGGGATAGTTGTTGCTGCCTCAGTTATTTGTGGGGTTTCTCTGAGTATTCAAGACACCCAGTGCTGCACCTTTTGGTTAGGGGGATGGGGAGGGAGGAATGCTTATCTCTGGAGGCTTTTTCCCTTCTTCATTCTTAGTAATGTACAGCTAAGAAATTTTACAGCCAGTACAAAAAGGGGATGCTGCATCCCAGTAGTAACTCCCTAGAAATCCACTGGCAGATTTCCCAGATGTATGAAGAAAGCCCATGGATGATGTCTTCATATTTAATTCTTATTTTATTTTATAAAGAAGTTTACTTGCATTCCCTTTTGTATTCTCAGGGCCTGGTACAGAGCCTTACAATAGTAGGTACTCAGACAGGCACCTGATAGGTAAATGATCACAGAAGCCACCTTTCCCTAAAGGCATTTGCTGAGTCCAACAAATTCCAACTTCCATTTTGATGGTGAAAGAACAGAAATCACCTTCATAAAAGGTGGGAAGTCTAACACGAGATGCTCCTTACAATAAAGGGAAATCTAATAGCTATGCAGTGAGAATGAATTGGAGATAAACCAACTCTTATGAGGAATTTAAGTCTGGGATTAACCTAGGTGTTCTCGAGAACTTTAAGCCGTGACCTTAATTGACTTAACCTATGTGGGAGTACACCAGGCACTTGGCAGAAATAAAAAGCAGGTTCTTGTATTATTCATACAAATAATTTTCCAAGTGTCATGACCAGCTCATAGTCAAAGATAATCAGGCACACAAGGAAATGCAACACCATGAGTACAAACCAGTGGAGATATCAAATTAACAAAAACTAAGATCTAAACAACTTTTGCTGTTATTAGTTTATCAATATGCATGAAAATTAGGAAATGTACCTCTCTACTTCTTCATAATAGGAATTAGAATATATTTGGAGCCAAAAGACAGTGAAAATACTGCATACCAAAACTCCTGGTAAAGTGGTACAGACACTTTGGAAAATAGTTTGGCAGTTCTTCAGCAAGGTAAACATAAGAGTTACCATATGACTCAGCAATTCCACTTCTAGGTATATGCCCAAGAGAAGTGAAACACATTCACACAGATGTTCACAGCACCATTATTCACAATAGCCAAATAGTGTAAAGAACCCAAATGTCCACCAACTGATGAATGGATAAACAAAACGTGGTATATCCATACAATGGATATTACTCAGCCACAAAAAGAATGTAAGCTACATGCTAAAACAGGAATGAATCTCAAAAAATTATGCTACGAAGTCAAACACAAAAAGCTATATTATATAATTCCATTTGTATGAAATAGCCAAAATAAGCAGATTCATGGAAACAGACAGTAAATGAATGGTTGCTGGGGCTTGGAGGAGGGGGTTGTGGGGAGCAGCTGCTAATGGGGATGGGTACCTTTTTGTGATGACCTAAATGTTCTGGAATTAGATAATGGTGATGGCTGTGCAACCTTGTGAATACAGTAGAAATCACTGAATTATATACCTTAAAAAGGTAAATTTTATGGTATGTGAATTATATTTCAACTTTAAAGGCTTGGTGGGATGCAGCTATACATTTAAGCTATTTATAATCTTAAATACATATATTAAATGATTATTACTAGTTTGCTGGTAAGAGTACTCTCTAGTTTACTTAATATTCTTTTTTTTTTTTTTGGACAGGGTTTTACTCTGTCTCCCAGGCTACAGTGCAGTGGTGCGATCACAGCTCACTGCCACCTCAATTTCTCAGGCCCAAACAATCCTCCCATCTCAGCCTCCTGAGTAGCTGGGACCACAGGCACATGCCACCATGCCCGGCTAAATTTTCTATTTTTTGTAGAGACACAGTCCAGCTATGTTGCCCAGGCTGGTCTCGAACTCCTAGGTTCAAGTGACCCTCCCACCTCGGCCTTCCAAAGTGCTGGGATTACAGGCATGAACCACCATGCCTGGCCTAATATTCTTACCAGTAAGAATTCTATACTAGTTTGGTTACTATTCTTAATAGTAAAGATATACTTGAAAATATCTGCAATAAACATTGACTTATAAAACTATAGCAAATTTTAAAAGAACCAAGTAGAAGTCTAGAAATAAAAAAAATAATAACCTAATTAAAACCTGATGGATGATTTGACAATGGACTAGACATAGCTGAAGAGAGGAATGATTAACTGGAAGGTAAGTTGGATAATAATTACCCTTGATCATGTAATTAGTGTGTTCACCATAAATGTTGTGAAGTGTCAAAATGTCTGCAACTTACCTTCACATAGTTCAGTAAAACATGTCTCTCTATTAATATAATGCATATGTAAACATGTTTAGCAACAGAGGGAGATAAGGCGAACATGGCAAAATGTTAACAACTGGTGAATCTATGTAAAGGGCATATATTCAATGTACAATTGTATACTCTTGGTTTCCAAACACAACACACTGTTGTTTAATTCTACCTGGTGATGGCTTGTTCTCAGTTTCCTTCATTGGCTCTTCAACTTTTTCTTAATCTCTTTGTTATAATCGCCTAGGACTCAGGCCTTCAACTTCTCTCCATGATCATGTTTACCCTGTTGGTCATTTCATTTTGTCTCATAGTTTTAAATAACCACCAAATCCTAACTGCCTGCCTCCATTCCAATCTAGACTCCCTCACAGACTCGGCTTTCACATCCAGGTGCCTACTTGGCTATCTAACAGATAATTGAAATTAACACATCAAAAATTGAATGTCTCTAAATTTTCTCTACCTATAGCCTTCCTCATCTCAGTTGATGGCAAGGTCATCTTGAATTTCAGTTGCTTGGTCCAATACTTTGAATTTGTCATTGACTCTTCTTTATCTTATAAATATTTTGTCCAATCCATTAGTGAATCCCTGAACTAATAACTTCTCACTCACCCTCACTGTGCCCACCCTGCTTTGAGCCATCATCAGCTCTTATCTGGATACCTGCAACAGCCTGCTATTTGGCTTACCTGCCTCACCCCATGTTCTTGTACCAGTTCCCCTGCCAAAGCAAGAGCAATCATTTAGAATCAAAGTTGCCGGGCACAGTGGCTCACACCTGTAATCCTACCACTTTGGGAGGCCAAGGCGGGCGGATCACGAGGTCAAGAGATCAAGACCATCCTGCCCAACATGGTGAAACTACTAAAAATACAAAAATTAGCCGGGCGTGGTGGCGGGCACCTGTAATGCAGCTACTCGGGAGGCTGAGGCAGGAGAATTGCTTGAACCCGGGAGGCGGAGGTTGCAGTGAGCCAAGATCGCACCATTGCACTCCAGCATGGGCAACAAAGCAAGACTCCATCTCAAAAAAAAAAAAAAAAATCAAAGGTCACATATTATTTTATATCCTAAACCCCATCCTAATTTTTATTTTCACAGAGTAGAAGCCAAAATCTCTAACAATTTTTTTTTTTTTTTTTTTGAGATGGAGTCTCACTCTGTTGCCCAGTGGCTGGAGTGCAGTGGCACGATCTTGGCTCACTGCAAGCTCCACCTCCCGAGTTCAAGCGATTCTCTGCCTTAGCCTCCCGAGTAGCTGGGATTACAGGTGCTTGCCACCATGCCCGGCTAATTTTTTTTTGTATTTTTAGTAGAGATGCGATTTCACCATCTTGCCCAGGCTGGTCTTGAACTCCTGACCTCGTGATCCACCTGCCTCGGCCTCCCAAAGTGCTGGGATTACAGACATGAGCTACCATGCCAGGTCTCTAACAGTGGTTTTTAAGAACCTATGTCATCTGTCATCTTTGCTCCATGACCTTGAACTCCGTCTACTCTCCCCTTTGCTCACTTCACTCCAGCCACACCAGCTTTCTTGCCATTCTTCAACCACGCCAAATTCTTCCAGCTTTAAGGTCTCTTCACCGACAATTCCTTTATCTCCTAATCCAGTCTGCACGATGAAAACCAGTTTTAATTTGTCTGGGAGCAGGACCCTGGCATTAGTATATTTTAAAAATGTTTTGTATGTCTTCAAAATAATCAGGATTATTTTAGCCTCGAGTTGGTAATTGTTGAAACTGAGTGATGGGCACATGCAGCCCATTACACGATTCTCTCAGACAAATATAAAACAAAAGAAAAGCTTCTGCGGTGATTCCAGTGTGCAGCAGGGTTGGGAATCACTGACCTGTAATCCCCAAACTGGATTGTTTTGCCCATAAATAACTGAGACATTTCTATTTGAAAGGCTGTCTTAATGAATTAAAAAGATACACAGAAGATGAAAAATATCAAATTTATTTTCTGAAGTAGAATAAAAGGATGCATTTGAATTCACTTTGCAATATACATTGACAATAAAAACATTTGCCTCATGTCCTTCTTATTTCCATTTAACTCCTAACACTAGCATCTGGAAGAAAGAAAAGATTTCTGGCCCTTGGTTTGCAGAACCTAAAACTTGCAAAAGAACGTGTGAAATGTATACCCCCAAACTCGATCCTCCTAGGTCACCTCAGGCTTGTTAACAAGCTCCATACAGTTGAAAGATAAAGAGCTGCTTCCTGCCTCCTTATCCAAAAGCTCTTGAATAGTCATTTGCAGTTTGAGGTCTTACCACAATTTTCACTAATGCTTAACCCATTTGAGGTACAGAGCATGAAAGAATGAAATTCTCTTCTGTTTCAAATGAACTAATATCTAAATCTGAAATTATCAAAGGTGACATCTTTCCCTTTTAAAAAATAAACCACCCAAATGAAATTATTAGTTTGAAACATACTTGTTAATAAACCTGATAAGGAAAAATTAAACCATCCCCTTTTTTGCCATAGTAATATGAATTTACACAATGCTAACTTAAGTCTTGGGGAAGTGGAACCACACGAGTTCTATCAAAAATAGATATTGTGATGATTAGATCTGATCTGAGCTCCCCTCAGAAGACTGGGGGACCTGGGAAGACTGGCTTATTTGTGAACTATTCAGACTCATGCTCATCAAGTGGTTATTGATGACATTAAGTTCTTGGATCACTGTGCTCAGATATTCATGTAATCTAGCGATCACACATTTTACCTCCCTTAAAAGAACACTAACGGAATTCTTTGCTTCAGGTTCCTGGGGGAAGTCTTTGGTTGACTGAAAACCAGAACAGGACAGAGGGATGAACTGGTCTACATTTTGGGTGGAAAACTCTCCCCAGTGACTACTAGAAATATGATTTATATTCTTTTTAGCAGAATCAGAGTTATTTGGAAGATTGAGGCTATCATTTTCCTCTACATCATAAGACACTGGGCCCCTAGAAGCAAAGGCGTGATGCAGCTTGGCTGTCTTATCTTCATTTTTAAAGGAGGTAGAAGACAACTGTTGATGGGACAAAGTCCAGAAGGAAGGTCCAGCCAGAATCGGGGATAAGAGATGAACTGACTTCTCTGGAGAGGCTAAATCAGGAGATGACATGGATAGAGGAGAAAAGGAAGATGCTCCCTCAGAGGCAGTTGAAACTAAAATGTGTAAATGAGAGAAAAAAGATTTATGCAACATACAAATGAGAGTAATAGCTAAAATAATTTTATAATGTAAAAGCCTATCTGGAAGGGCTCAACATAAATAAACTGCTTAGAATTTTAAATGTTAACTATTCATAATAAGCTTAAAAAAAACCCAAAGCAGGAAACTAAGAAAATCTACAGATGTATTATATATCAATAATACCATGGAAATGAAACTAAAATAGAATTATCAATATTCATCTTGACTCATCTTGACTCAAACCCTGCCCAACATATTTTTACACTAAACTTAATCAGAGAGAGCAGAAAAGTATTAAACCCCATTCTACTGACTGCCAGCATTTTAAGTTGGTATTTAAAGTAGAAAGTGTGAGAAACCTGTAACAGATTTCTTCAATTTTTTTATTTTTTTTCCTGTAGAGATTATTATGGCAAAATGAACTACCAACTACAAGTACCCAAAAGTTAGTGAAACAAATATTTTTCTCTCTATAGTGAAAGACTGAAGTCCAACACATCTGAAATCTAGAACGCTTTAGCACATGTATATAATCATTTTTTTCTCACCAAGAAACTAAGTGAAGTCAAAAGCATTCTAAGCCTTTTTTTTCCATAAAATTACATATTTGGGAAAGTTTTTACTTCCTTTCTGGCAAAATCATATTAAATCTCCCACACTTCATTCTAAATCATTATTTCCCAAACTTTTCTGAGAAACACTGTGTTCCTTCAGATGTTAGAAGATGTTCTGTAAAAACAGGCTTCATAGTCAATACACCTGGGCAGTTGCATACTGTGCCTCCCAAAAGGAGATTAACAGTGTCCATCAGTGCATTTAAAGTTCTGAGAAATATTCGGTAATTTATTCAAGTGTCTTCCAAGCTTTCTTAAACATGGAACTTTTTTCTCTTCTTCCTGGAATATCTATTTACATTCACTTATGTGATACAAATTGGTAGAATCCAGTTCTAAACTCTTTGCAACGAACTCTGAACTTGCTACTTAAAAAAAAAATTTCATTGTAAGTCACAGAAGAGGGGAGTTGATGCTTACTAATGAGAACACATGGCTTATTTTTCGACATTATTTTATTTTGCTTTACATATTCATGTCCCTTCTAAACTAAATTGGACCTCCTGTAAAAACTATGGCCAGGGCAGGCAGCTTCTATTTTTTGCTTCAAAGCTTTCCATGGCCTATCTCCAGTTCTCAGGAAAAATTCCAATCACAAAACTTTTTTGGGGATGAAATATATTCTCAGCCGATGCAGCAGCAGGGACATGAAAAGGAAAGCAGGAACTTCATCAGCACATGGTCAAGAAAAGCCAAGAACAGTTAGGAATCTAGGTCAGGCTAATCGAGACAGACTATCTTTGGATTAAAAAGGTGGAAAGATGGTAGTGGGCATGTTAATGACGACAGCCATGAGAAGTAAACGTTTTGAGAACCTGCATGTCTGAAAATGTCTGTACTCTACTTTTAGGCTTAACGATAGTTTGGTTAAAGAATTCTAGGTCAGAAATCCTTCTTTCAGAATTTTGAAGGCCACATTTCACTATCTTCTTGTTTCTAGTATTGCTGTTCAGGGGTTAGAGCCATTCGAATTCTTTTTCATTGCATGTAACCTGTTTTATCTCTGAAGCATTACAGAATTTCCTCTTTGTTTCAGAGGGTTTGGAAGCTTCTCAGTGATGTGCCCTGAAGTGAGACTATTTTCACTCACTGAGGTCAACTCAATCAGGCAACCTATTTCCTTCAGCCCCAGAAAATTATTCTAAATGACTTAATCACTTATTTTCTCCTCTGTGTTTTCTCTGTTGTCTCTTTCAGAACCTCCTCTTGTCAGAGGTTAGATCTCTTGGACTAGTCTTCTAATTTTCTTTTCTTTCCCATTTTCCCCACCTCCATCTTTTTGCTTTACATTAATGTAGATTTTATCAACTTTAGCTTCCAATCCTCTCATTGATTTCTTATATTTCTGCTATTACATTTTTAAATTTCCAAGAGCTCTTTTTTTTTGGTTTTCAGAAATTCTTTTTGTAATGTCTTGTTCTTGTTTCATATACTGTATTCTCTTATTTCTTTGAGGATAATCAGCTTCTTTGAAAAAGTTTTCCTTTCCCTTCATAGTGTATGTTTCCTCAAAATTATTTTTCTTTGTTTTCGTTTCAATGTTTTATATTAGAAGTGTTTTTTTTTCTTCAGATGTTGGTACCCTTTGCTGTCTGCTTATGTTTAAGTGTGGAGGATTAAAAGTTGAAAGGAACTTTGAGTGTGTGTATGGCACTTGTCAACTTTGAGCTTCAGTGAATAGTCATTTGTTGGGGAACCACTAACGTCAGTATCTTTAGTTCTTTCCTCTAGGCCAGTTAGGTTCTAGGAGAAAAGTTGTCCTATCTCATACCTAGAGGGTAAAGGTCTAGCTACCAGGGTGCTGGGAGGCCAGCAGGGGGAGGGGGCTGCAGCATTCAGCATGTGGTTTACATATCATCACATCCTGTGGTTTTGGTGACAGTGCCCACACTTGTAACTCTACCTAGCACCCCTCATTTCAGAGACCTTCCATCTGCCCTCTCCAGAAAACAAATCTTCAGACTCTGCCACAGGTTGCAGAGGTAGGTGGGTATTCATGGTAATTGTTCACCTGTCTAAGGACTTAACCACTTTTCAAATGCCTGTTTTTTTTTTTTTTTTTCTTTTTAGAAACAGGACCTTGCTCTGTCACCCAGACTGGAGTGCAGTGGTGCAGTCATGACTCACTGCAGCCTCAACCTGGGCTCAAGCGATCCTCCCGCCTCAGCCTTCCTAGTAGCTGAGACTACAGGTGTGGGCCACCAATGCCTGGCTCTTTTCTTGAATTTTTTGTAGAGAAGGGGTCTTGCTACATTGGCAAGGCTGGTCTCAAACTCCTGGCCTCAAGTGATCCTCACTCCTCAGCCTCCCGAAGCTGGGATTACCTCTGTGAGCCACTGTGCCTGGCCCCCTCAAATAGTTGTTTTTAAATTCTCTTTGTTTAGCACCAGATGGAGTAGGTTTTATAACCCCATTTTAAATATGAGGCAAAGGAATCTGAAAGAGACTAAAAATCTTTCCGAAGACCACAAGGCTAGAAAAGGGCAAAGATGGGATTCAAATTCAAGTTTCTCTGATGTCATAGAATATGATCTTAATCACAATTCTGTACTTCCACACAATTCTATTACATTAGAATTATTTTTACTGTATTATAGAATTATGTTAAATTTTGAGTATAAAATTTAGAAGACAGGTAACCAGGACAGTGAGGGGACTTGACATCTTATCTATAAGAAATGGTTGATGGATATGCTAATCTTTACCCAAAAAGAGATGGTAGAAGGATGAGAGGCTATATCTAATTATTTGAAGACAATCAGAAAATCTTAATAATAATACCTTCCATTACTCATAGTTTGCAGGAGCTAGAACTGGGATCAACAGGTAGAACTTACAGAAAACAGATTTTAGCCCACTTAATTAAAAAAAAAAACTTTCTCATTGTCATGGTTCTTCACACACGAAAATAATAATGGTGAGTGATGCTCAGAGCTCATGCACAGCCTGAATAACCGTTTGGTAGGGATATCTGAGGCAAGATTGGTGCATCACTTTACAGAGCTTATCTATTCTTGATGAGACTCTAGGACCCGGCTGGGCTCACACCTGTAATCCCAGCACTTTGGGAGGTCGAGGTGGGAGGATAGCTTGGGCCCAGGAATTTGAGAACAGCCTGAGCAACATGGCGAAACCCCTTCTCTACAAAAAGTACAAAAATTAGCTGGGCATGGTGGCGTGTACCTGTGGTCCCACCTACTTGGGAGACTAAACTGGGAGGACCACCTGAGCCTGGGAGTTTGAGGCTGCAGTGAGCCATAGTCATGCCAGGGCACTCCAACCTGGGCAAAAGGGTGAGACCCTGTCTCCAAAAAAAAAAAAAAAAAAAAAATTCTAGGACTCAAAACATATCTGTTAAAGTACTAAGAAAAGACTCTAGAAATAGAATTTGAGTTCCTTCTAGTCAGAAAGAATAACTTAATAAGAAACATTTTAAGTAGGCCAAGACAGAAATAATATTTGAGTCAAATATTAATATCTTTTTTTTTTTTTTTTTTGAGACGGAGTCTCGCTCTGTCGTCCAGGCTGGAATGCAGTGGCGCGATCTCGGCCCACTGCAAGCTCCGCGCCTGGGTTCACACCATTCTTCTGCCTCCACCTGCCGAGTAGCTGGGACTACAGGTGCCCGTCACCACGCCCGGCTAATTTTTTTTTTGTATTTTTAGTAGAGACAGGGTTTCACTGTGTTAGCCAGGATGGTCTCAATCTCCTGACCTCGTGATCCACCCGCTTCGGCCTCCCAAAGTGCTGGGATTACAGGCGTGAGCCACTGAGCCTGGCCCCCATGTTATCGTATATATTTAGATACGCAGTTAGGTTAGTCACATATATATGCTATGACTAAAAAACCTGGTATTTAACTTGATGCCAGTGGTTCTCAAAATGTGACTGCAGTAGCATCACCTGGGAATTTGTCAGTAATGAATTTCTTGGGTCCCAGATCTACTAAATCAGAAACTGGGGGGTTGGGCCCAGAAAACTAAGTTGTAACAAGCTGCCAGGTGTTTCTGAGGCATGCTAAAGTCTGGGACCCACTGCTTTCTACTATTTAGCTACCTTTCTTTTGCCTTATGACTATGACTGCTGACGAAATCGCTTATCATTGTTTACAGTTTTGCAGCTTTGAGTCATAGGCTACATGATGCTTTTGCTTATAAAAAGCCACTTCATCTATAATTGCCGCATACCAATTTACTTTTGTTTCCAAACACTCCACAGCTGTACACATACCTCAAGCTGCTCTCCAGGGTGCATCCTCACTGCCCATTTAGTTCTCCTGCCCAGGCTCACTACAGAAGTTATTTGGGTCTCTTGTTAACATTCACACAGTCTACTCAGCAGAACCGAAATAAGCTACAATAAATCGCTGTATTTTAAAATCTCATTGTGTGATATATGCACACCAATTAATGTTGGGCTTGCTTGAAGATAGCCCTGATAAAATTATTCCAAATGCTGATATGTTAACTTTAACTTATTATACTCATAAATAATATTGGACCAGTTAATCGTGATATTAAAACTTTCCATTTTTAAAAGCATTTAGAACTGTGCTGCAAAAATAAAATGAGAAATTTCTAGAAATAATTAAAAACTCTTATGAGCTAGAGATATAAATCTTTCTGTAAGCAGAAGGTCTTTGGTCAACTAAACACTTTAAATAGTTCACTGTAAAACAGAAGTTTTTGTCATTCTCCAATTCACCTCTTTCAGTCTTCCTAGCTGACATACAATGTCTGTCAAGTTAACTATATACAAATTAAAATATTCTGATTTTGTTCAATGGTTTAAAATGTAACACTAAGTGATCCTGTCCTCGGGACCAGTGATAGGTTGGCTGGGAACAGAAGGAGGCAATCATGCCTCCTAGGGAGTTACCCTGGCTGAGCGAGGGGTTCCAGGGCTGGGCACCAGGTCGATCTCACACCCCTCAGTGAGGTCTTCGTTACTGCCTGTGGCCTGCAAGCCAAGGTGTGCGAGCAGACACCAGGTTGATGTCTGCGTACTCCTGGACCAGGATCAGTGCCTTTTCAATGGAGGATTCCGAGACAGGATTTCATAATGCCCTCCATTTGCCATTCTGGTAGTTGCCGGAAGGCCAGCTTCAGAGAAAGGTACCAGGAAACTGACAATGCTTCCTTGAATTGGCTTCTGTATTTGCTTCATCAGTGTCTCTCATAGTGAATATTCTGGCGTTCCTATAGATCAGGTTTTGCTGATTTGGGAAAATAAAGACTATGGATCAACTAGGAATACTGTTCATATTAATGAGAAAATGCTTCTGTTAGAACCTTGTTGAAGGCACAGTTTTGAGTTGATCCAGTTCTTGAACTCTGTAGACTCTGATAATTCTGGATCTATTGTTCCATCTTTTGCTGATATTTTGTGTGTGGCAAATGTCGAGGAAGCCAGTTTTCTCAGATTTCAAAATAGTATATGGAAAAATGAAGAGAAAATAGAATGTGTCCATCCTTTGCAACTAGTTTGGGATCCACTGTCATCTGCTCTAAAACACAACAAACCAGTGAAAAATGATCTGCTTGTAAATGAAGCTGCAATTAAAAAAAAATAGGTGCCCTTGAAGATGAGCTAACTTTTCTTCACTCTCAGATTCCTGCAATTGTGGAAATGCAGGAACTGAAAAATACTACAAATTCTAGTTCCTTTGGCTTGAATGATGGGCCCATTAGTTTGGGACAAATGCCGTCATCAGGGGCTGTTCAGCTGAGTGGGGAGTCACACATATATATTTGTTCTTTACTACATTTATACTCTGTTCCTTTGTAGAGTGTATAATGAGCCTTAACATAATAAAAATCAGTTTCCAAGTTCAATGCTTTCTTCTCCTCCTCCACTACCACTTCCTCCTCAGTTTTCTTCTCTCTAGCTTCCATGTTTTCTTCCCATACAACTAGGAACTGATAATATTTGTGACTCAGATAATCCAGCTACTGAAATGAACAAACAGCACCCAGGTGCTAGTATAGTCATCATCCAAAAAGCCACAGAAATAAAGATGTTCTAAACATGTTGGATGTTCTAGAGGACATAAATGAAGTGAAGCTCTGTGCAGTTGAACAGTCACCTGGTGGCAGACCCATTCATAAGAGGAAAATAAAAAATTCCTATTGGGATCCGGTGTCTTTAACGTCTCAAGCACTTAAGCAGAAATTTGCATTTCAAAAAGATGATTCATTTGAGACAGAAAATAGATCTTAGGAGCCTTCTCCATTTTCTTGTCCAGAAACTTCAACGTTTGGACATCACATTTCTCAGTCAGAAGGACAGTGAACTAAGGAAGAACTGATAAGCACAAAGGCTGTTGACCAAGGTATCAGCAACAAAAGCTGTGTCTACACTTAGAAGGAGAGACCACAGAAATATGTCAGCCTGTCTTCCACTACACTTCAAAGGATCTTCTCTTCTGTTAAACGAAGTTAAACAAAGTCTGCATACTGCAGTGTATTAGTGGAGAGGTCTGAAAAGCCTTGATTCTTAAGAAGACTTGTCTCTGGTTTTGGAAGATCCAGCAATTAACTGGCTACTGATGATAATTAGATGTACGGATTTTTTTCTTGCATGTTAATGTAATTACAAGCTGAATACATACTTTGAATAATTTTTCTAAGCATTTATGACTTCCTAAGAAGTCATAGGCTTAAAAGCCTTTGAATCTTTTAAAAATTGTTACTGATCTGGTTTACTTGGCTTCAGAAATTTGGAGATTTTCAAAGAGGATAAAATTAAACTTTTTTCATTAAGACAGTCATAGTTTGAATCACATAGGTTGAGTCTTCTAAAACTTCTTGCTGAGATAATAAATTATGTGTAGAAACTGATTTTGACTGTTAAATGTTAAAAGTAGAAGTATTTAAAGAATCTTGACAAGTTTTGTCCATACTTGCTATGTAAATGTGTATGCCTGTCATTTTTGTTTCCTTTGTCCTTTACTACATTTATACTCTGTTCTTTTGTAGAGTGTATAATAAATGAGCCTTAAAAAATGTAACATCTTACACAAATGTTTGTAGCAGAATTATTTGTAATAGCCAAAAGCATATCTATTTCTCTCTCTCTGTAGAAGAGAGAAAGCTTTATTTCTCTCTCTTTCTATAGAAGAGAGACAGATCTCTATAGAAGAGAGAGAAATAGATATACTTTTTGGTATACTATATACTTTTTGGTACACTATATACTATATTCTATTTTTCTATCTATCTATCTGTATCTATATATATCTTGTTACAATGGAATTAGCCATAAAAAGCAATGAAGTACTGATATATGTTACAACATGGATGAATCTTGAAAATACTAGGCTAAGTGAAATAAGCCAGACACAAAAGGCCACATATTACATGATTCCATTTATATGAAATGTTTAGAATAGGCAAATACATAGAGACAACAAGATCTGCAGTTGACGGGAGTTAGAGGGAAGGAAGAATGGGGAGTGACTGCTAATGAGTGTAGGACTTCTAGCCGTGATGAAAGTGTTTCTGAATTAGTGGTGATGATTTCACAACTGAGAATACGCTAAAAGCTACTAAATCATACATTTTAAAAGGATGCATTTTATGGTATGTTAATTAGATTTCAATTTTTAAAAAGTGTAACATTTGGAAATTTAATGTCATTATAAATATGCTACATAAAATAATAGACTTAGGAAAACTCTTAATCATTTATGCTAAATTTTTATTGGGAAAATTGGATTAAAGATGAGTTTTCTCACTTACTTATAAAGTATAAGTTTTGAAAATTAAATAGGTGTGGTTTTTTGCCTGTGAAACAGCAGGCAGGAGATGTATACTACAAGAGTTGCTGGGGCTGCCTCTCTGGAGGGATGATGAAGGCTGCCTTCAACTCTACTTTGCACGGTGCTTCTGAGCCAGCCTGACCAGTAACTCAGGCTTTGCCAAGACACTTTGCAGAACTGTTTTCTACCATTTTCCTCAATTTCTGGCTCTGAAGCCTTTTACACACAAAAAGGAAAAGTGCATGGTTAATAGGTCTTGTGTGTGTGTGTTAAGTTTGATTTCTTTCACTTTCAAAGGTGGACTGAAAAACAGGTATCTAGAACAACTACTAGTGAAGACCATGGTAAAAAACAAAGCCAATTGGATAGGAAAAAAGGATGAAGGCAGTGACAATGCCTACCACTATCCAATATGAGAAAGTGTAGAATACTGAATTTTTTCCTCCAAAAAAATTAGAAAGCCAAGACCAGTGTAGCTGAACATACTTACTATAACTGTGGCTTATGAGAATATAATGAAGGCTGTCTGCCACCATTTCTAGCTTCCAAGAATCTACTAGCTTCCTCCTCCTTTTTTTGTGTACATGATCAAGTATCTAATAACTTGAAAGAATAGTTTGAGCTACAGATAAATAACTTAAAATTTAAACTGAGGGGAAGAAATGAGCTGTTCCAGGAACAGAGTTATTTAGTATCAAGATCAAATGAGGTTGCAGAAGCAAATACATCCCTCTCATTTGGTACAAATATTAAGGTGTATTAGGTGGCTGCCTTCACTTTCCTGATAGTTGAGATCCACTAAAATATGAGCGTGCAGGAATTTTTTAATTTTCCTGATTCATTATCTCCGAAAAGGTTATAATGCCAGACCTGGACCCTTCATATAAACAAATACTTCTTAAAACAAAACTGGAACACAGACACTATCTTCTCTATTCTCCATCACCCTGAGTGATGCCAATGTCCATGGAGACTAGCCATCCATCCTGGCCTCACTGTTTCTTGAATTCCTCACCACAATGACCTTCAGCCATTCCTCTGAGTAGTCCCTAGAACATGTCATCACTGAGGACTGCCCTCCTCTGAAACCTGTTTTCCAAAATTACTTTTCTTCTTGCTTACTTCCAGCTCTCCCATTCTTTTTAATGTATTGATACTTTGGCCTCACTGAGAAAACAGATGCAATGAAAATCCTCTTATTTTCTCCCACTCTCTCAACGCCTGCCTGGCTTTGCTTCCTTTCTTAACCAGTCTAGATCCCCATTCTGCACCCCTTCAAGCACTTTCTTGCCACTCCCTTGCTGCCATGTATTCTGCCTTACCTGCTAACTTGTAATCCAGGGGTCAGCAAACCATTTTTGTAAAGGACCAGATAGCAAATATTTTGGGCTTTGTGGGACATATAGTCTCTGTGGCAGTTATTCAACTCTGCCTGTTGCAGCGCAAAAACAGCAAATTAGCATGGTTGTATTCTAATAAAACTTTATTTACCAAACAGGCAGTGAGCCAGATTTGGCCCAGAGGCTGTAGTTTGCCACCCACTGCCCTAATTCTATTTTGATTTAAATATCCACCCTTTTCATTCCTGTGCCCAAGCTGCTCGGTCCCGCTGGAGAAAACCACAGGCCTCTGCACACTAGGGTGGCACCAATCACGCTGTCCCAGCGTCTTGCCAGCTCCTCCTTCCATTCTCTACGGTGTCTGTTCTAAACCTAAGCATTCTCTTCATGGTCCCTATACCACTCCACATCCCTCAGGCTTGGCATATGACCTCTGATGAGAAGAAACTGAGGCCATTACTCACAGTGTGTGGCACACAAAGGCTCAATACATCTTATTTTTGAAAAATAACAAGCAGTAACAACAAACCCTTCCCTCACATCTGACACATCCTTTTTCCTCCTTCCTTACAGGCCTTCCAGATGGAGTGAGTCTCTTTCTTTCTGGATTCTTGACTCTAGTTCACCTCTCTCAGATCGTGATCCACCTAAGGCTCCTGGCTATCTCCCTCTACCTCACCCTCTATTGTCTAACACCTCTCACCTGGTTTTCTACAACAGCCTTTGAAGTGTTCCTCACCTCCAATTTCACCGGCCAGATCAGCATTTCGCATTCCTAAAACAAGGTCATTAGCCTAGCTTAAGACCTTTAGTGACCAGCACTGTCTTCAAATTAAAGTCTAAATTTCTTAACCTGGCACACATAACTCCTATCATCTGTCTGGCTTAATTTTCCAGTGTTTTCTTCTACCACTTCTTCATGCACACTTTCCACTTCTGCTTTACTAAGCTGCCTTTGGTTCACTTATTAAATATTGAATACTGACTATGTGCAAGCTACTGTGTTTGCTGCTGGGGATGCAATAAGAAACGGCAGACACAGTCTCTTCTTTCATGAAGATGACATTTCGGTTGGGAAGAAATATTAATATATTAAATAACTTAGTAAATATGTAGTCAACTAGAATGACAGTGTGATGAGGATAATTATAGGGTACTAAGATAGCATATGGTTAGGGGGATTTGAAATACCCTAGGAGGTTAGGAAATCTTAAAGAAGTGATATTCGAGCTGACCTCTGAAGGATGAGTAGGAGTGAACCAGGGGAAGGGGTGGGCCGGGAGTGTTCTGGTCAAAGGGAACAACCATGGTGAAGCAAGATGGTTTATCTGACAAATTGAGAAAATGTCGGGCTGGTTAGAGAGGCAGAAGCTAGGCTTCCCAGGGCTTGAAGAACATGGTGATCAGTCCACTGTTTAATTTGGGGAGTACTAGTGATCAAACTACTCCAGCTGCTTGATGGAGAACTGGAGCTCCCCAGAATCTCTTTGCTTGGTTATTCCTTTGCTTGGAATGCCCTTTCTGGAAGGATAGGCATTTATTTGTTCCTGAGCATAAAATGAGAAACTCCTGGGTACTTTTGGAAAAAACTAGAGAGGATTTTGAGGGTTAGGATGGGACTGAGGTTCTGCAGTTCTAAAGGTGGAATTAAAAATATGTACACTTGAAAAATAATAGCAAATTTTATATTACACTTATCCTATTCACCAGGTTCCACTCTACACACTTTGCATTTGTAAATTTATGAAATCCCCACAATATCTCAATGTGGTAGTTCCATCATTATCTTTGTTCTATAGATGAAGATACTGACCTGCAAGAGGTCAGGTGTCTTGCCTAAGGTTGCACATTTAGTGGTTGGGCTGGGATTATGATCCCAAGCAGTCTCACTCCAGAGCCTGTGCTATCAGCAACTATGCTATTCATCCAAGTAGGAGCCTAGCTTGAATTTATGGTGAGGTTTACAGGGACATTCGATTTATTCTCCAATCTCCCTCTAGGACTGGGAGCTTTGCCATCCTCTCCTATCAGGCTCATGCTGCCTCTTGTGAGGAACTAGGCAACTTTCAAATTGTGGCCCTCTGTCATGGAGCCAAGCCATGCTCTGACCAATTCTGAAATAATTTGGCCTTAATTTATCAACAGAGAAATACTGTATTTCACCCTATTAAGAATTTGTTAAATGTTGTTAAACCTATCAATGTCTCTGTCTCTCTCTCTCTCATACACACACACACACACACACACACACACACATTTTTTCAGAGACAGTCTCACTCTGTCACCCAGGATGGAGTGTAGTGGCATGATCTGGGCTCACTGCAACCTCCGCCTCCCAGGTTCAAGTGATTCTCCTGCCTCAGCCTCCTCAGTAGCTGGGATTACAGGCATGTCACCACACCTGGCTAATTTTTGTATTTTTAGTAGACACAAGCTTTCAGTATGTTGACCAGGCTGGTCTTGAACTCCTGACCTCAAGTGATCCTCCTGCCTTGGCCTCCCAAAGTGCTGAGATTACAGGCGTGAGCCACGGTGCCTGGTCACACACACATATATTTTTACAAATCAATGTTAAAATATTATAGTTAAGCAATTACATAAGCAAGTTAAGTACCACAGCAATGATTGGAGAAAAATATTGTTCTATTATTCAACCAATCACCTTACCTGATGTTCAAGAAATTTCAATCAGAAGGTCAATATTTCAACATTTATAAAAGCTTCAAAGTATTTATAAAAATAATACAAAAATATATGTACAGTAGAGACAATATCACACTATTTTGATTACTATAGCTTTATGGTAAGACTTGAAATTAGGTAGTAGGAGTCCTCCAACTTTGTTCTTTTGCTTTCAGGATTGTTTTGGCTATTCTAGATACTTTGTATTTACATTTAAATGTAAGATTCAGCTTGTCAATTTCTACCAAAAAAAAAAAAAAAGCCTTCTGGGACTGCATTGAATCTGCAGAGCTATTTGGAGAAAAATTACATCTTAACAATACTGAGTCTTCCAATCCATGAACACTGTGTATCTTCTCAACTTATTTAGGTCTTTAATTGCTCTCAGAAATGTTTCATAGTTTTCACTGCAGAGGTCTTACATGTCTTTTGTTAAGTATTTTGTTTTTTAAAAATGCTACTGTAAATGATACTGTTTTAATTTCAATTTCTAATTATTTATTATTGTTGTTTGTTTTTTGAGATAGGGTCTCACTCTGTTGCCCAAGCTGGAGTCCAGTGGTGCAATCATAGCTCACCGCAGCTTTGAACTCCTGGGCTCAAGCGATCCTCCCACCTCAGCCTCCCAAGGAGCTGGGACCACAAGGTGTGCACCACCATGCCAGGCTAAATAAAAAAAAATAAATAAAAATTTTTGGCCAGGTGCAGTTCAACCAGCCTGGTCAATATGGCAAAACCCCTTCTCTACTAAAAATACAAAAATTAGCTGGGCATGGTGGCGCGTGCCTGTAATCCCAGCTACTCAGAAGGCTGAGGCAGGAGAATCACTTGAATCCAGGAGGTAGAGGTTGCAGTGAGCCGAGATCACCCAACTGCACTCCAGCTTGGGTGACAAAGTGAAACTCCATCTCAAAAAAAAAAAAAAAAGAAAAAATTTTAAAATAGGGACAGGGTCTCCCTATGTTGTTGGTATGGTTTGACTCTGTGTCCCCACCCAAATCTCATCTCGAATTGTATTCCCCACGTGTCAAGGGAGGGAGGTGACTGGATCATGGAGTGGTTTCCTCCATGCTGTTCTCGTGATAGTGAGTGAATTCTCACGAGATCTGATGGTTTTATAAGTGTTTGACAGTTCCTCCTTCATGCACTCTCTCTCCTACCACCTTGTGAAAAAGGTGCCTGCTTCTCCTTCCACCATGATTCTAAGTTTCCTGAGGCCTCCCCAGCCATGAGGAACTGTGAGTCAACTAAACTTCTTTCCTTTATAAATTACCTACTCTTAGTTATTGATAGCAGTGTGAAAACAGACTAATACAGTTGTCCAGGTTGGGACAATACATTTTTTATGCTAACTTTGTATCCTGAAATCTTGCTAAACTTGCTTACTAGGTCTAGTAGCCTGTTTGACAGACTCTTTGAGATCTTCCACACAGATAATCCTATCATCTTGAAATAAAAACATTTTATTTCTTCCTTTCCAATACATATGCCTTTTATTTATTTTTCTGGCCTAACGGCACTGCCTAAGACCTCTAATACAATGTTGAATAAAAGCGGTGACAGCAGCCATCCTTTCTTTGTTGCTGATCTGAGTGGTAATGCATTCAGTCTTTTATCATTAATTATGTCAGCAGTACATATTAGGGCTTTTTAAAAAACATTTTATTTATTTATTTATTTTGGAGACAGGGGTCTTGCTCTGTTGCCCAGGCTGGGGTGCAGTGGGGCAATCATAGCTCGCTGCAGCCTCAAACTCTTGGGCTCGTGACCTTCCTACCTCAGCCTCCTGAAAAGCTGGGATTACAGGTGCATGCCACCATGCCTGGCTAATGTTTTAAATTTTTTGTAGAGACAGGGTCTCGCTATGTTGACCAGTCTGATCTTGAACTCCTGGCCTCAACTGATCCTCCTGCCTTGGCTTCCCAAAGTGCTGGGATTACAGGTGTGAGCCACCATATCTAGCCTAAAAAGTATACCCTTTAAAAATATATACCCTTTATCAGCTTGAGGGAGGTTCCCTCTTATTCATAGTTTGCTTAAATTTTTTAAAGATTGTAAATGAGTGTAGAATTTTGCCAAATGCTTTTCTGCATGAATCAAGATAATTTTATCATTTCCATCTGATTCTGTTAATATGGTAGATTACGGTTACAGATTTTCAAATGTCAAACCAACCTTATAATTCTGGGAAAAATCCCACTTGGTCATTATGTATTATTATTTTTCTATGTTGCTGGATTTGATTTGCTAATATTTTATTAAGGATTTCTACATTTGTGTAAATTTTTGAGGAATATTGGTCTATAATTTACTTTTCTTGAAATGTCTTTGTCAGATTTTGGCATTAGATTATGCTAGCTTCATAACATGAGTTGGGTAGTCCTTCCTTTTCTACTTTCTGAAAAAATTGGCACATGATTATCATTACTTCTTTCTTAGACTTCACTGGTAAGACTATAGGGAACTGAGGTTTTCTCTGTGATGTGTTTTTGATAATATATGTATGTGTGTGTGTGTATATGTGTGTATCTATACGTCTTTTTTCCCCAGCTTATTTGACAAACACAAAGGTCTTCTCAGGTCAGTTTTAGCCAGTTGTCTTATCCATTTCAACTAAGGCATCAAATCTATTGCCATAACGTTGTTCATAATACTCTCTCATAATCTTTTGGTAATCTATAGGTTTTTTAGTTATATACTATCTTTAATTCTTAGAATTGGTAATTTGTAATTATTATCTTTTTTTTGATCAGTCTTAATAGGGGTTTATAAATTTTAACCTTTTTAAAGAGCCACCTTTAATCTGTTTTTATTTCATTTATTCCTATTTTTGTTGTTTACTTCCTTTTACTGACTTTAGGTTTAATTTGTTCCTTTTTTCCAAGCATCTTAAGTTAGAACCTTCTATTACTGATTTTTAAGGCATTCTTCCTTTCTTATATAAGCATTTAAAGCTGTAATTTTCCCTCTAGCAATTTCCTACTAGTTTTAATGCATCTCACTTTTGATTTTCATTATCATTGTTTGAAATATTTTCTCATTCCTCTTCGGATTTCTTCTTTGACTCATAGATTATTTAGAAGCATATCGCTAAATTTCCAAATATTTGGGGTTCTTCTATGTATTTCATTGTTACCAATTTCTAATTTAATTCTACCATGGCCAGAGACCATACTTTTTAAAGATTTCAATCTTTTGAAATTTATTGTTACCTTTTGTTTGTTTTCATACCACACTTTATTTCAAAATACTTTTTGTTTTTAATGATGCAGTATGTGTTCTTTCTTGGTGAATGTTCATTTTGCACTTGAAAAAGAATGTTAAAAAAAAGAAAAATAATGTATTCTGCAGTGGTTGGATGTTGTGATTTAGAGATTTGAAGTAGGTTAATGTTTTTGAATAGTTATTCATACTTTCTACATACTCATGGATTTTTATGCCTAGTTCTATCAATTGCTGAGAATAATAACATCTCAAATTAAAACTGCAGATTTGTGTAATTTCTCCCTATAATTCTGTCAGTTTTTGCTTCATGTATTTTTGAAGTTCTTTTATTAGGTACATACACATGTTTAGTTGCTATATATCCCTCATGTTTTGGCCTATGTATCAATATGAAATGTCCTTCTTTAGTAATAATCCTTGTCTTGAAGTCAATTTTGTCTGGTATTAATATAGCCACTCCCACTGTATTATGCTGCTTGCATAGTACATATTTTTTAATTGTTTTACTTTCAATCAATTTATGTCTTTCTATTTAAAGCACTTCCCTCATAGATAGCATATAGTTGAGTCTTGCTTTTCTATCCAATCTAAAGTCTCTTCCTCTTAATTGGAAAGTTTATTCCACTTCCATTTAATGTAATTATTGAAATGCTTGGATTTAGGTCTTCTATTTTGCTATCTGCCTTCTATTTGTCTGTTTTTGTCCCTCCTTTCTTCTTTTGTGTTGATCGAATATATTTTTACTATTCCATATTAATTCCTCAGCAGGACTTTGGCTATACCACTTTCCTTTTTACAAGTGTAATTAAATATGCATGCTTAACTTATCATGAGTTAATCATAGTTAATATTGTACTATTTCATGTAAAATATAGAAATCTTTCAATGGTATAATTCCATGAACTTTCCATTCTTGGTACTATGTTGCAATATATATCTACATATGTTTTAAACCCCAAAATACAGTATTATAAGTTTTGCTTTAGTTACATGTACTTTTTAATTAGAAGAAGAAATATGCATAGTATTTTATATTTATCCACATATTTATCATTTCCAGTGCTCATCATTCTTTTCTGTAGATTCAGGTAACCAGCGTAATTTCTCATTAGGCTGAAAATATTCCTTCGGTGTTTCTTGTAGTATGGATTCCCTGATGATCAGTTTTTATTCACTTGAATTAAGTCCTGTTTTCATCTTCATTTTTTTGGTTCTGCTAGATATAGAATTCTGGGTTAATAGGTTTTGTCATTTAACATTTACAAGATGACTTTTCATTGTCTCCTGGTATACACTGCTTATGATGAAAAATCAGGTGTCATTCATATTCTTGGTCCTCTGCATGTAATATGATAATTCTTCTTGCTGCTTTCAAGATTTTGTCTCTGGAATTCAGCTGTCCAACTATGATGTGTCCAGACATAGTGTTTTTTTCTTTAATTCTGTTTGAAATTCATTGAGCGTTTTGGATCTGAAAGTTTATTTCTTTCACACATTTGGAGCGGTTTGAGCATTATCTTTTCAAATAATTTTTTCTGACCCTATGTCTTTTCCTCACCTTTTAGAACTCCAATTACATCAATGTCAGACTTCTTGACACTGTTTCACAAGACTGAGCCTCTCTGTTTCTTTTTCTTTAATCTTTTTCTTTCCATTTTTCAGATTAGATTATTTCTATTAATCTATTTTCAAATTCACTTGCTCTTTCTTTCATTTTTAATCTTCTGCTAAGCCCTTCCAGTAAAATTTTCATTTTAATTATTTGTCTTTCAGCTCCAGAACTTCCATTTAATTCCTTTTTACAGTTATTTGCCTGCCGAGATGCTCCTTTCTATTCATTCGTTGTGAGTACTTTAAGTTCTTAAATGGATTTGTAATAGCTGCTTTTAGAATTTGCTAATTGCAACACCTGGGTCATCTAAGGGTCAGTTTCTACTGACTCTTAATATCTTCATTATGACCCATATTTTCCTATTTCTTCAAATGCCTAGTGATTTTTAAAATTTTATACTGGACATTTGGATGATACTTTGTAAAGTGTCTGGATTCTGTGATACTCCTCTTAAGAGCACTGATTTTTGTTCTGGTTGGAAGATAACTTGCCTGGCCTTTTCAAACTGTCAGCCCTCCAGTAAGCAGAAGCTGAAGTCTCATCTCAGTTCTTTCGGCTTCCAGTAGGATTTTCTTTTCTGGTCAGACTCACTGGGGTCCCCAGACCCCAGTATGTATGTATGTACATACATATGTATAGTTTAGTGGTCAGTCAAGAATTTGGGAAGAGTTTATACACAGATAATGAGGTTTGCCCTTTCTGAGTCTCCTTCTGTTTTAGATTTTCATTCATAACTTTCCAGCTTCCCTGCCAGAATTGAGCTCTCTTTTGACACTCCAGGCTATGAGGACTGAAGAGTACCCTCAGAATCTTAATTTCAGCTACTGTATTTTTCAGCTCTACAATTTTCATTTGTTTTTTTTTTTTTGACACAGGATCTCACTGTGTCACCCAGGCTAAAGTGCAGTGGCATGATAATGGCTCACTGTAGCCTCAATCTCTTGGGCTCAAGTGATCCTCCTGCCTCAGCCTCCAGGGAAGCTAGGACTATAGGCACATGCCACCACATCTGGCTTATATATATATATATTTTTTTTTGTAGAGATGGGGTCTCCCTATGTTGCCCAGGCTTATCTTGAACTCCTAGCCTCAAAGCAATCTCCCTGCCTTAGCCTCCCAAAGTGCTGGGATTACAGGCATGAGTCACTGTACCAGGTCCATTTTATTTTTAAAATAGATACTAGTATTCTGATGAAATTCTTCATCTTTCCTGTCTTCTTGATCATATTAATATTAATGATAATTTTAAAGTACCTATCTTATACATTCAGAATCTAGATTACTGTGGATCTGTTTCTGTTGTCTACTTTTCTCCTATATTTCTGGCCGTTTTTTTCATATCCTAGTATGCTTGGTAACTTTTTGTTGAAAGTCAAAATTTTTAATGAAAAATTTTAAGAGCTCTCTGGAAAGGATTGAATTGTCTTCTGGAAGGCAGATGGAATACAAGTCAATCACTTTGCTCTAGGTGAGATAGGTTTTATTAATGGTATTTGTGAGGGCTGCTCAACTTCTGATTTGTTCTTACTCCTAGAGTATAGTCCTGAGGCCTAGGGTATAGCCTATCAGGGGTCCCAGTGGAAAGCCTGGAGTGTTTCTCATGGCTTCTCCCATTTGCTATATCCTGAACTCTGACATTTGTTTCCTTGTATCATCAGAATCATCAGAATCTCTGCATATCTCACTGGCCTCTTAGAAGCTGCTTCCCATTTAGTTTCTTGGCATCTCATCCTGAACGCATGTAGCTTAGCAGTAGGCAAATGTTTCGAAATGACAGAAAGATTTTTAGGATTTCTTCTCTGTGATTCCCTCCCTCTGGAATACGGGCCCTTCAAGTCCCTGACACCTTGAAAGCTCAAACTCCTACCATGTCTCCCAAGCTCAGTGAGACTGTGGAAAGCCTACGCCTGTGATTTTAATTTGGCTTCTATTATCTTGCTCTGAGAATTGGCAAATGACTCAAGGTGGGGAAACTAAGGTGACTGAGGGACTCATCTCAATTTCCTTCCCCCTGGGATCTTAACCTATTATGTATTTTCTACTTGGTTGTTTGATGATGACTTCAAACCAGCTTTTAATAATTTCCTAGATTTAATAATTATTTTTGGTAGTAGAATTAGACCAATATAAGCAGACAAAAAAGTTTTCCTTGTTAACCAGTTTTAGAGGAACTTCTTGCTAAATTTTGGTACACTCACAACGACCAAAAAGTATTTTCAATGATCTTTTTGTGGTATTCATGAAATAAAAGAACCAAACGTATCAACTTCCCAGGGACAGCCAGGCACATAAGCCATCAGAGCCATTATAACCAGTACTAACAGGTTTCCACATCAGCAGTCTCAGAAGAAAAGTTAATTGGTTGACAAAACTGAGAATCAGTTTTACTACCTTTAGGCTATCCAATATCAAAAAAATCTTGAAAGAGCACCAAGGAAAATCTTTTGTTGCTCATTGACCTCACTAATACCAATATAAATTTCTTTAACTTCAATATGGTGACTTCCATTGTTTATATTTATATGTACTTTTGATCTGGGTTTGAGTCTGTTTAAAAGATTCACATTAAAATCTTTGTATTGGCCAGACACAGTGGATCATGCCTGTGATCCCAGAGCTTTGGGAGGCTGAGGCAGGAGGATCATTTGAGGCCAGGAGTTCAAGACCAACCTGGGCAACATAGCAAGACCCCACCTCCACACACACACACACAAAATTAGCCAGGTGTAGTGGCATGCACCTGTAGTCCTAGCTACTTGGAAGGCTGAGGGGTGGAAGGATTGCTTGAGCCCAGGAGTTTGAAGCTGCAGTGAGCTACGATTGCATTGATTGCAACAGAACAAGACCCTGTCTCTAACAAAAATAAATAGATTTAAAAAGCTTTATATTTATATGAGTTGGTTAGCACTATTATATGTAAGAACCAATAAAACTACTACTTAGTCTTTGAAAAATTCATAAACAAAAAATTATTCTTTTACTAGTAAACTTTAAAGTAGAAAGCATAATTATATAATGGGGGCTTTAGTAACTGAGAGCCAATAACCTGAAATCTCAACTGGCTTTATCCTTTATTACCCAGTCTAAACAATATTGCAATCTTCTTAATGTTTTTTATATCTTTATAATATAAAAAATATAACATATAATATAAAAAAGACAAGATCCCCTGCCCCTTTTGTGCAATCAGTATACAGCTCTTTTTAAAAGGACACACGTACACCCATGTGTATGTGGGGGTGTGTGTATACACCAATATACATAATAACCAATTCTTTTTCATATAATCTCTTAATAAGTAACCTACATGTCTAACAGAAAGCACTTACTTCATGCTAGTTCCTTCTAATTTGGTCTGCACCAAAATTGCTCAGAACTTATGGTAATATATTCAACCAAGGACTCAGAACCCACGGTGATGAATTATCTATTAGCCCTTTAATAAAAGGGGTACTTTCCTAACTAAGAAGTATGTGTATGACATGTACATTTTAATATCACTGATGAAAAGTGAAAGGAGAGAACCAAAAAAGGAGACAGAAGGCAGAGAAAAGTAAAATAATGCTTCAAAAGAGGTTTTTTGTTTTGTTTTGTGTTTTTTTTTTTTTTTTTTTGGTAGACTCACCCTGTGTGGTTGTCTTGAGGATTTTATCATCCATCTGAATGCTGGATTGTGCTGGTTTCTGGTAGGCCTTGTTGATTACAATCTCCTTCACTCGGTCAAATATTTTGAATGAGGGAGAGAGATAGAGTGTTTCTACAGAGGCCTGGTTATGGAAAGAAGAATCTGACTTTGATACCCTTAAGTTGGGGCTGATAAACTCCTCTTTATTTGACCAACATGCTGGTAAAAATGTCAATGTTTTAAGACCTTCTGCAGCTGATTGCTTTTCTAAAGGTGTTTCCAAGAGGTTTTCTGTTATAGTATTTGTAAGGATACCATCTGATCTCTTGTCCAAACTCACATCTGTCTCCCCAGATGGACTATTTTCTGAGAGAGTAGGCACAGCATCTATAAAAGAACAAATAAGAACTATAATCAAAAAATAAAACTGAAAATACTCTATTTCAAATCTGTTACATTTTTAATAAATAGGATTTTTTAATGTCATAACAGAATTCTTTCCTATTTAGCCCTTCTGCTTTCTTACTATGCTTCTATATTCTGCCTATTTAAAGTACACCCAAGCTATAATTGACGCCTTAGTCATTTTGGTAGCTGCCTTCTCCCTCTCTCCTCACTGAAGCACAAAGCAAGGAAAGCTTCAAATAACTTGTCTTTAAATATTTCTCCCTTCACCCACTTATCTGTCGCTGAAACCACCATATTTTTAGTACTTTCCAACTTTCATCTTTTTTACAAGATAAACTAGGGAAAATATGCCACATCATACTGGTCTATCCTTACAGAACCCTCAGCTACCAAAAAAAAAAAAAAAAAGAAAAGCTTTCTCCCCAAAAATAAAGAATGTCTTCTTCCACACAGTTTCTATATACAAGGCACATTAAAGAAACTCAGTACTTTAGGTAGAAGCTTAATTTTAATAAATGCTTTGTCTATACGGAAGAAAGGAAACAATCTTTCAGAGCTGTTCTGACAATTAGTAAAATGTAAGTTCCACTGGGTTGGAGATCTTTGTCCATTCTAGTGGTTAATATCACTGAAGTACATAACATAGTCCCTAGAATATAACAAACAATATTTATTACAAATAGAAAACACTGAAGGAATTGTAAGAAACTGAAACTTAAGGTGGGCCTGATCTAGGAATGTCTATTGAATCTATGCATTATAGATCTGGTCCAAGTTTCTAGATGCAAATTGTTAGGAACACTCTCAGCGCCAGGGCTTGCTCTGTAACAGCTCCATCTGAACTGGGATATGAAAAGAAAGATCGTTATTTTTATGAGGTTGTGTTCATGAAATGAGAAGCGTAATGAGGTAGAAGAGGGCCAAAGGAAGAGGCTATCTTTCGAAGCTCCCAAAAGAGGGCACAGAAATTGTGTGATTCACTATCGAGTGATTATACATCACAATGTATGTCATAAAATACTTCAGAATGCACATTTATATGCTATCCTCATCACTTTTGGGCTCTGAGTTATTAAAGAAAAGAAACTTTTCTTTGTCTCTATAAACCTTCCTTTTCATTTTCATCTGCAGTTGGAGGTTAGCCTTAGCAAAAATACTGCTGGTATGTAACACAGAATTAAGACAGTTCAAGAAACTTATATTGCTATCTTCACCAGAAATTCCATTTTTCTTCCATCCTCTCATCTTTTAAAACTCAATTCAAGTATCACTTTCTCTTTAAAGCTTGCCCTGACCCTTTTCTTTCCTCACCCTATCCTATTATTGTCTGTCTTCACATGTCCTGTTTGAAGCTCTGTGAGTAATTATAACACTTCATATCTCATTTATCTTGTCCCCTACCTGACAAAAGTCTCCTTGAGGAGACCTTACAAGGAGTCATCTTCGTGTCTCAGCACCTAACAGTGCCATTCCCAGAGGACAGGTTCAATGAATGCTGATTGGGTGCAAGGGAAACTGAAGCACAAAGATGAAAGAAAAAGTAACGCCTTCATTTTTCTAAACTGAATATAGTTTAACTGCTTAATAATGATTAAAGGAAATAGGTAGATGAAAAGAACCTCTCCTAAAATATTCCTAATTTGCATATGACCGAATTATATTTAGATGATTGAAAGACTGTTAAAAATACTAACTATAAGCCAGGCGCAGTCCCTGTAGTCCCAGCTACTGGGAGGCTGAGGTGGGAAAATCACTTGAGCCCAAGAGTTTGAGACCAGCCTGGGCAACATTGTGAGACCCCATTTCTATGGAAAAAAAAAAAAAAAAAACCCAAACGAATATATTCCTAGTTGAGTACTAGATTACTAGATTTATGGTATTTCAAAGTGACTTTGCATATCACCACATTTACATCAAAGCATCCATTAAAAGTGAATTTTAGTTAAATATTTTTCCATTGACTTTCATTTTACATGTGAGAAAAACAAGACAAAAATGTTTTGCTCTATATGTAATAAGATCATCTTAAAATTTAGCAATATTAAACTAGGACATTTCAGAATGACCAGAACTTTCTGATGAAAATATTCACAATACTTAATCTAAATCTCAAAATTGAGATGCATAAAGTTGTCTGTATGGCTGCCATTTTAAGGTTTAGTACAAAAGTTTAAAATGAAACAAATAAACAAATCCTTAAAATTCAATGAAGCAAACCAGAAAGAAGTCACTCCATTTCTAGCCACCCCGTTTCCCAATAGCCCAGGAAGAACAGGCTGCAATCTTTTGGTTGGACTTTTGCTAAAGTTGCTAACTTTTTAAATGAATCAAATGCTATGACTTAGAAGAAGCCAAATGAAAAATAATGATTTGAAATGGATAGTACATTATTTCAAAGAGAAAAATGTTTACTTATACAGAAAGCTAAAGAGTCGTGAAGATTCTAGAAAGCAAGTTGTACCAGGTTTCTCTTCCATCAGCCTTCGTCCACCCCTGCTGTCTATGCAATGCGTCAAATTATTCCTCTCCAATTCAATTACTACTTTATAGTTTATATTTGAAAATCCTTCAAAAACTGCCTCTTGTGTCAGTGAGAAAGTCCAAATTCCTTGGGTTTCAAAGGCCCTTCATTGCTTACTTTCTGTTGCTATTCAACAGGAAACAAACCCTCAGTCAGGCCATTCTCCCTGTCACTCCATATGCCATGAGCATTTAGGTCCATTTAGCTTCATTCTCCATGTTAACACAGGGCTCTTGACCATCACCACTGATTCCCCACCCTGGAATACCCTCTTCTTCTCCACCTATTTAAATCCTATTAAACCCTACTATTCCTCAAATAACTACTACTTCTAGAAGCTATTTCCAATCATATCTACCACTCTATCTTAATCCCTCCCTTCTCTGAGGTAATATTTCTATAAACTAATTTTTCACTTAATTATATGCTATTTAGTGCCTATCACATATCATATTAAGTTCCTGCATTTTGACTTTATAACTGCATCATGCTTTTGCATATAGGAGGTGTCAATGTTTGTTAAATTTAACTATATCTTAATTTATAAGTTATTTAATATCAACTTTATATGTTGATTTTCTGTATAAAAATGTATATTGTATTTGACGCCTAAAAATAGGAATGGTCCATCAAGAAATCATTGTTAGTACCCACTGTTTATACTGGACTGTATTAGACGCAGGAGATATGCACAAGTGGAAGTCACAATTCCTATTGTCGATGAACTAATGCCAATGAACAATGAATTCCTATTGTCAATGAACAAAGTATGGATTATGTATATATAGATAGATACATATACACACACAAACTTGTGTATATGTACACATATACACACACAAACTTGTGTATATGTACACATATACACACACAAACTTGTGTATATGTACACATATACACACACAAATGTGTATATGTACACATATACACACACAAATGTGTGTATGTACACATATACACACACAAACTTGTGTGTATGTACACATATACACACACAAACTTGTGTGTATGTACACATATACACACACAAACTTGTGTGTATGTACACATATACACACACAAACTTGTGTGTATGTACACATATACACACAGGTGTATGTATGATAAACACATAAAAATAACTAATAATATAAATTACCAGTTCGATTTCACAGTGCCTAGAAAATTGTAGCTTCCCAATAAATGAATGAACATGAATATATTTGCTTAGCAACAACTTGAACATTTGTTATTTTGGATACCCCAAAAGGCAGACTTCGATGCAAGTAATTTGGCCAGTGATTTGAAGAAGCACAAATGAGGGACTGGGAAAGTTAAAACAAAGAAGGGACAAAAGTCAATAAAGAGTATATTAACAAGCAAGTTACTGTTGTGGGAAAATGAGAGCCACTCCTGTTGGGTTGCCTCAGAACTGTCCTCCCAGGGATGAGAAGGTGGAATATTTTTTCAATAACTCTTAACTATCACTGGTTGAGGGTTGACTCTGGGCATTAAATCTCTGCAACTTCCAGGCTACCCTGCACTTAGGATGAACAAGTCTAAGGGCTCTGGAGAAAGCTCCTGGGTGGAGAAGAAGAGAGATACAGGTACTTTCAGTGTAAATGGAACTGGTCACCAAGGCTGCAGTAGGACTCAGAGGAAGGCCAAGAGACTATAGGGTGGGGCATCAATAGTACCAGCTACAAGATATAATCACTCTCCCCTCCTTTCTCAAAACCCACCGAAATGACAGAAGTGGAATAAAAAGGCACCAACCAGAGGGGAAATAGAACAGAAGAGACAACAAAAGATAAGAAATGTCAACAAATTTTGTGAAAAGGAAAAGTTTGTGGAGGAGCAGAAGCAGCAAAACCTAAATGCCTGTAGAGGGGAAAGCCAATGTGATGGAAACTGATTCTCACAACATAACTCCAGAAAGCTTTAGGAATTGGGGACTGGGTATCTCAAAGGTCTGAGAACTTTGTGGCTTTGTTTTGGGGAGAGCATCTTCATTCAAAGATAGTTGTATCTTGTTAGGTAGACAAAGAGGGTTGTTTTTGTTGCTTGGAAATTTAAATATGTGTAGAATGTGTATGATGCTGAGTAGGCAATGGTTGGGCTGTGGCAGCTACTGAGCTGCTGTGTCAGCTTCATACTCACACCCTTCTATACTCTTGCTTTGTGATACTGGAGCTGGGACACCACATACCACGTTCATACTTTGCCAGTTAGCTTTTTGTTAGGTGCTGCCAACAAGAGGTGCTAGAGGGAGACGGGAAGGTTAGAGTAGAAAGATAAGACTTGCTCCTTCCTGTTTGTCCTCTGCTCCTGACTGCAACACCCTTGCAACACTTCTCCACTCCATCAGTGGAGAAGATAGAAAGAATGCTTTCTTGCCAGTTTGCATTTTTCCAACACTTGTAGAAGCAACCTTATCATACTCTCTTAATGTTAGCACCCGCCAACCAGCACCCCATCCTAAGAGGCCTGGGTCACCACGCCACAGAGCCCCTTCTTCAAGCTTCTAAATTTGAATAACTCCTCCAGCGTTTGGGCTGGTGACTTATCCCTGCAGTTGCTACCTTGATCATACCATGGGTATATGTATGATAAACACATAAAAATAACTAATAATGTAAGTTACCAGTTTGATTTCACAGTGTCTAGAAAATTGTAGCTTCCCAATAAATGAAGGAACATGAATATATTTGCTCAGCAACAATTTGAACATGTTTTAGTTTGGATACCCCAAAAGGCAGACTTGGATGCAAGTAATTTGCCTGTACCCATGATATCCTTGGATGCAAGTAAATCAGCCTGTACCCATGATATCCTGGTACAGGCTGAGTGTCCCTTATCTGAATTGCTTGGGACCAGAAGTGTTTTAGATTTTGGACTTTTTCAGACTTTGGAATATTTGCGTTATACTACCAGCTGATCATCCCTAATCTGAAAATCCCAAATCTGAAATGCTACAACTAGCATTTCTTTGAGCATGATGTTTGAGCATCATGTAGTGCTAAAAAATTTTTGGATTTTGGAGCATTTTGGATTTTCAGATTAGGTGTGCTTAACCTGTACTCTTTTTTTTTGCCCTTTCAGTTTTTAATACTTAATGTTTTTGTGTTAAATTCTCTGTATTGTATCATATTTTTGTGATAATGGCAGAGTAGTTTCAAGTGGACCAACTCTCCTGTAGATAACAGCCAGAAAATTAAAAAATATAAAGAAACCAATAACCTGAAGGCATAGGAGGGGGACCAAAAATAGGCAGAAACTGGAGAGGGAGAAGAGTTAGAAGGCAGAGAACACTGGGGAAGTTTGCTGTTTTTCCGACTTGCTACCCTGAATCCAGCCAGCTCTACAGTAATTGGCTAAAAGTGGGCTGAAACCACAGTCTTAACTGGCCTGAAGAACCAGAAAACAAGATTTGGAGCTACCACAGCACTGGAAAGGGGCGAAATCTGGTAAAAAATAAATAAATAAATAAATAAAATAAACAAACAAAAAAACTCAGAGAAAACCGTACCTGCTATCATCATAGTCAAATTGCTGATAATCAAACATAAAAATGAAAATCTTGAAAGTACCCAGAGAAAGATGACCCATTCTACATAAGAGAAGAATGAGATGAATGATGACTGACTTCTCATCAGAAACAACAGAGGCTAGAGGATAGCAGAATGACACCATTTTTTTTAATGCTGAAAAAAAAAACTGTCAATGCAGAGTTCTATATCCAGCAACAGTATTCTTCAAAATTGAAGGCAAAATCAAAACATTGTAAAATAAACAAAAACTAAGAGAATGAATTGCCCGTAAAACTTTATAACAAGAATTGTTAATGGAAGTACTTCTGGTTGAAGACAAAGTATACCAGATGGAAAGTTGGATCTTTGGGAAGAAATAAAGAGTTCTAGAAATGGAAAATATATAGGAGAATGTAAAAGATTGTTTTTACTCTTAATTTTTTAAAAATATATGTAACTGTTTAAAAAATGTAACAATATGTGTGGAGTGTTATAACAAATGTAAATATAATTTAAACGACTATAGCAGCAGTCCCCAAGCTTTTTGGCACCAGGGACTGGTTTTGTGGAAGACAATTTTTCCACAGAACAGGGTGTGGTGGGGATGGTTTGGGGATGAAACTGTTTTACCTCAGATCATGTGGCATTAGATTCTCATAAGGAGTGTGCAACCTAGATCCCTCGCACTGCAGTTCATAATAGGGTGCTCCTATGAGAATCTAATGCCGCTGCTGATCTGACAGGAGGCGGAGCTCAGGCGGCAGTGCTAGCTCACTTGCTTCTCACCTCCTGCTGTGTGGCCCAGTTCCTAACAGGTCACAGACTGGTACCAGTCCGTGGCCCAGGGGTTGGGGACCCCTGGACTATAGCATAAATGATGAGATGGTAAATAGACCTATATGGTTGCAATATTCTTATATTTTATATGCAATGGTGACACAAAAGTAACTCTAAATAGACCGTGAATACTTAAAGGTGTATAATTTAATCCCTTGGTATAACTACCAAGACTAATAGGTAAAGTGGAATTCTAAAAATTATTGACTTAGCTCAAAAGAAGGAAGGTAGGTAGGAACAGAGGAACCAAACACCGACAAAACAAGGAGAAAGTAATAGAAAAATAGTAGTTGTAAAACCAACCATTTCAATAACCACAGTAAATGCAATTAACAGGCACAAATATTCAGACTGGATGAAAAAGATCTAATTATATGCTGTATACAAGAGACACCCTATAAAAACAAAATTGCAAATGGGTTGAAAGTAAATGCTTTATAAAGATATACCATGGAATGATAAGTATAAGAAAGCTGAGTGGCTATATTATCAGATAAAATACACTTTAAGACCAGGGGTATTAGTAGAGGTAAAAAGGGATATTTCATAATGACAAAAGGGCCAATCATCTGGAAGATACAAACATAAATGTATATATGCCTAAGAACAGTGCTTTAAAATACATGAAGCAAAATCTGACGGAATTAAAGAACTAGCTAGATGCAGTGGCTCATGCCTGTAATCCCAGCATTTTGGGAGGCCAAAGCAGGTGGATCGCTTGAGCCCAGGAATTTGAGAACAGCCTGGGTAACATAGTGAGACCCCATCTCAAAAAACAAACAAACAAAAAAAAAACCACCTCAAGAATTAAGGAAAGAACTGGCCAAATCCAACTAAGTCATATTTAGAGAGTTTAACACCCTTTGCTCAGTGATTGATAAAACAAGTAGACAAAATATCAGCGGGGATCTAGAAGACTTAACATCAACCACCTTGACCTAATAGACATTTATAAAGCTCCTATGGCACGAAACACATTTTCTTTGCAAGTGTGCAAGTACATATGGTCTATTCACTGAGATGGCCCATGTGCTGGACCATAAACTAAGTCTCAATAAGCTTGAAAAGCCCAAAGCCTTCTATTAGGTTCTCTGGACACGATGGAATTGAATGTAGAAATAACGATGTACTTAGAAGAAACTCCTAAATATTTGGAAATTTAGAAAACATACTTCAAATACCCATGGGTCAAAGAAGAAATTTATACATTTTAAGCATGTACAGTTTATTGAATGGTAATTATACCTCAATAAAGCTGCTAACCTCATAGCTGGTGTATTTTTTGGTCTCCTGACCAGATTCTGACAGATATAATGCTTTAGGAAAATTACTGCTGTATCTTTAATTGCAATTCTCTGGGGTTGGGAGATAATAGAAATAAGAAAACTAGGAGACCAATGAAATAATTCAGATTGTAAGGTTAATTTAATACCAAAACAAGTACTAAGCAACTAGAAATTTAGGCATTGTTTTAGGTTTAGAGGTATAAAGACGTGTAAGAGATTCAAACAAGTGATGTCTGAACCAAGCTAAAAGCATGAGAAAAAAGTCAAGAGAAGAAGGATGCAAACATGTCCAAGTAAAGGGAACAATTTCAGCAAAGAAATGAAGGCTGTACACAATGTGCTGTGTGGTAGTGGCAGGGCAGGTACAAAGCATTCAGCATTACCAGTGCACAGCGCACACAGAGAGCAGAGGAGCTCAACTAGAGACATAGATGGAACCAGGGCTGGCAGACGTCTTGACAGACAGGATTGATGAGAAAGAATGAAATTGAAATCTTAAGACAATTTCTTTGAAACTCATTCCTCTTCAGATGCCTCCAACGAACTTTGCTGGCTCTCCTCCTATCTGTCTAGGCAATCTTCTCCACATTCTTCCTGGCCCTATTTCTTGTGAAATGTAAACAGTCTGTCCTTGACTTTCCTCTTCTGCCTTTACAATCTCCCAGGGTGATGTCATCTATTATTATACTTACACTAGATCTAGATGGTCACCTGTGGGCAAGTAATTCACACATTTTAATCCTGAACCCTGACCTCTGCTGATTTTTAGCCCTAAATATCTACCTATTTCTGTGTTCAGGGAGGTCTTATCATCCTCCAGCCTCCTCATCCTTGGGTGTTTGCTTTACCTCTGTTAATATGACCATCAGCTTCCCAGTCACTCAGGTTATTTTGGAACTATGGTTGTGTTCAGGGAGGTCTTATCATCCTCCAGCCTCCTCATCCTTGGGTGTTTGCTTTACCTCTGTTAATATGACCATCTGCTTCCCAGTCACTCAGGTTATTTTGGAACTATGGTTGTTACCACAACCTCTAAGAGGTCTCTCCAGCTTGCCCCCTCAGTCCACTCTACACAGCCCAGCCAGAGTGACCTTTCTAAAATGAAAGTCAGATGTTATTTCTCCCCAATACTTCTTCAAATTATTTAACATGGTTTACAAGGCTCTGCATAAATTAGTCCCCATTTATCTCTCTTGCCTCATCTTGTGCTACTATTCTAAAGCTGTATGATCCAGCTATACTTCTTTCAGTCTTCAAATTCTATGCTCCCTCTCAGCACTAAGCCTTCACCCATGCTGATATTTTTGTCTGAAATGTTTCTCGTCTCTTTATATCGAACTGATTTTCAGCTTCCAGATTCACGTCCCTTAAAAAAACATACATTTCCATGCCTCTGTGTTTTTGCTCATGCTGTTCCCTCAGCCTAGAATATCCTCTTCCTCACCGTTCTTCTCCATCAAAAATGGTTTCATTCTTCAAGGTCTCATTCAAACACAACCTCCTTAGTGAAATATTTTATCCTTCACGTTAAAATGAATCCATTTTCTCTGCTATTACGTAGTACAATGTGAATACTCACATTTTTCATTGATTTCATTATTTCAAATATTATTCATTCATTTGACAAATACTAAGTACAAGGATGTCTTAGACACTATTATAAGCTCTGGAAATACAGGGGTAAACAAATTTATTATTTATAACTTCTTATATGTTTATAGAACTGTCACCTATAGGGTACTGCAAATCCCTCAGGTCACAGATCCTATTCAACTTGTTCAACCCATAGGCAACTAGCAGAGTATACCTGTAGTCACTTGATAAGTGTGTGTTCAATGAATCATAAGCTGGATGATTTGGTCATTAAAGGACTCAACTGTAGAGAAAGGAGAGGTCTTTATTTAGTCCCTTTGATCCCAGAGATCAAGTGACTTGCTCAGGATCACACAATGATTAAAGAGCAGAACTAGAACTAGAATCCCAGATTCCCAAATCCCAAATCAATGTTATTTACTAAGGGAATAAAAGAAGGAACAAAAAAGTATGGGAGAATCAGCTGCACCAGGTTTTTCTTTACTAACAATTCTAACAGCTTGATGTGTACACGTTCATAACCGTAAAGAGGCTCGATTTCCCCTCAGGCTCACTCCATTTGTCCCTGGTGCTGCTCCTGGAGGTGCAGGACCGTGGCAATGGGAATGGAGTTGAGTCAGCACACAGCTGGCCTGTATATCTGTGCTGCTTGCCTTCTCCCAGGAAGACGGCTTTGGGTAGATGCTTTCTTGAATATATATAATGCAGCATTTGTGGAAACTTTTCTGAAGTCCACAAGAACTTGAGGAGATTTGATGGAGAACTGCAATGAATACTGTCTTTTTTCTTTTTAAGGGGTTGGGGGCAGGTTCTCATTCTGTCACCCAGGCTGGACTGCAGTGGTGCGATCATGGCTTACTGCAGCCTGGCCTGCCCAGGCTCCCACCTCAGCCTCCCAAGTAGCTGAGGACCATAGGCACATGCCACCACATCTGGTTAATTTTTTTTTTTTTTAATTAGTTGTAGAGACGAAGTCTTGCTATGTTGCCCAGGTAGTCTCGAACTCCTGGGCTCAGGTGATCTACCCACCTCAGCCTTCAAAAGCGCTGGGATTACTGGCATGAGCCACCACACCCAGCTGAATACTGTCTTTGTATGTTTGAACACAAACGTGTAAATGTATACTCTGTAAACACTAAACTGATTGTTTCATGAGGACTTTCCAACCTTTGCTGGGAGAGAATTTCTCTGAATTCCACTGAAAAGGCAGAGAGGAGTACAGGTGAATTAATGTAGTTGGCTTGCTTTATCTGCCTTCTCATTTTCTTTCCATTTGAACCTGAATGTCAGAGAGCTTTGTTCTCGAGGACCTATCCAGCTGACTCCTAGACAGGAAGCCCCGTATTGAATTACGAGACTATACCCAGTATTCTTTATCATACAGTGCTTTTATACCTGCCAATATAATTGACTGATGCAAAATGGGACTTTGACACATGAGTCTCATTAAAGCTGGCTTGATTATTCTTGACAGTTATCTTTTAGGTATCCTTTAGTTTGTTCCCTATGTAAGACATCAGGCTGCAAATTTAAATACAGACTATCATGAAAATGACTGAAGTAGGAAAAACAACAAAAACACCTCCATGCTTTGAGCCTAAGGACAAAAGATAATAGCTAAGCTGTTAAAGTAACTAAGAATACTTTTGCCAGTTTGCAGATGAGGATGAAATCTGTTGAAAGAGAACTTCAGATTTGCTACCGAGTTAAGAGATTTTGTGTGCAGATAGGAACATTCCACCCTGCTACCTCTTTTTCATTTTGCAATAATACCATTGCATTGTTTCAGGTGTTACAATCATTGTATATTATTTTGTATTCATTATTGTGAATCTAGTAGTGGGGTTATATTCCAACAGAGTTATTGCTATGATCTTGCCCTTGTTCTGATACATAGTATCCAATTACAGCTACAAAGCAGAGAGCTGGCAAGCAGGACAAAAGATGGGTGCCAAAATATGTCTTTCTGTAGTTTAAAAATGTGTAACTGAAGGAGCTTCTACTTTAGTAATTAAGTCAATCAGAAGAAATAGGATCTGAAGGTAATAATAAGACCACTTTGCTAAGAGGCCACAGTTATAAATTAATATAGAGGGGTGACTTAAATTGCTTATTAAATTTATTGGTTTAAAAGACAAGCAACCAAGTTAAAATGAATATTGAGTGTGCAACTTAAATAACAGGCTTGACATGAAAATTTTAATATATTTTTTCTTACAGTACATGCATAAAACCTAAATAATCATAACAAGTTAGAATAGCTATAATCTCCCTATGATTATGTGTGTGTGTGTGTACACAGTTGTAGGTCCTGAGAGTTTTATCATATATCATGACATAATTGTAGTGTATATTATGCTCAAGTATTAAAATAAGAAAACATAGTTTTAAAACACAGCCATGAAATATGGCAAGCACCATTTACTACCACTTCAATATAAACTTGAAATAATGGCTTAATTTCTCATGGACAAATACAGATCTGGACACATGTAAAGGTGCTTTTTTTCATGTAACTCGCTTCTTCTATAAAGGTGCTTTTTAAAAAAATAAGTGGGTCAGCTAAAGACTTTCATGCCATTAAAATGGATTATAATGAATGGATTATAAAACAGGTAGAGGGTGCTCATTATTAAATTTTATACCATAGTTAAGGTTCCACCAATTATAAAAACCATAATTTCCCTCAATAGATTATAGTTATAAAAATGAAAGCTGAAAATGTCTTTGTGAAGCTGGCGATCTTTATCTATTGCAACGTTTCCTGTCTTTCCGCTAGTGAGAGTTTCAACGGAGCCTGGTCTCTGGTATGTGGATGGTCTCCCTGCTTTATAAAGCATGCCAGGCTGAACAAGATGAGCAGGCGCCTGAGGGCACAAGAGTATGTGGCCATCAGGCAATGACAATAAAACCCTACAGGTGATTATAGAAGACTAAAAATGTAAGCTAAATTGGGTCAGAGGTTTAATTCTGACGTGAATTAAATATATGGAATGCTTGAAAAGGTGCCTGGCACACAGCAAACTCTATTTAGTCATGGTTATTGGTATCATGAAACAGTCTGAAGAAGTGGGATTACAGGGAGTTCCTGCCATGGCCCTGACTGGAAGTGGATGGGAATGTCAACAAACCAGGTGCTCTCCCTTCCCCATAGATACTCCTGTATTTATGATCTGCAAGCATGATGCATTCTCTTGAACCTGCCAATTCTTGGAAGGGGGGGTATTTGAGATCAAGAGAACTGGTATACTATGTAAATATGACAGTGATATGAAGAACTGTAACTCTCAGACATATGCCCTATTAGATATACAGACCACTAATACACTTTTAAACTTCAACACAGAGTAAAAACCACGTCTAAGTCTGCAACACTGAAACAAGCCTTTAAATATCATTTAGATCATAAATTCAGAAAAAGTATTATTTCTTGTGAAACATAAATGTTCTATTATTCAAAATAAGCAAAAAAGACACCTATTAAAACTTTAAATATTACAGTATACCAGAGAACATGCCCCTTTGGAAACACCTTACTGAATACCTAAGATGGCAGATACCATTTCTCTTCTTCCAGACAGAGTCAGTTGTATGGTCCTTGTTCTTACAGCTCTTTCCTTATATTTTTATAATATGACTTATAGAACTATACTATAATTTATCTACTAACGTTTCTCTTGCTCTTTTTATTCCCATGCCTTACACATATTTTCATTCATGCAACAAATATTTTTGAGGACAGACCATGTACTACAAACGTGCCCAAGAATACAAAAGCCAGAATAATTAGGCCAGTGAAACCTTTAAACCTTAAAATTATTAAGCACAGAAGATAAAATAACTACAGTTATACTTAATGTGGTTAGAGAAATAAAGTATTTCTGAAAGATGTGCAAGGTATAAGAGATTATAAAAACAGGCCAGGTGTGGTGGCTTATACCTGTAATCCTAACACTTTGGGAGGCCGAGGCAGGTGGATCATGAGGTCAGGAGTTTGAGACCAGCCTGGCCAACATGGTGAAACCCCGTCTCTACTAAAAATACAAAAATTGGCCGGGCGTGGTGGTGAGTGCCTGTAATCCCAGCTACTTGGGAGGCTGAGGCAGGAGAACTGCTTGAACCTGGGAGGCGGAGGTTGTAGTGAGCCAAGATCACGCCACTGCACTCTAGCCTGGGAGACAGAGCAAGACTCTGTCTCAAAAAGAAACCAAAACCAAAACCAAAAACAAAAAACAAAACCAAGCAGATTTAACAAAGATCCAAATAGAACTTCTAAAAATGAAAAATAACAACTGAAATTTTAAAATAAATTGGTGAACAAGAACTGGGAGAATTCACTACCACCAGACCTGTCTTACAAGAAATGCTAAAGGGAGTTATTTAGTCTCAAAGAAAAAGACAGTAACATGAAAGAAAAAAAAAGAAAGAAATTTGAAGGTATAAAACCCACTGGCAAAATTAAGTACGTGGACAAGCCAGAATACTCTAATACTGTAACTGTGTTGTGAAATCCACTTCTAACTCTAGTATGAATCCCCAAAGACAAATCTATCAAAGACAATAATAGCTATTGCCATCTGCTAAGAGATGGGTAATATAAAATATGTAAATTGACACAATCAAAAGTCAAAATGTGGAGGGGATAAACTGTAGAAAGTTTTTTTTTTTTCATTTTTTCTTTGTTTCTATTATTTTCTTTGTGATCTAAAATAAGTTGTCATCTCTTTAAAATAACTTGTTATATCTATAAGATGGGGTTTTTTTTGTAAGCCTTGTGGTAACCACAAGGCAAAAACCTATAATAGATTCACTTAAAATGAAAAGCAATGAATTAATACATACTACCAGAGAAAATCACTTAACAGCAAAAGAAGATAGAAGTTACAAAAGAACCAGAAAGCAAGCAACAAAATAGAAGTACTAACTCCTTACTTAACAATAATAATACTGTGGGGGCTGTGTGTGGTGGCTCATGCCTGTAACTCCAGGACTTTGGAAGGTCAAGGCAGGTGGATCACTTCAGGTCAGGAGTTCAAGACCAGCCTGGCCAACATAGTGAAACCTTGTCTCTACTAAAAATACAAAAAAGATTAGCTGGGTGTCATGGCATGCACCTGTAGTCCCAGCCACCCAGGAGGCTGAGCCAGGAGAATCACTTGAACCTAGGAGGCACAGGCTGCAGTCAGCCAAGATCACACCACTGCACTCCAGCCTGGGTGACAGAGCAAGACTAGTCTCAAAAAAAAAAAAAAAAATACTGTGGACTCAATTCTCCAATTAAAAGGCATAGAATAGCTGAATGGATAAAGAAATAAACCCAACTATATGTTGCCTATAAGAAACCTACTTCACCTATAAAGACACATATAGACCAAAAGTGAAGAGGTAGAAAAAGATACTCCATGTAACTGGAAACCAAAAAAGAGTAGGAGTGGTTATACTTATGTTAGATAAAACAGACTACAAACCAAAGTCTGAAAAAGAGACAAAGACAGTCACTATATAATGATCAAAGGGGTCAATTCAGCAAGAGGATATAACAATTATAACACTGAAGCTCCCAAGTATAGAAACAAATATTAGGCCAGGCACGGTGGCTCACGCCTGTAATACTAGCACTTTGGGAGGCCAGGGCAGGCGGATCATGAGGTCAGGAGATTGAGACCATCCTGGCTAACACAGTGAAACCCCGTCTAAAAATACAAAAAAATTAGCCAGGCATGGTGGTGGGCACCCGTAGTCCCAGCTACTCGGGAGGCTGAGGCGGGAGAATGGTGTGAACCCAGGAGGTGGAGCTTGCAGTGAGCCGAGATTGTGCCACTGCACTCCAGCCTGGGTGACAGAGCGAGACTCCATCTCAAAAAAAAAAAAAAAAAAAAAAGCAAACATTAGTAAATCTAAAAGGATCAACAGACTGCAACACAAATACTATTAGAGGACTTTAATACCCTATTCTCATAGGGTATTAAACAGATGATCTGTCTGGACAGATCATCCAGACAGAAAATCAACAAAGAAACATCAGAGTTAAACTACACCCTAGACCTAACAGGCCTAACTGACACTTCTGAAACATTTTACCCAACTGCTCCAGAATATAAGTTCTTTTCTTCAGCACATGGGACGTTGTCCAGAACAGACCATATCTTAGTCCACAAAATGAGTCTTAACCAATTCAAAAAAGTAGAACTAATATAAAGTATCTTTTTTGACCGCAATGGACTGCAACTAGAAATCAATAACAGGAGGAACCTTGGAAAGTTCACAAACACATGGAAATTAAACGACATGCTCCGGAACAACCAATGGGTCAATGAAAGAAATTAAGAAGGAAATTTAAAACTTTCTTGAAACAAATGAAACTGGAAATACAACATATGAAAATCTATGGGATACAGCAAAAACAGTGCTAAGAAGGAAGTCTATAGCAATAAATGCCTACATCAAAAAAGTAGGAAGACTTCAAATAAACAACTTAACAATGCACCTCAAGGAACCAGAGAAGTAGGAATAAACCCAAACCCAAAATTAGTAGGAGGAAAAAATAATAAAGATCAGAGAGAACTAAACAAGTGAGAGACTAAAAAAGCAATACAAAGGATCGATAAAACAAAAAGTTGGTTTTTTGAAAAGATAAAATTGACAAACTTTTGGTTAAGAAAAAAAAAGAGATGACCCAAATAACATCAGAAACAAACAAAAAATAGACGTAACAACGGAGACTACAGAAATACAAAGAATCATTAGAGACTATTATGAACAACTATATGCCAACGAATTGCAAAACCCAGAAGAAATGGATAAATTCCTGGACATATACAACCTACCAAAATTGAATCATGAAGAAACAGAAAATCTCAATAAGCCAATAACAAGTAACAAGATTGGCTGGGCATGGTGGATGATGCCTGTAATCCCAGCACTTTGAGAGGCTGAAGTGGGAGGATCACTTGAGGCCAGGAGTTCAAGACTAGTCTGGCCAACATGGCGAAACCCCATCTCAACTAAAAATACAAAAATTATCTGGGCATCGTGGTGCATGCCTGTAACCCCAGCTACCTGGGAGGCTGAGGCACAAGAATCGCTTAAACCTGGGAGGTAAAGGTTGCAATGGGCTGAGATTGTGCCACTGCACTCCAGCCTGGGCAACAGAGAAAGAATCTGTCTCAAAAAAAGAACCAGTAACAAGATCAAAGCCGCAATAAAAAGTCTCCCATCAAAGAAAAGCCCAAGACCTGATGGCTTCACTGCTGAGTTCCACCATTTAAAAAAGAACTAATAGCAACTCTACTCAAACTCTTCAAAAAAAAACTGAAGAGGAGAGAATACTTCCAAATTCATTCTATGAGGCCAGCATTACCCTGATACCAAAACCAGACAAGGACACAACAAAAAAGAAAACTACAGGCAAATATCACTAATGAATATAGATACAAAAATTCTTAAGAAAATACTAATAAACCCAATTCAGCAACACGTTAAAAAGATCATTCACCATGATAAGTGAGGTTCATCTCAGTGATGTAAGGATGATTCAACATAAACAAATCAATAAACATGATGCATCACATCAACAGAATGAAGAACAAAAACCATATGATTATTTCAATCAATAGATGCAGAAAAAGTATTCAATAACATTTAACATCCCTGGAACATACCTCAACATAATAAAGGCCATATATAAGAAACCCACAGCTAACATTGTACTGAACAGGGAAAAATTGAAGGCCTTACCTCTAAGACCTGGAACAAGATAAGAATGCCTGCTTTCACCACTTATATTCAATATAGTATTGGAAGTCCTGGCCAGAGCAGTTAGGCAACAGAAGAAATAAAGGGCATCCAAATTGGAAAGAAAGAAGTAAAATTAGCCTTGTTTGCAGATGACATGCTCTTATACTTAGAAAAACCCAAATATTCCACAAAAAATTGTTAGAACTTATTAACAAATTTAGTAAAGCTGGAGGATGTAAAATCAACATACAAAATTCAGTAGCACTTATATGTGCCAACAATGAACAATCTGAAAAAGAAATCATAAAAGCAATCCCATTTACAATAGCTACAAGAAATATAGCATACCTAGGAATAAATTTAACCAAAAAAGTGAAAGATTTATACAAGAAAAACCACAAAACACTGATGAAAGAAATTGAAGAGGACCTAAAAAATTGGAAAGATTTTTAATGCTCAATGACAATAGTACCAAAAGCAATTTAGGATTCAATGCAATCCCTATCAAAATATCAATGACATTCTTCAGAGAAGTAGAAAAAAAATCCTAAAATTTATATGGAATCACAAGAGACCCTGAATAGCCAAAGAAGTCCTGAGAAAAAAAGAATAAAGATGAAGGTATCACACTACCTCACTTTAAAATTTACTACAAAACTAGAGTAACGAAATCAGCGTGAATAAAAAAACAGATGCACAGACCAATGGAACAGAATAGAGAACCCAGATATAAATCCACATATTTACAGCCAACTCATCTTTGGCTGTAAAAGGTGCCAAGAACACACAATGAAAAAAAGACAGTCTCTTCAATAAGTGGTGCTGGGAAAACTGGATAACTATAGGAAAAGAATGAAATTAGATCCCTATCTCTCGCCATACACAAAAACCAAATGAAAACGGATTAAGGACTTAAGCCTAAGACCTGAAACTATGAAACTCCTGAAGAAAACATTGGGGAAACACTCTAGGACATGGGCCTGGGCAAAGATTTTTTGTGTTAAGACCACAAAATCTCAGGCAACCAAAGCTAATTTAGACAAATGGGATTACATCAAGCTAAAAAGCTTCTGCACAGCAAAGGAAATAGTCAACCAAGTGAACAGACAACTCACAGAATGGGACAAAATATTTGCAAACTACCCATCTGACAAGGGATTAATAATCAGAATATATTAGGAGCTCAAACAACTCATTAGCAAAAAAAGATATGGGCAAAAGTTCTGAATAAACATTTCTCAAAAGAAGACAGACAAATGGCCAACAGGTATATGAAAAAAAATGCTCAACATCAGTAAACACTCGAGAAATGTAAATCAAAACTACAATGAGATATCATCTCACTCCAGTTAAAATGGCTTTTATCCAAAAGACGGGCAATAATGAACGCTGGTGAGAATGTAGAGAAAGGGTAACTGGCATATACTGTTGGTAGGAATGTAAAAACAGTACTGCCACTATGGAGAACAGTATGGAGGTTCCTCAACAAATTAAAAATAGATCTACCATATGATCCAGCAATTCTACTACTGAGTATATCACCAAAAGAAAGGAAATCAATACATCAAAAAGATATTTGCATGCCCATGTTTACCGCAGCACTATTCACAACAGCCAACATATAGAAACAACCTAAGTGCCCACCAATGATGAATGAAGAAAATGCGCTCTGTGTGTGTGTGTGTGTGTGTATATACGTATATATATGCGTGTGTATATACGTGTGTGTGTATATACGTGTATATATATGCGTGTGTATATACGTGTGTGTATATACGTGTATATATGCGTGTGTATATACGTGTATATGCGTGTGTATATACGTGTGTGTATATACGTGTATATATATGCGTGTGTATATACGTGTGTGTATATACGTGTATATATATGCGTGTGTATATACGTGTGTGTATATACGTGTATATATATGCGTGTGTATATACGTGTGTGTATATACGTGTATATATATGCGTGTGTATATACGTGTGTGTATATACGTGTATATATATGCGTGTGTATATACGTGTGTGTATATACGTGTATATATATGCGTGTGTATATACGTGTGTGTATATACGTGTATATATATGCGTGTGTATATACGTGTGTGTATATACGTGTATGTATATGCGTGTGTATATACGTGTGTGTATATACGTGTATGTATATGCGTGTGTATATACGTGTATGTATATGCGTGTGTATATACGTGTGTGTATATGCGTGTGTATATACGTGTGTGTATATACGTGTGTGTATATGCGTGTGTATATACGTGTGTGTATACGTGTATATATATGCGTGTGTATATACGTGTGTGTATACGTGTATATTTATGCGTGTGTATATACGTGTGTGTATACGTGTATATATGCGTGTGTATATACGTGTGTGTATACGTGTATATGCGTGTGTATATACGTGTGTGTGTATACGTGTATATATATGCGTGTGTATATACGTGTGTGTATACGTGTATATATATGCGTGTGTATATACGTGTGTGTATACGTGTATATATATGCGTGTGTACATACGTGCGTGTGTATGCGTGTGTATATATGCGTGTGTAGATACGTGCGTGTGTATGCGTGTATATATGCGTGTGTACATACGTGCGTGTGTATATGCGTATATATATGTGTGTGTATATACGTGCGTGTGTATATGCGTATATATATATGCGTGTGTATATACGTGCGTGTGTATATGCGTGTATATATATGTGTGTGTATATACGTGCGTGTGTATATGCGTGTATATATATGCGTGTGTACATACGTGTGTGTATATGCGTATATATATATATGCGTGTGTATATACGTGTGTATATGCGTATATATATGCGTGTGTATATACGTGTGTATATACGTGCGTGTGTATATGCGTATATATGCGTGTGTACATACGTGCGTGTGTATATGCGTGTATATATATGCGTGTGTACATACGTGCGTGTGTATATGCGTGTATATATATGCGTGTGTACATACGTGTGTATATGCGTGTATATATATGCGTGTGTACATACGTGTGTGTGTATATACGTATATATATGCGTGTGTACGTACGTGTGTGTGTATATGCGTATATATATGCGTGTGTACGTACGTGTGTGTATATGCGTATATATATGCGTGTGTACGTACGTGTGTGTATATGCGTATATATATGCGTGTGTACGTACGTGTGTGTGTATATGCGTATATATATATGCGTGTGTACGTACGTGTGTGTGTATATGCGTATATATATATGCGTGTGTACGTACGTGTGTGTATATGCGTATATATATGCGTGTGTACGTACGTGTGTGTATATGCGTATATATATGCGTGTGTACGTACGTGTGTGTGTATATGCGTATATATATATGCGTGTGTACGTACGTGTGTGTGTATATGCGTATATATATGCGTGTGTACGTACGTGTGTGTATATGCGTATATATATGCGTGTGTACGTACGTGTGTGTATATGCGTATATATATGCGTGTGTACGTACGTGTGTGTATGCGTATATATATATGCGTGTGTACGTACGTGTGTGTGTATGCGTGTATATATATGCGTGTGTACGTACGTGTGTGTGTATGCGTGTATATATGCGTGTGTACGTACGTGTGTGTGTGTATGCGTATATATATATGCGTGTGTACGTACGTGTGTGTGTGTATGCGTGTATATATATGCGTGTGTACGTACGTGTGTGTGTGTATACATATATATGCGTGTGTATGTACGTGTGTGTGTATATACGTATATATATATGCGTGTGTACGTACGTGTGTATATGCGTATATATGTGTGTGTATGTACGTGTGTGTGTATATACGTATATATATATATATGCATACACACACACACGCACACAATAGAATATTCAGCCATAAAAGAGAATGAAATCGTCATTTGCAGAAACGTGGATGGAACTGTAGGTCATTATTTTACATCAAATAAGCCAGGCACAGAAACACAAATATTTCATGTTCTCACTCATATGTGAGAACTAAAAAAGTGGATCTCATGAAGATGGAGAATAGAGTGGAAGTTACCAGGGGCTGGGAAGGGTGGAGGGGGGATGCAGGGAAGTTGATTAATGGGCACAAATATGTACAGTTTGATAGAATAAATAAGACCTCATGTTAGATAGATCAGTAAAGTGACTATAGTTTACAATAATCTATTGTATAATTCAAAACAGCTAGAAGAGAAGAATTCAAATGGTTCTAGCATAAAGACAAGGACAAGTATTTGAGGTGATGGATATCCCAAGTACACTGATTTGATTTTTACAAATTATATAAATGTATCAACTTATCACATGTGCCTTGAAACTATGTATATTTATTATATATCAATTAAAAAATAAAATGGTGGATTAAAACAGCAGATTAACCCCAGTTGAAGAGGAAATTGTGAACTGAAAGATAGGTGCAAAGAAATGATTAAAAAATACAGCACAGAGCTCAAAGAGATAGAAAATATGGAAGTTGGATTAAGATAAATGCTGACGGAGTGAGGTCTAACATCACATCTAATCAGAGTTCCAGCCCTCCTCAAGTCTGAGTACCTGCCCCATTCCACATCAGCCACTCTGTATTTGAAAGGTTCCCCGATATATCTGGTGCCATCTCACCTCTGTGATTTCACCCTGGCTGCTCTTTCATCTTGGGCAGCTCTTTTATTTCTTTCCCTTTTCTTATCTGGAAGTCGGCTTTGATCTGCTTTGATCTTCCCCCACACCCTCTGAGCTCAGCTCCACTAGGGTGTTGGAACAGAGGGTGGAGAGTAAAAGAGACAACTATCTCTCTTTCTCATCTGGCCATGGTTGTAGTCACCTTTGTGTTGGTCGTTGCTGCCTCTTTGGCTAATGTGGCCATCCATGCCATCTGTATGGTGGGTCCAAATGCTGGCTTTCTCATAGGTTAAACATGAGTTCTTTAGGGTACCTTGGAAAGGCCCCTAACTTCCCAGTCCCCAAACGTGAGACATCCAAGCCTGGTTCAACTTGTTCAACTTATTCCGACCCCCTCCCCGATTTTTAATCTTCGCATCTAGCACCTTGGGACTGGGTGACTGGAGGAAATTCACAATGTCATTTCATAGTGCCTAGGTCATCCGGGGCCTCAGGAGTGCCCATAAATCCTTTGGCTCAGCCTTGGCTCTTTGATTTCTCTCAAAGACAATTTCAAACCCTCTCTGCTCGTCTCAAGTACTTTTGTCAACTTGACCTTTCCCTCTTCACTTTTGGTAGATGACCTTCTTTCCTATTCATCAAGAAAAGAGAGGCTTTTAAACTGATCCACTTCAGCTTCTCATCCTACTGCTTATAAACTGAACCACGCCCATAGTATTCCTTCCCTTCAGACCTGAGGTTCAGAAACCTCCTTTCTATCCAGGCCTGTCCTGCCATCTGTCACAGAAACACCCACTCAAGTCCGTTCTAACTCCCTGTCTTCAACTTTTTCTCATTAGCTTTCTCTCCCTAGCTCACAGAGATGCTCAGTCTCTTCCATTTTATTTCTTCCCATCTTTAAGGTACGTGACACAAATTATATATATTTACAGTGTACAATGTGATGTTTTGATTGTATATACATCGTGAAGTGATTAAATCAAGCTAAAGAATATCTACCACCTCATATACTTATCATTTTTGGTGAACATTTAAGATCTACCCTCTTAGCAATCTTCAAGTATTACAATACATTTTTACTTTCAAGTGCAGAGTGGCTGACGTGGAATGGGGCAGGTATTCAGACTTGAAGGAGGGCTGCAACTCTGATTAGATGTGATGTTAGACCTCACTCCATCAGCATTTCTCTTAATCTGACTTCCGTATTTTCTCTCTCTTTGATCTCTGTGCTAAATTTTTAAATAATTTCTTCACATGTATCTTTCAGTTCAGCTGTACAATAGATCTCCAGGACGTATTCATCTGAAGTGAAACTTTATACACTTTAACCAACATCTCTCCAATCCCCTCACCACCCAGCCCCTGGCAACCAGCACACTACTCTCTGCTTCTGTGAGCTCGACTGTTTTAGATTCCACACACAAGTTAGATCATGCACTATTTGTCTTTCTGTGCCTGACTTATTTCACTTAGCATAATGTCTTCCAGGTTTATTCATGTTGTCACAAATGAGAGGATTTTTTTTTTAAAAAGATTGAATAGTATTCCATTACACACGTGCATGTGCACACACATACCTCATTTTATTGTGTTTCTCAGATATTACGGTTTTTAAGAAAACAAATTGAAGGTCTGTGGCAACCCTGAATCTAGCAAGTCTGTCAGTGCCATTTTTCCAACAGCTTGTCACTTCATGTCTCTGTGTCATATTTTGGCAATTCTCACATTTCAAACTTTTCCACTATTATAATATCTGTTGTGGTAATGTGTGATCAGTGACCTTAGATTCCTTAGATTTTTCTACAGCAATCATTTTGGGGTGCCATGAATCTCTCTCACATAAGACAGTGAACTTAATTGATAAATGCTGTGTGTGTTCTGATGTTTCCACCGACCAGCCATCCCTCATCTCTCTCTCCCTCTCCTCCAGCCTCCCTATTCCCTGAGACACAACAGTACTGAAATTCAGCCATTATAATCCTACAATGGTCTCTAAGTATTCAAGTGAAAGGAAGAGTCACGTGTTTCTTAGGTTAAATTAAAAGAGAAAAACAATTAAGCTTAGTGAGGAAGGCATATTGAAGGCTGAGATAGGCCAAAAGCTAGGCCTCTTGTACTAACACTAAGCCAAGCTGTGAATGCAATGGAAAAGTTCCCGAAGGAAATTACAAGTGCTACTCTAGAAAACACAAGAATAATAAGAAAGTGAAACAGCCTTATTGTTGATATGGAAAAAGTTTGAGTGGTCTGGATAGATCAAACCAGCCCCAACATTCCCTTAAGCCAAAGCCTAATCCAGAGCAAGGCCCTAGCTCTGTTCAATTCTATGAAGGTTGAGAGAGATGAGGAAGCTGCAGAAGAAAAGTCTGAAGCTAGCAGAAGTTTGTTCATGAGGTTTAAGGAAAGAAACCAACTCCCTAACATAAAAATACAAGGTAAAGCAGCAAGTGCTGATACAGAAACTATAGCAAGGTATCCAGAAGATTAGATAATTGATGATGGTGGCTACACTAAACAACAGATTTTCAATGTAGATGAAACAGGCTTTTGTTCGAAAAAGATGCAACTGGTAACTTTAAGTGGAAGCCAATTGCTCCTTTCCCATTCCAAAAATTCTAAGGCCCTTAAGATTCCTTTCAAAATATTACTGCTCATTGAAAATGCACCTGGTCACCCAAGAGCTCTGATGGAGATGAACAAGGAGATTAATGTTGTTTTCATGCCTGCTAACACAGTGTCCATTCTGCAGCCCATGGATCAAAAAGTCATTTTGACTTTCAAGTCTTATTATTTAAGAAATATATTTTGTAAGGTTATAGCTGCCTTAGACAGTGATTCCTCTTATGGATCTGGGCAAAGTAAATTAAAAACCTTCTGAAAAGGATTCACCATTCTAGATGTCATTAAGAACATTTGTGATTCATGGGAGATCAAATTATCAATATTAACAGGAGTTTGGAAGAAGTGGATTCCAACCCTCATGAATGACTTTGAGGGATTCAAGACTTCATTGGAGGAGGAAACTGCAGATGTGGTGGAAATAGCAAGAGAACTAGAATTAAAAGTGGAGCCTGAATATGTGACTGGATTGCTGTAATCTCATGATCAAACTTGAACGAATGAGGAATTGTTTCTTATGGATGAGCAAAGAAAGCGGTTTTGGAGATGGAATCTATCAGTGAAGACGCTGTGAACATTGTTGCAATGTCATGAAGGAACTCAGAATATTACATAAATTTAGTTGATACAGCACTGTCAGGGTTTGAGAGGATTGACCCCAATTTTGAAAGAAGTTCTACTGTAGGTAAAATGCTACCAAACAGCATTGCATGCTACAGAGAAATCTTTTGTGAAAGGAAGAGTCAAATGACCTGGCAAATTTCATCATCTCATTTTTTTTTAATTGCTGCAGCCCCCACCCCCAACCTTTAGCAGCCACCACCCTGATCCATCAGCAGCATCAACATGGAGGAAAGACCCTCCACCAGCAAAGAGATTACAACTCACTGAGGGCTCAGATGATTGTTAGCCTTTTTTAGCAACAAAGTGTTAATTAAGGTGTGTACATTGTGTTTTACATATAATGCTACTGCACATTAGTAGACTGCAGTATAGTGTAAACATAACTTCTACATGCAGTGGGAGACCAGAAAATATGTGTAACTCTTTATTGCGATGTTGGCTTTATTACGGTGGTCTGGAATGGAACCCACAATATATCCAAGGTATGCTTGTGTATGTACGCATCACATTTTCTTATCTATCCATCTACTGATGGACAGCTAGACTGGTTCCATATCTTCACTACTGTGAATAATGTTGCAATGAACACATGAGTGCAGGTATCTCTTCAACATACTGATTTCAATACCTTTGGATATATACACAGAAGTGGGATTGCTGGATCACACGGTAGTTCTATTTTTATCTCTTCCGTTTTAAATACATAGGCCCTTTTCGTTATTGTGTTTCATCTTTCTCTTGCTCCCCTCACCAAATACGCTGAAAAAAATTTCTCAATTGAATTTTTTTTCTTCCTTAACTCCTCAAAACACCATAATCTGGCTTCCATTCCTACCTTTCAACTGAAGCTGCCCTCTGTTAGGCCATCACTGATGTTTTAATTGGTAACTCCAATGGGAAATGTTCAGTCCTTAGGCCTCAGGACATCTCTGTGGCATTTAACATTGACTGATTCCTCTCTTCCCTCTTCACCCTTCATTTTTTACATTCATTCATTCATTCAAAATATATTTCTTAGGCAGTTTGTCGTATTAATTCAGGTACTAAATTATTCTGGGTACTAATTCTAGGTACTATTACTCTAGGTACTAAAAATACAACAGTGGACAAAAAGACAAAGTCTTTGCCCTCTTAAAGCTTACATTGCAGTGGGGGAAGAACAAATGTGAACAACTGAACAAGTATTTATCTAAAACAAGTTAGGTGGTGACAAGTTTTATGGAGGAAAACAAAGCAGCTAAGGGGTATAGGGAAAGCTGGGGAATGAGCAGGCTGGTGGGGAAGGGGTGGGGCAGTGTGACTGTTTTATATAGGGTGATCAGAGGCCTCACTGTTAAGGTGTCATTGGAGCAGTAAACCAAAGGAGGTGAGAGAGAAAATCATGTGGATCAGTGGAGGGCAGAGTGTTCTAGTTGGAGGGAAGAGTCACTGCAGAGACCCACAGGCAGGAGGGGGCTGGACACATTCCAGGAACACCAACGGGTCTAAGATGGCTGTGGCTGAATGTGCAGAAGGAGAAGGGGTGGGAGAGGAAGTCAGAAGGACAGTTGAGAGTCAGATCAAAGATGTCCTTGTGTGAGATGAGAAGTCCCTGGGAGGTGCTTAAGCAAAGGAATGACATGGTATGTCTTCTTTTTCATAAAATCACTTTGGCTTTTATGTGAAGAGGGCTCCATGGAGCACAGGGAGAAGCGGGGTCACAGGTTAGGAGGCTGCTGCAATAACTCATGGAGGCAACAGTGGTGGACAGGATCAAGGCAACTGCAATGGAGGTGATCTGATTCTGGACATGTTTCGAAGGTAGAGCTGATAGGAGAGAAAGAATTGAGTCAGGGATGACTCTGAGGTTTGGGCTGGATGCACCTCTATTCCAGGTGGCTATTTTTGACACCTTCCTCTCAGACCTCTCATGTCTTTCTGCTGAGGTCTTTCTGCCCTCCAGGCAGCCCTACTGGACAAGCCTCTATGACAACCATGACAGTTCTCTCCTACATAACGCACATCTGTGCAGCCCTTGCTTTGACCAACTTGGGGCACAGGCCAGTCCCAACTCACCAGGCCTCTGTGGCTTCACCACCAAAGAGCTATTGGTCAGATCATCTGTTTCCCAGGTTAGAATCAGACCCTGACTACACTCCCAGGCATGAGTCAGGCACTAGTTCTTGGTGTCTCCAATTCCAGGGAACCTATTTCAAAGCCTCTCTCACTAGGATTGGGATTAGCAAGTAGCGGTCTTCCCACTGCTTCTCCACAAGGGAGTTGGGTGAAGACTCACAGCTTGGTAATAGCTCCTTCCTAAGAAATCTCATCACCCACCTCCTCACACTAGATTCTCCCTCTTCCACCACACTGTCCCTTTATAATATTTTCAAACTGTGTGGGTGAGAATGTGTGTATGTGGTGTGGGCAGGGCTCAATAATCATGGGGCAGGTTTTCATCCATTTCCTTTCAAAATCTCCACATGTGGATTTGATATCTGATATATATTTTATTAGTAGTACCCACAGCAAAAGAGAAAAATAATCCCATTTTAATATCCTAATACATATAGATAGCCTGGTAGAGTCTAAAGTTATATATATTATATATATAATTTTAAAGATATAAAGTCTAATATCTTTAACATCATGTTCCTGCAAAGGACATGATCTCATTCTTTTTTATGGCTGCACAGTATTCCATGGTGTATATGTACCACATTTTCTTTATCCAGTCCACTGCTGATGGGGATTTAGGTTGATTCCATGTCTTTCCATTGTGAATAGTGCCGCAATGAACATACGTGTGCATGTGTCTTTATGGCAGGATGATTTATATTCCTTTGGGTATATATATATAGATAGATAGATATAGATAGATATATCTATAGATATATAGATCGATATAGATATATCTATAGATATATATAAAGATATTATATATAGTCTATATATATAGACTATATATATAGTTTTAGACTATATTTAGACTATATATAGTTTTAGACTAGATTATATAATTTTATATATAAAGATAAATATATAAAGATATTAAAGATTAGACTTTATATCTTTAACATCATAATTTTTTTGTGGGGGGAACAGTCTCACTCTGTCACCTAAACTGGAGTGCAGTGGCATGACCTCGGCTCACTGCAACCTCTACCTCCTGGGTTCAAGCAATTCTCATGCCTCAGCCTCCTGAGTAGCTGGGACTACAGGTGTGTGCCACCAGGCCTGGCTGATTTTTTTTTGTATTTTTATTAGAGACGGGGTTTTGCCATGTTGCCTAGACTGTTCTTGAACCCCTGAGCTCAGGTAATCTGCCTGCCTCAGCCTCCCAAAGTGCTGGGATTACAGGCATGAGCCGCCGTGCCTGGCCTGAAATTATAATTAAATCACAATTATATATGTAATTTTATTTTAACTTTTATTTTTGGTTCAGAACACAGGCAGGTTTGTTATATAGATAAGCTCGTGACTTGGGTTTGGTGTACAGACCATTTTGTCGCCTGGGTACTATGCTCAGTTTTTTTTGTTTGTTTGTTTGTTTTGTTTTTCCTGAACTTCTCCCTTCTTCCACCCTCCTCCCTCAAGTAGGCCCCAGTGTCTATTCTTCCTCTCTTTCTGTCCATGTGTTCTCATTATTTACCTCCCACTTATAAGTAAGAATATGTGGTATTTGGTTTTCTGTTCCTGCATTAGTTTGCTAAGGATAGTGGTCTCCAGCTCCATCCATGTTCCTGCAAAGGACATGATCTCATTCTTTTTTATGGCTGCACAGTATTCCATGGTATATATGTACCACATTTTCTTTATCCAGTCCACTGCTGATGGGGATTTAGGTTGATTCCATGTCTTTTCTATTGTGAATAGTGCTGCAATGAACATACGTGTGCATGTGTCTTTATGGCAGGATGATTTATATTCCTTTGGGTATATATCCAGTAGTGGGATTGCTGGGCCAGTGGTAGTTCTGTTTTAGTTCTTTGAGGAATCGCCACACTGTCTGCCACAATGATTGGACTAATTTACACTCCCACCCCACCTCTGAGACTTTAGACTCCTGTGACAAATTTACTCCTCCCTCCTCAGTTATATGCTATTGTTACCTAGCATTTTAGTTCTTTTTCTAATACCACAAATTAGATGTTATAATATTATTTTTAATCTGTGATTTTTGTTTTTAATTATCTTAAGCCTTATGATCACAAAAATTGCAAATCTGTGCTGATGGTATATCTCCTTTACCTGCTAATGAGTTGGCAAAAAAAAAGCACCATTACCAGCTGGGTGTGGTGGCTCATGCCTGTAATCCCAGCACTTTGGGAGGCTGAGGTGAGAGGACTGCTTGAGCCCAGGAGGTGCACTAAACTCTCTCTATTGCAATTTCCCTGTCTTGACAAACTGGCTCTATCTGGGCAGCAGGCAAGAAGAACCCATTGGGTAGTTACATCATTCTTCTTTGAATGTCCGAGTATCCCATTGTGTATATATACCACATTTTCTTTATCTAGTCATCTGTGATGGACAATTAGGTTGATTCCAAAGCTTTGCTATTGTGAATAATGCTTCAATAAACATGGTGGTGCAGGTATCATTTTGATATAATGATTTTCTTGCTTTTGGATAAATACCCAGAAGAGGGTTTGCTGGATCATATAGTAGGCCTATTTTTAGTTTTCTGAGAAATCTCCCTGTTATTTTCTATAATAGCTGTACTAATTTACATTTCCACCAATAGTATATGAGGATTCCCCTTTCTCTGCATCCTCGCCAGCATTCATTATTCCCTATCTTTTTGATAAAAGCTATTTAAACTAGGGTGAGATGATTTCTCATTGTAGTTTTGATTTGCATTTCCCTGATGACAATGATATTGACTATTTTTTTCATATACCTTTTGGCCATTTATATGTCTTTTATACTTTTTAATGTTTTTACAAGGGTGCCAATTACTCTATATGTATGTCTTCTTTTGAGAAATGTCTAATCATGTCCCTTGCTCACTTTTTAATGGGATTATTAGTTGTTGTTTTTTTGTTTTTTCCTGTTGTTTGAGTTCCTTGGATATTCCAGATCCTAGTCCCTTGTTAGATTAATAATTTGCAAATATTTTCTCCTATTCAACAGGTTGTCTCTTCACCTTGTTGATTGTTTCCTTTGCTGTGTAGAAGCTTTTCAGTTCAATATACTCCCATTTATCTATTTTTGTTTTTGTTACCTGTGCTTTTGAGATCTTAGCCATAAAAATTTTGCCTAGACAAATGTCTTGAAGTGTTTCCCCTATGTTTTCTTCAAGTAGTTTTATAATTTTGGGTCTTACATTTAGCTCTTTAATCCAGGGTCTAGTTTCATCCTCCTGCATATGGATATCCAGTTTTCCCAGCACCATTTATTGAAGAAGGTGTTCATTCTCCAGTGTATATTCTTGGCATCTTTGTTGAAAATCGGTTGGCTGTAAATTCATGGATTTATTTCTGTGTTTTCTCTCTTGTTCCACTGGTCTATGTGTCTGTTTTTATACCAATACCATGCTGTTTGGTTACTACAGCCTTGTAATATATTTTGAAGTCAGGTAGTGAAATGTCTCTCCTGGTTTGTTCTCTTTGCTCAGGATCACTTCGGCTATTTGGACTCTTGCTTGGTTTCATGTGATTTTAGGATTGTGTTTTCCATTTCTGTAAAAAATGACACTGATATTTTGAGAGAGATTGCATTGAATCTGTAAATTGCTATGGGTGGTATGATCATTTTAACAATATTTATTCTTCCAATCTATAAGCATGGGATGTCTTTCCATTTGTTTGTGTCCTCTTCAACTTCTTTCATCAGTGTTTTGTAGTTTTCCTTGTAGAGGTTTTTCACCTCCTTGGTTAAAACACTCCTAGGTATTTTATTTTATTTGTAGCTATGGTAAATGGGATTGTCTTCATGATTTCTTTTTAAGCTATTTTCATTATTGGTGTATAGAAATGCTACTGATTTTTGTATGTTGATTTTTGTATCCTGCAACATGATAGAATTTGTTTATCAGATCTAAGAGTTTTTTTGGTAGAGTCTTTAGGTTTTTCTAAATATAAGAGCATGTCATCTGCAAAGACAATTTTACTTCTTTTCCAATTTGGATGCCTTTTCTTTCTTTCTTTTGGTTGATTGCTTTGGCTTGGACTTCCAGTACTATGTTGAATAGGAGTGGTAAAAGTGGCATCCTTGGCCAGGCGCGGTGGCTCACGCCTGTAATCCCAGCACTTTGGGAGGCCAAGGCAGATGGATCACGAGGTCAGGAGATCGAGACCATCCTGGCTAACATGGTGAAACCCCGTCTCTACTAAAAATACAAAAAAAATTAGCCGGGTGTGGTGGCACATGCCTGTAGTCCCAGCTACTTGGAAGGCTGAGGCAGGAGAACGGCATGAACCTGGGAGGCAGAGCTTGCAGTGAGCTGAGATCGCGCCACTGCACTCCAGCCTGGGCGACAGAGCAAGACTCCATCTCAAAAAAAAAAAAAAAAAAAAAAAAAAAAAAAAAAAAAAAAAAGCGGCATCCTTTTCTTGTTCCAGTTCTTAGAGGAAAGGCTTTTATCTTTTCCCCATTCAGTATGGTGTTGGTTGTGGGTTTGTCATATATGGCCTTTCTTATGTTGGGGTATATTCCTTCTGTGCCTAGTTTATTCAGAGTTTTTTTATCATGAAGGGTCGTTGGATTTTATCAAATGCTTTTTTGACATCTATTGAGATAATAATATGGCATTTGTCCTTCATTCCACTGATGTGATGTATATTTATTGATTTGCGTATATTGAATCACACTTGCATCCCTGGGATAAATTCTACTTGATCATGGTATATTGTCTTTTTGATGTGCTGTTGGATTCAGTTTGCTAGTATTTTGTTGAGGATTTTTACAACTATGTTCATCAGGTATATTAGCCTGTAGTTTTCTTTTTGTTGTGTCATTCTCTGGCTTTAGTACCATGGTAATGCTTGCCTCCTAGAATGAGTTAGGGAGAATTTCCTCCTCTTGAGTTTTTTGGAATAGTTAGAGGAGAACTGGTGTTAGTTCTTCATAAGTTTGGTAGAATTTGGCAATGAAGCCATCTGGTCCTGGGCTTTTCTTTATTAGAAGGCTTTTTTTTTCTTTTTTCTTTTTTTGTTCTTTTTGAGACAAGGTCTCACTTTGTCACCCAGGCTGGAGTACAGTGGTGTGATCATGGCTCACTATAGCCTTGACCTTCTGGGCTCAAGCAGTCCTCCCATTTCAGCCTCCCAAGTAGTTGGGACCACAGGCACATGCCACCATGCCTGGCTAATTTTTTTTTTTTTAAGAGACAAGATCTTGTTATCTTGCCCAGGCTGGTCTCAAACTCCTGGGCTCAAGTGATGCTCCAACTCAGCCTCCCAGAGTGCTGGGATTACAAGCATGAGACACTGTGCCTGGCTGGAAGACTTTTTATTACTGATTCAATATTGTTGCTATCAGTCTGTTCATATTTTCGGCTTCTTCCTGATTCAGTCTTAGTAGGTTGTAAGTGTCCAGGAATTTATCCATTTCCTCTAGGTTTTCCAATTTATCAGCATATAGTTGTTCATAATAGTCTCTGGTGATCTTTTGTGGTTCTGTGGTCTCAGTTGTTATGTCTCCTTTTTCATTTCTGATGTTATTTGGATCTTCTTTTTTATTTTCTTATTTAGTCTAGCTAGCAGTTTTATTGGTTTTATCTTTTCAAACAACCAACTTCTCATTTTGTTGACGTCTTGTATTTTTTAGTCTCTATTTCATTTAGTTCTGCCCTGATCTTTATTATTTCTTTCCTTCTTCTAATTTTGGGTTTGTTCTTCCTTTTCTAGTTCCTTGAGGTATGTTGTTAGATTGTTTGAAGTCTTTTTACTTTATTGATATAGGTGTTTACTGCTATAATCTTCCCCCTCTTACTACTGCTTTTGCTGTGTCCCACTAATTTTGGTATGCTCTGTTTCTTTCTTTTTCTTTTCTTTTCTTTTTTTTCTTTTCCTTTTTCTTTTTTTGAGACAGGGTCTTGCTCTGTGGCCCAGGCTGGAGTGCAATGGTGTGAACATGGCTCACTGCAGCCTCAACCTCCTGGGCTTAAACAACCCTCCTGCCTCAGCCTCCCATGTAGTTGGGACTACCATGCCCAGCTAATTTTTTAATTTTTTTGTAGAGATGGTGGAGGTGGGGTCTCACTTTGTTGCCCAGCCTGATCTCAAACTCCTGGGCTCAAGCAATCCTTCTTTGGCTTCCCAAAGTGCTGAATTACAGGTGAGCCACCATGCCTGGCTGGTATATTGTATTTCTATTTTCATTTGTGTCAGGAAAGTTTTAAACTTCCTTCTTAATATCTTCATTCATTTAGTGATCATTCAGGAGCATGTTATTAAAGTTCCATGTATTTGTATAGTTTCCAAAGTTTGTTACTGATTTCTAGTTTTATTCCATTGTGGTCTGAGAAGAATTTCATATAATTTTGATTTTTAAAAATATGTTGAGATATGTCTGTGGCCTATTATCTGTTCTAAAGAATGTTCCACATGCTGATGAGAAGACTGTGTTCTGCAGCTGTTGGATAAAATGTTCTATAGATGGCTGTTAGGTCCATTTAGTCTAAAGTGTAGTTAAAATACAACGTTTCTTTTTGATTTTCTGTCTAGATGATCTGTCTCATCCTGAGAGCAGGAGGTGTTAAAGTCTCCAACTATTTTTGGAGCCTATCTCACCTTTTAGATTTAATAATATTTGCTTTATATATCTGGGTACTCTAGTGTTGGGTACATATATATTTAGAATTGTTATATCCTCTTGCTCAATTAATCCCTTTATCATTACATAATGACCTTGTCTCTTTTTACTGTTTTTGACTTAAAGTCTGTTTTATCTGATATTAGTATAGCTATTCCTGCTCAATTTTGGTTTCCATCAGCACGAAATATCTTTTTCCAACCCCTTAAATCTGCATGTCTTTACAGGTAAAGTGAGTTTATCGTAGGCAGCATATAGTTGGTTCTGGGGTTTTTAAACATCCATTCATTCAGTCTATATAATTTAAGCAGAAATTTTAATTCTTTTACCTTCAAGGTTATTATTGATAATGTAAGGACTTATTTGTCTTTTTGTTAATTGTTTTCTGGTTGCTTTGTATATTCTTTGTTCCTTTCTCTCATTGTTTATCACTGTAGTTGGGTGGTTTTCTGTAGTGGTAGCATTTGAGTCCTTTCTCTTCCTCATTTGGGTGACTTTTCTACCAGTGGGTTTTATACTTTCATGTGTTTTCATGATGATAGAAATCAACCTTTTGCTTCCAGGTGTAGGACTCCCTTAAGTATTTCTTGTAGGATTGGTCTAGTGGTGATGAATTCCCTCAGTTTCTGCTTGTTTGGGAAAGACTACTTCTTTATTTATGAAGGATAACTTTGCTGGGTATAGTATTCTTGGCTGGAAAGTTTTTTTTCTTTTATTTCAGGACTTGGAATATATCAACGCAATCTCTGCTTGTCTGTAAAGTTTCTGCTGATAAATCAGCTGTTGGTCTGACAGGAGTACCCTTATATGTGACTAGATGCTTTGTTCTTGTTTTTAGAATTCTCTGTTTTTGATGTTTGACAGTTTGGTTATAGTGTGTCATGAAGAAGACCTTTTGGGGTTGTATCTATTTGTGAATTTCTGAGTGTCCTGTATCTGGATGTCTAAATCTCTTAATAGACTTAGAAAGTTTTCAACTATTATTTTGTTAAATAGGTTTTCTATGCCTTTGGTTTCGTCACCTTCTTGAACATCCCAGATGTGTATATTTATTTGCTTTATAGTGTCCCATATGACACATAGGTTTTGTTTGTTCTTTTTTAAAATTCTTTATTATAGTTTTTTTTGAGTGTGTCTGATGGGGTTATTTCAAAAGACGTCTTCGTGCTTCCAAATTCTTTCTTCTGCTTGTTCTAGTCTATTGTTGAAGCTCTTTAATAAATTTTTTATTTTATTCATTGGATTTTTCAGTTCTAGGATTTTGGTTTGGTTCTTTATAATATCTATCTCTGGTAAATTTCTCATTTATATCCTGAATTGTTTTTCTGATTTCTTTGTATTGTTAAGTATTGTATCTCACTGAGCTTCTTTAATACCATTATTTTGAATTCTTTTTCTGGCATTTCATGATTTTTTTTTTTCAATAGAATCTGCTGGAGAATTATTGTTCCTCTGGAGGTGTCATATTTCCTTTTCTCATGTTTGTGTCCTTACATTGATATCTGGTGTAATTTGACATTTGGTGTAATTTTTTGGATTGGCTTTTGTAGGGGAAGACTTCTTTCTGAGGATGTATCTATGGTGTTGGTTGGGTAGGACATGTTAGCTTTGATTCTGGGTGCATGCAGTAGTGTAGTCTCCATATTATTTCTTTGGCTATAAACAGCATCAGTGGTGTCTGTGATTTCCTCAGTGGCTTAGGCTGTAGTTCTTAGTAGGGGGCAGTGGCAAGGTTTTTCTGGGGACAGGAGTGTCAAGTCAGCCAGTCCTTGGGCCCCAGTGGTGGCAACAACAAGCTGAGGGTGCCTGTCCTTGGGCCTCTGGGCAGTAGAAACAGGCACTAATGGAAGCAGGTCCAAACAGGCCTATTCTTGGGCTTCCACATGGCTTGTTCTGGAGCCAGCAGTGGCAGTGGTGAGCTGGATGGGTGGGCGAGTCCTCCGTCCCCTGGGCAGTGTGTGATGGCAGTAGCAGTGGTGGGACAACCCTTGGTCTCCAAAGCGGTATGTATTGATGTTAGCAGTAGCTGTGATGGAGTGTGCAGTCCACTCCCAAGGACTCTAGGTGGCATGTGCTGGCTGTAGTGGTAGTGGCAGGCTGGGTGGGCTCATCCTCAGGCCCTCAGAGGGAATGCACAGATGCCAGCTATGATGGACAGGGCAGGATAATCCCCAGGCCCCTAGGTGGTGTGTCTGGGCCCTGGAGGGCACTGGTGCTAGGCCAGGCAGGCTTGTTCTCAGGCCCTCTGGTTTTATACTCAGGCACTGGCTGTAGTGGGGTGCTCTCCAGGCTCCCTGCAGTGGAGTGCTCAGGTAGCTACAGCAGTGGTGGCAGTGGATGGTGGGAGCCTGTCCCTAGTATGTGCACAAGTGTACCTCGGCCCTACCGCAGTTGGGGGGAGGCGAGGGTGTGCTCACAGTGGTTTCAGCCATAGGCAGGTAGTTCTCAGGCTTTAAGGAGCATGCACTATGGCTTCTTTTGTGCCATGGGCAGCCTCCCTAGTGCACCTCCATTCCCCCAGGCTGCAGGACACTGTGTGCTAGAGCGGTGGTGATGCAGGATTTTTTGCTCCTTAGTTCAGCTACAATCCAGGTTCTTGTCTCACGACCAGGAAAAAGTAGGCACACAGAGACATTGAAAGGTGAGGAGGGCGGAATTTATTAAGTGAAAAGAAAGGTCTCAACAAAAAAAGACGGGTCCTGCATGCAGGTTTTCCACCTCAAAAAAATTGAATACCAGGCCACCACACACGAGCTGAAGAGGCTAGGCTCCCCTGCAGCGTAAGGTGTGAATTCCTGGTGGCTCCAGCCCATTCATCCAGTGTGCATGCAAGCTCTTAGTCTGAGCCACTCCACATTGATTTACTTCCCTTACTGCACATGTGTTAAGGGACAGAAGTTTTCAGTGTGGGCATGTTTAGGCAAGTCTCCTGTGCACAATGACCTGGGCGGCATTCGGCTGTCTCCTGTCTCTATCACTGGGGACCCTGTCACTTCTGCTGGGTCCAACCAGTGGCACACTGCTGCAACCTTCTGGGTAGTTGGGGGTTGGAGGACTCCCAGGATGTGGAGATGCAGGGGCTGTTAGGTCCCAGGTCAGGATGTAGTCTGGTTGGGGCTGGGCTCTGAAAATGGCACTGTGCTACAGCTGCTTAGGACTTAGGGAATATGTGGGAGCCAGCCCAAGCTCGCTCTCTGGAGCAATCTATTGCAGTCTCTAGGCAGCTCCCTATGCTAGTCTTGGGGACCACAAGGTTGAGGAGTTCTCCTGTAGCTAAGGTTACAGGAGTCCACACTAGGAATGTTGGCCATGAGGATTTCTCACTTACTTCCACACTAGGGAGCCTCTCCAAGCTCTCAGCCAATCCTGGCCAAGCTGGCTGCCTTGCTTCCCTCTGCTCCTGTGCCTTAGGTGTTTCCTGTCATTTCTCTGTTAAATTCCAGTGTTTTCATTTAGATGTTCTATGTGAAGTGTGATTATCTACTTACTATTTTGGTTCTTCTTTGTGGAAGAGATGATTGCCAAGATGCCTTTAGGCAGCCATTTTGAAGGCCCTGTCTATTCTCTTATTTTGGCAACTTCCAATCATGTCAGGATGAGATTAATCTGCAAGAATCCTGCGTGTCTAACCTACGCATGCTTTCCTCCAGAAAGGATCTGTGTTTTTCTCAGGAGCCTGGGACCTAGAGTCAGTTTAGCCTCCTTGAATGCTCTAACTTCATGCAAAAGTCTGAGGCCCACTTTCCTCTCTTGCTACTGGCTTGAGGCTTAGTTTTCTGATTTGTTACTGATATAGCATTTGCCTTCAGGGAAACCTGCCTTTAGATTCATTTATATTCATAGCTCCCTGCTCCAATCAGGTTTCAGCTTTGGGTTTATTTGGTTTGTGCAATTTTTGTTCTGTTTTGCCCTTAGAGATTTCCTTTAGCTCCCATGGATGCAGCAATGCATTAAAAGATATCTTTCATCCAGAATCTAGGTTTGTTTTTTAATGGCATGAGAACCTTGAGGTTGTCTAGTCCACCACACTGCTGAAAATGTAAGGAGTCAGTACTATAGTTTTTACCCTGGCGACAATGAAATGCCATTAAAGGCTGTTTGAAAAGGAAGTGACATGATCAGATAGATAGGAGTGAGGCTCAGATGAGGAGGTCACTAACAAAGGTATTATAACGGCCCAGGCAGGGGATAATAAGGGTCCAAAGTATGGAGAGAGATGACAGTTAAGATATGATTATCACAGACTTATCACAATTGAGTGATTATTTCTGAATAATTAAGCTGTTGCAAGTTTATAGGTAGCAAAGCAATGGTAATTATCATTACTAAGCACTAAGCACTCCCAAGTTAAATGAGTCAAATTCTTACAAGGAAGCAAAACACCTTTTAAATCTGTATTTATTCTAAACATTTGACCTTGGCAAGAGCCACAGCTGAGCTCTGTAATTGCTGTAGTAATTGCTGTAACCCTTTGCTTATCAAGATTTGTAATTGCTATAGTCCTTTGCTTATCTTAAGGCCACATTGCATGTGGATCCAACAATACAAAAGAAACATCTGTTGCAAAACTCTCTAAGGCACTTCTAGAGTGGCTGTGTTGTACAATAGTGCTATCATATTACACACTTACAGACACAATCACTCATACAAAGAGATACTGCAAAATATTTAGAAAGGAAAAAAGAACATTTGCATGAGCCTAATCAACCCATCAGAAACAAGCTTATTCATTGTCTACTTTGCCTAGTCCTCTAAAGCATCATATTCTGTTGTATGGAAGGTAGTAATATAAAGAGGAAGATGACTACATTTTGTTAAAACTGCTAACTTCAGGAATAATGAAGCTGTAGCTTAAACATGTTGAGCTGTAATCAGAAACAAGGGCAAAGACTAACTACTAGATTTCTCCCAGAATTTCAGTAAGGGACTGGGCATGTTTGTTAATGACCTACATTCAAGGTTTGTTGTGTGTGCGTTTTTTTTTAATAGTAATGAAAGGTTCAGATTTCTAAATTGCACAGCAGACATACAACCATCATCCAGAAAGCACAGTTAACATTTTTTTAAATTTTGTTTTTTCAAGGAAGGAGAGCCATATTAAAGAAATAGGAAAAACAATCGTCTAAGTTCTGATTTCATTATTTTAGTGCATTGATGTTTAATATTCCCAGAAGAGTAAATACAGGATTTTAAATGGGTGTCTCATAGCCACCTCAAATGTAACAACACATCTAAAATGTAGCTCTTCATATATCCCCAAAACCTATTCTCTCCCCCACCCTCCCCTTCTCAGTAAATAGAACTATAGGGTGAAAAAGGTGTGATACCCTTCTTCCCCATCATAAGGGTCATGGCCAGCACTCCAGTAACAAAAACATGTTAACAAGAGGAAAGTAGAACAGATTTATTTAATCACAATTTTATATGACATAGGAGTCTCCAGAGATAAAGACTCAAGACTCAGAGAAAATTGTTTTTATACTTAGGTTTGATGAAGAATGAACAGCTGTGTAGAAATGTGATTGGACAAAAGGGAATGGTCAGATGCTAATAGTCTGAGTGGGGAAACCCAGCAAGTCCTGTTTGTTCAGATTCGTTTTGGTCTCTCTGTGTGACATTCTTTCCTCCCCAGTACAGGGCAGGACCCCTCTGGAATGAGGGTCTTGTGACCTATTATCACACAAGGTAGGTCAGAGAATTTCTTTATAGCCGGCTCCTACACAGAAAGGCAGGGGAAGGTTCAAGTAGTATTTCTAGTTTCTATGACCCACCTTGGGGAAGAGGAATTCTAGTTTCTATGGCCTGCCTTGAGAAAGAAAGGGAAACAGGAGAAAGAAGGGCAAGAGAAGAGCAAGGAGAGCCTTTGCTTCTGAGGCTCTTCCGATGTCCCTCAGTTCAAAGTACTCGGCACACCAAGTGTCATGCTTTGGGGTACTGTTCTCTGATCCCCAACAGAGTGCCATCACACACTCACTTCTCAGAGGCAGAACACTAACAGCCATCTTTCTTTCCATCACTCTGACAATCAGTCATGAGGAAATCCTGAGGGCCAAACTCCAAAGTCTATCTCAAATCTGCCCACTTTCTTCCATTGCCAGTGCCTTTGTCCTCGGTCATGGTCACCTGGATAGTCAATATAGCTTCTTCCTTATCTTTCTGCTTCTGCTCTCACTTCCTCCCCATCTCCAATTTATCCTCCCCAATTTGTGTTTAAATAAATATAAATCAGATTCTATCCCTCCTCTGCTTCTTATGTTCCTGCTGTCTTCGGAACTCAGTCTAAATCTCCCCACAAGACTTCCACTGCCCACATGCCATTGCCCCTGCCTGTCTTTCTCTGATCTCTCGCACCACCATCCCCTCGTTTGCTATGTTCTAGCCACAATGGCCTCCTTGCAATTCTAGAAGCAAACTAACCTTTTCTCCATAACTGAGTCTCTGAATTTGCTCTTCCCTCTGCTTGGAATGTTCCTTTCCAGGTTTCTTCATCCTTCTCGTCTCACCTCATAACATCTCTGCATAAAGGCTTTCTCTGACTACCCTAACTAAAGTTGTTGCTCCCATCATTGCTTCATGAAGCTCCTTGTTTATTTCCTTCATAGCACATGTTACAATCTATAATTGTTTTGTTTATTATCTATCTTCACCAGAACAGAAGCTCCTTGAAGGCAGAGTCTGCCATGTTTCCTGCCATAAATCCATGCTAACTACAGTGCTTGACAGAAACTCATTAAGTATCTGCTGAATTAAAATCTAATTTCTCAATCTTCCCTTCCAGAATTTTACTATTTTACAATTAACACCTAGATGCTGATAACCATGCTTCACTTGATGCTTATAGCAAGTTGAACAATGTCTGGGTTTTGACTGTAATTTAGGGTGTTAATTTACTAAGTTGGGGTCTAGAGATCACCTACTATATTGCCAATCAATAAATATAATAGCAATACTTCTCATCAGTATCAAAATTAACAAATGGCTTTATTAACAGATTATATGGCTTTATTGAATAGAAGTGTTTCAACAAAGAATCAATGATCTGGTCAGGTGCGATGGCTCATGCCTGTAATCCTAGCACTTTGGGTGGCTGAAGCAGGAGGGTCACTTGAGCCCAAGAGTTCGAGACCAGTGTAAACAACACAGTGAGACCCTACCTCTACAAAAAACAGAAAGAAATTAGCTGGGCATAGTGGGATGTATCTGTCGTCCCAGCTACTCAGAAGACTGAGGCAAGAAGATCCCTTGAGCCTTAGAGGTTGAGGCATCAGTGACCCATGATCACGCCACTGTTCCCTAGCCTGTGACAAAGCAAAACTCTGTCTCAAAAAAAAAAAAGAAAAAAGAAAAAAGAAAGAAAAGAAAAAAACAAAACAAAAGAAAAGGCTGAGTGCAGTGGCTCATGCCTGTCATCCCAGCACTTTGGGAGGTTGAAATGGGAGGACTGTCTGAGTCCAAGAGTTCAAGACCAGCCTGTGCAACATAGCGAGACCCTGTCTCTACAAAAAAGTAAAAAATTAGCTAGGTGAGGTGGCACACGCCTCTAGTCCCAGTTACTTGGGAGGCTGAGGTGGGAGGATCACTTGAGCCTGGGAGTTACTGCACTCAGCCTGGGTGACAAAGACTCTGTCTCAAAAAAAAAAAAAAATTGATAATCCTGAGCACTTCTCAATATCCCATTTCCCTATTTAACCTCAGGACATCCCCAAGCTTTTGCTCTTTTCTCTTCAATACATTACCAGTTTCTGATTCATCCAATATTCAGTTCAACAAAAATTAATTCAAAGTCTACTATGTGTTGGGTACCGTGTTAGGAACTGGGTGTACAAAGGTGAAAGGATAACAAGTGGAGGATTAACAGACATGGTCTCCCTCCCCACAACTCCACATGTCACTGAATCCCCAAGGCCCTTCCCCAAGCACAGGCTCCTAAAGATGAAGCCACCATTGCCCAAGGGGAAGGCACATGATGTGTCTAGGAGATGAAAGACTTAAACAAACAAAAGCTGGATTCGTATGTAACAGATAAAGATTTGGGAAGTATACTGGCTGAGCTTCCTCCTCCGCTCATGCCCACCCCTCCATCTAAGCTTCTAGCCCAGATTGAGAATCCTCTGAGGATAGAGATCTGCAGCAAGAGTCAGATCCTGGCAAGGGCACCAAGGATGTCCCTGGCGAGGGAGGCCTTGCATCTCGAGTCTGTCAAGGGCTAAGTCTTGGGAGCTGGGGAGACCAGGGAGGGGCTGGTCATCCATCTATCCAACAAGTATTTCTTGAGCACCTACTATTAGCTAGCCACTGTTCTGGGTACTGAGTGTTCTGTGAATAAAATAGAGAAAAATTCCCCCTCTCATTCTGCTTCAATTCTGAGGGTGAAGAAGATTTCTATTTGTTTCCCAGGTGGAGCCTGAAAAAGTGAGCAACACTTCAGAATTCCCTCAACCCTCTTCACCTCACAGCTGAAGGATGGAAGAAGTAGAAGGGAAGTAGGAGTTGGGAGGGTGTGGGAAGGGAATATCTGCATCAGCCACTCAAACTCCCTTTCTCTGTGAGATGTGTGAGAGACTAGCAGTTCTTGCGCATTAGAGAATTAGCTGAGCGAGGGTGGCAGAAGTGAAAGAGCCTCAGGTTGGGGACATGGAAGATGCAGAGTGCATGGCTTAACTGTGCTAAGCAGGACAGTGCTGCTAAGATATCAGTTAATGTGGGCAGAAACACAGCTGGACAATTAAAAACAGTGGGATCAATTTCCCCTTAGCAGAAGTCAGTGTGAAGACATGCCCAACAACCCATCCCCCAAAGTTATTTCCCCCATCCCCAAAGTTATGATGCCAAGCAGTTCCCCAGAACTTTGAGGACATTCTCAGGGGCAAGAGGGAGAAAACAGGAAATCCTGAATTGACTGAGTTTAAGATGGAAGTGACTAAGAAAACAGAGTAACTAAGGTTGTATTTTCTGCCACAGGAAATTTAAGATTTTGGTGTTTTGTTGTTTTTTTTTTAATTACAGAAATATAGCTACTCCTTTGGGCACACTTGAGGTCATGGCTTGAAAATACTGTGTCCACAACTAAGCATGAATAAGATGCCAACTTGCCTTTGGGGGGCTCTTCCAGCTGCCAGATGGCCCTCTGTCCTTTCTCCAACCACCTCTTCTAAGTCACCACTAAGACAGCCCCTCACCCTGCTCTCTGCCCTCTAGCCTTTCCTCATTCACTTGTAGGCCTCTACAACCTACTGACTTCAGTGAATACCCCAACATCTAGAAACTTGGGGGAAATCAATGCTACATCTCTGGATTCCTGCCACACTACAGACAGATCCTGGCTTCAGATCAGACTTGAAGTGGTATGAAAGGAAAACCTAAATAAATAATATCGGGGCCAGTGCCAGTGCCCACATGCATTCCCTCACTATTTCCTTAAACATTATTTAAAATTCTATGTGTTTTGAGCACTTCCTCCCTTTCAATAGACTCTCTTTAGCTAATGTTAACAATCAAGTGTCAACTAGGGATGAGGAAAGTTCTACAAAATTTCAAAAGACAGCCCTGCTGGTGGGGAACCTCGCTGGTGAGCTTAGAGGACTCCCAGTGTGCTGGCCATGCTGCTCTTCTTTTAAAAAGCCATTATGAATCTTCTTTGAAGACACTTCTAAAGTGTATGCAAAAAATACAAAAAGCACTGAGAGGATGGCTGTATTCAATTGAGGGGCATTTCCAATGATACCTATTCAGCTAACAGACATTTACTGGGGCATTTACTATGTACTAAGCTCTGGATTAGAGGCAGAAACTAGAATGATGAACAAGACACAGCCCTTGCTCTCAAAAAATTACAGTTGCTTTGGTTTGATGGTGGGGGAAATAACCGGCAACGGCAACCCAGCAGAATCGGCACCAGATCTGAGGCAGGCACAGGGTGTCTTCAGAGCACAGAGGAGGAGAACAATAGCCCCTGCCTTCAGAATGCCAGGGAAGGCTTCCTGGGAAAAGTGACATCTTAGCTAAACCCCAAGAATGAGCAAGATTCAGACAAATGAATAGGGATGGAGGACGGAGGCAAGGGGAGGGTTTTCCCTGCTGAGAAGTGTGCAAAGCGTGAGAGAATATGGTGTTTGGGGGAAGCAGTTCAGTGTACCAAGCTGGAACATCAGAGGCTGGGGGAAGAAAGGAGATTAAAGGTGAAGCTGCAGGGGTGAGCACAGGCCAGTGTGGGAAGGAGCTTACCTGCCACACTAAGTTGTTAGAACTTTATCCTAAGGGAGCTTCTCAGAATTGTGACTGATCAGAACTTCATTTTAGGAATGTCCTAAGTCTCTAATTCTGTTTTTGACCCCTGATTGCTTCCCTAACTTGCTCACCTCCAGTCCTTTATTTACAATGCATTCACAGTCATCTTCCTACAGCAAGGATCTGGCTGTATCACGTCCTTGCTTGAATCACGTCAAAGGCTCCCCATTGTTTTTCAGACACAATAAAAACTCCTCAACATGGCTTATCCTACGTGCCACTTTGCCAGGGAAGCTCCAGGTTTACATCTGTTACCCTGGCATAATTTTTCACTTTCACCTCTAAAGTGGCCTGACTGAACAATAAACATATAGCTACCTCTTCTACACCTGATCTTAGCCCAAAGGCCGGGAAACAATGTGGTCACCTTTACAGATACGACCTTGCTCAACTCTTCAAGGCCTCTCCTGCCATCCACCTCATCTTGAGGGTCTGCTAAACTTCCTTCCGTTCTTCCAACTGGCCAAGTCTCTCTTGCCCCCTCCTCCTGTTCCTCCCACCCCAGCCTCTCACACTGTTCATGCTGCCTGAGATTCTCTTCTCTCCTCACTTGGTTTGGCTCATTCTGCATAGTAGGCAAAATAGTGTAGTGAACTGTTTTTCAAACTGTGGGTTGTGACCAATTAGTGGGTAGTGAAATAAATTTTGTGGGTCACATCTAAATTTTTTAAAAAAGTAAAATGACTAAGATAGATCCGAGTACACTGTCAATAAACATTGCTTTGTGAAACTGTGAAACTCATGTTTTGGGGTGTGTGTGTGTGTGTGTGTCTGTGTGTGTGTGTGTATATGTATGTATATATATATACACATACGTATTATATATAGTGTATATATATATATACGTGTGTGTGTGTGTGTATATATATATATACTGGGTCATGACATAAAAGGCATTTCTGACTGTGGGTCACAGTCAAAAGGTTTGAAACACATCAGCGTAGGCTCTGGGGTTACACCAGCAGCTTGGTCTAAATGCTAACCCTGCCACTTCCTAGTTCTGTGACTGAGGGCAAGTTTTTAAAAATCTCTTTGTGGACTTTCTTCATCTGTCTCATAAGATTGTTATGAAGATTAAATGAGCTTGAACATTTAAAAGTACACCCAGCACACACAACATGAGTGTTGGCTACTGCTACTGTCATCACCCATCCCTCTGGTTCCAGCTTGGACATCACTTTCTCCAGAAAGCACCCCCTGCCGTCCTAAGGCAGGGTTGGGTGCCCTCCTGTACATGTTTGTGTCCTCTCCCTATCCTGATACCTCATTTGTTTTATTAGGTCTTTTAAGCTACTAGACTGGAAGCTGCATAAAGGCAGGAACTTGTTCACCATTGACTACCTAGCAGTTAGCACAGTGCTTAGTACATAGTAGGCATTTAGTAAATTTCTGTGGGATGAATAACTTACCCTTTGAAAGAAATAGACAGCTGTTTCATTCTAATAAAAAGTCAACTTGGAACTTACACACTTGAGAGGTCATGGTCATTTTAATCAAGAATCCGTCAGTTTAGATTAGTCTTTGTTCTCCTAATTTGAACTGTCAAAGGGGTTGTATGACATTGTTATAATACATACACTCATTAGTAATGGAAAAAAGAGTTTAGGTTGGATGGCTTCTTGACCTAAAATTCATAAATAGTTCAAAAGTCAGTGTCTCTTAATATTCTTTTAATTATCACAATAATGAAAAAAGTTGGCCACTGCAGATAAAGAAAAGGTGGCATGTTTAAATGTACTTACCACCCTTCTGGTCTTTTAATTGACTTCTACCGCAACTGTGGCTTTGTTTTATTTATTCATTCGTATCAATGAAAGCTTTTAGTAGTCTCATTTATCTGTTTTTCATGCATGAATCATGCTTTCCCATATTTTTAAAGTAAAAAAGAGGGGGGGAATTAAGTTTAAAAAGGTTTTAATTGGATGTCTTAATGTCAACCACATAATACACAGTTACTATGTTGATATCCTCTGGAATTTCTACAGTCAGTTCTATAATTTGAGGCACACTTTGCAATGCTCTGATGATTGATATAAAGACATTTTTAAGGAAATGTGAAGGCAGGCAGCAACTTCCCCCAAAATGGAGGACATTGTAAATGCATCCAGTTTATGAACAACACACAAAAACTGTATGCAATGGCTTGAAAAGCAGCCTATATACCTAGAAGTGGCCAAAGAACACAGTCCAAAGTCAGTGCTGTGCTAGTTGCAGATTCACTAGGATATTAGAGAGTGGTCCGGGGACTCCTGGGTCACACTACTCCTTCCTAAATCAGACAAACACATAGTTACACAGTAAGTCAGATGCTGATAAGTGCTATAGAGTGAATGAGCATGGAAGAGGGAGGAGTGCCACTGGCAGTGGGAAGGTGTTGATTTTGAATAAAATGTCCAGGAAAGCCTCCCTGAGACTGTAACATCTCAACAGGATGTGAAAAGAATGAGAGCGTGAGAATGTGCCATGTGTGTAGGACTCAGAAAATGGGCACTGCTCTGGCACACTGGAGAGGGAGCTTAAAAGCTCCATGAGATGGGACTGTCGGGATGGATCTATTACATACAATTTGCTCAGCCATCTTTTAATTGCCTTGGAGGACACTGTGTTCACTAAGGCATTTAAAAAGCATACCTTGATGGGGCACCAGCATCTCTGAAGAGCTCTGTAGTGGTTGTCATCTGTAGGCTGAGATGACCAGGGATAACAGGGATGGTGTAATGGAATTAGGTTTCCTGATCTCACTGGGAATATTGGGGTCCTATAGCAGTAAAAAGCAAATAGCAGTGCTTAACTCTTGGAGACAAGCTAGGCATGATAATCATAGTAAACCACAGGGATGCTGTGGTATCAGTTTTCTGTTTTTTGTTTTTTGTTTTCTTACTTTCAGGATGTGTGGTGGTGGTTAATGAATCACAGGACCTATGGAAAATATATAGGCAGCCTACTAAGTGAGCTTAATATAAATAGATAGAAAACCTAACTACTGTCATTATAGGGGATTCACGGCCTCTTATCCAGCTCCTAAGCCTAGGCCAGCCAGTTCACAGAGCAAGAACTTCTTGAGGGGAAGGTCTGAGCCCTTTGAGAATGAATCCTGCAATGTCGCCACAGGTGTGTACAGTAAATCTTCCCCTAAGCCTTCCCTAGAGGTTCCTGAAGCTATTCACAACAATGACCGTACTTAGATAAGTACTTATCCGATATTGGCTCTGAACTGACACTAATTTCTGGAGATCCAACAATGCCACCGTAGTCTACTGGCCAGAGGAGGAACTTAAGAAACCAGGTGACACATGAAGTCTTGGCCTAGGAGCTACCTCACACCGAATCCAGCTAAACCACAGACCTACCTCTAGTTATTTCCATGGTCTCAGAATGTATGGTGAGAACAGACCTGTTTAGTAACCTGCAGAATCCTCCCCTCTGCTTCCACCACCCATGGAGTTCAGGTTATTAGGGTATTAGAGAGACCAGGCAGAACCGCTATAATTTTACCACCTCCCCTCTAAAAATCTTTCTGGGGAAATTACAGAAATTAGTGCCACCATCAAAGATTTCAAAGTTGTAGGGCTAGTGATTCTTACCACATTCCAGTATAACTTGCCTGTTTTTCTGAAAAGCCACATGGACTGTGGAGGATGACTGTAGATTATTGCAAATATAATCAGGTGATGATACCAAGCATAGCTATAGTTCCAGTTGTGGGCTCTTTACTAGGGCAAATCAACACGCCCCAGACATCTATAGTATATAGGTGTCGACCTAGAAACTTCCCTAAAATGCCTATTAATAAAGATAATGAGAATCAGTTAACCTTCATGTGACAGGGACAACAGTATACTGTCTTTACTGTCTTGCCTTACGGCTGTGTCAACTCTGCTATGTCCTTTAATAGAGGCAAGAGGGACCTTAAATCTCTTGATGTCTGTCCCACAGAGCAACACACTGGCTATCACATTGATGATACAGTGCTAAGTGGACTTACGCAAGAAGTGGCAAGCACTCTTGATGCTACATGTACGTAGAAGGTGGCCAATAAGTCCTGGGAAAGTTCCAGGGAATGCCACATCTGTGATGTTTTTAGAGTATCCGCTGGTCTGGAGCATGTCAGGATAGCCCCTCTAAAGTCAGAGACATGTTATTGCATCTTGAAATGCCCAACATAAGGAAAACATGATAATCATGGGCCTCTCTAAACTTTGGAGGCCATGGGTATGCTGCTGTCTCTATTACCTGCCAGTTTTGAGTGAGGACCAAAGCAAACAAAAGGTCCTGCAGCAGGTCCAGACCACTGGGTAAGCTGCCCCGACACCTGGATCATATAACTTAGCAGAACCAAGGGTAAGGGAAGTGCCTGAGGCAGACAGGTGATCAATGGAGCCTCTGACAGGCAGCAGTAGGAAAATCACAGAGCAGACCCCTAGGAGTGGACCACTAGGGCTTTGGAGTAAGGTCATGCCTTCTTCTGCCTACAACTATTATCCACCTAAAAAACAACACTTGGCTTGCTACTGCACCCCGATAAAGACTGAATGCTTGACCACAGAACACCAGGTGACTCTGTCAGCTCACATTATGGGTGTTACCTGATCCATAGAAGATGAAACTGGATGTACGCAGTAGCATTCCACTGTCAAATCAAAATGACATAGATGAGGGCTGGACGCGATGGCTCACGCCTGTAATCCCAGCACTTTGGGAGGCCGAGGCGGGTGGAGTACAAGGTCAGGAGATCCAGACCATCCTGGCTAACACAGTGCAACCCCGTCTCTACTAAAAATACAAAAAAATTAGCCGGGTGTGGTGGTGGGCGCCTGTAGTCCCAGCTGCTTGGGAGGCTGAGGCAGGAGAATGCTGTGAACCTGGGAGGCACAGCTTGCAGTGGGCTGAGATCAAGCCACTGCACTCCAGCCTGGGCGGCAGAGTGAGACCCTGTCTCAAAAAAAAAAAAAAAAAAAACCAAAAAAACGATGTAGATGAAACCAGTCCTGAAGCCCATGTAAACAATGCAAGCAGGTGGCTCATACTCCATGGAGCATGATCCCCCTCCTTCACTGCCTCTCCCTCAGCCTACAACCTAGAGCTTCATGGATAATTCTCTATTGTCAATTAAAAGGGTTACGTATAGGATTGGTTTAAACATGAAATTAGCCAGGATTGCTAATACATCAAGTATGCCAGCGCTACCCGTAAGTGGGTAACTGCTACACTACAGCCCCCCTCAGAAGTGCTCCTGAAAGACCGCAGGAGAATCCTCCTAGTCAACAGCACTGGAAACAGTGTATCTTCACACAGGACATCCTGGAAGACAAGACACCTGATGGGTATTGGCCAGGGACTTAGAAAGAGTAACAAGGAGGCATGTGGATGGACTTTTCAGGATGTGCGCAAAATGTGAAGATATTTATGTCACTATAAATGCTTGCTAGGGGACGTTCACTGTGGAAGAGGTTCTCAAAAATCAGGTGGGGAAAATGCTCGACTTAGTGGCTGTCAATAATCTTCTTTCCTAGTCATTCCAGTGGTTCTTCAGCGAGCCATGTAGCAAGGATGATCTCAACAGGCAGGGGCTCAACAACATGACTGCTCCTCACCAAGGTGACCTGGCTGCCACAGATGCAGAGCATACAAAATGCCCGGTGTGGTTGCTAATGCTACATCACTAGCAGGGAAAACAGCCAGTTACCAGGTGGCAGGTTGATTACATTGGACCCCTTCGTCTTTTTTTTTTCTTTTTTTGAGATGGGAGTCTTGCTCTGTCGCCCAGGCTGCAGTGCAGTGGCACAATCTCGGCTCACTGCAACCTCTGCCTCCCAGGCTCAAGCGATCCTCCCACCTCAGCCTCCCGAGTACCTGGGATTACAGGTGTGCACCACTATGCCTGGCTAATTTTTGTATTTTTAGTAAAGGTGGGGTTTCACCATTTTGGCCAGGCTAGTCTTGAACTCCTGACCTCAAGTGAGCCGCCAGCCTCAGCCTCCCAAAGTGCTGGGATTATAGGTGTGAGACACCGTGCCCGGCCCAGTGCTTTGTCTTCACAGGGAGAGACACATTGCAGGTGCAGCTTCGCCTTCCCTTCCTGTCCTGCAGCCCTCTGCCAGCACCACCGTTTGTGCACTTACAGAATACCTTATTTATTTTCACAGAACCTTACAAACAACTCTACACAAACTAGTCCAGAGTATAAAAAAGAGCATATATATTCCAACTCTTTTTGTGAGTATAGCATGACCTTAGAATCAGAATATGACAAAGAGAATTTTAGAAAAAACCCTAGCTAATTTACTCACAGACATAGATGCAAAACTCCTAAACAAAATATTAGCAAATCAAATCCAGTAATATATATCAAAGATAATATATCACGGCCAAATTCAGCTTATTCCAGGAATTCAAGGTTATTGTAATATCTGGAAATCAACTAATGTATGAAATTAACAGTCTAAAGGAGAAAAACCTGTAACTGTCAATATAAATGCTAAAAATGGAGAAACTCAACATATAATCAAGATAAAACTGTTAAGGAACGGAGATCTGCAAAAACACACATTAAGCCTCTATCTTAATGACAAAATGTTTAAATAATTCTCATTAAGTCTGGGAAGTCCACGATCACACTTTCATTCAGCACTGTGTAAGTCATTCCACCTAGCATGGTATGGTAAGAAAACAAAATACAAAGTGTATGGCTTGAAAATTAAGAAATAAGTTCATTATTATTTATAGATTAAATGATTTTCAACCTAAGAAACCCAGAAGAATCTACAGATAAACTGGGAAAACTGGTAAGAATTAAGCAGGTCTGCTGGATACAAAATCAATATGCAAAAATTAATTCCATTCATTTTCATCAACAAACAGAAAATGCAATTTATAAAATGACACATTTTACAGTAGCAATGAAAATACATAAGTACCTAAGACTAAACCTAACAAAAGATATACAGAACATATATGAAAAACTATTAAAAAAACACATTAAGGAAGAATTAAATGAATAGAATGATTGGATATTACAAAAATGTCACTTCTCCAAATTGACTTAAAGATTCAATGTAGAGCCAATCAAAACTCCAACAGGTTTTATTCAAGAAACTTGACGAACTTTCATGTGTGAAAGCAAAGGGTCAAAAATAGCCCAAACTAATCCCACCACTTTGGGAGGCTGAGACAGGCAGATCCCTTGAGTCCAGGAGTTCGAGACCAGCCTAGGCAACATGGCAAAACCCCATCTCTAAAAAAAAAAAAAAAAAATTAACCAAGTGTGGTGGTGGTGTGAGCCTGTAGTCCCAGCTACTTGGGAGGCTGAGGTGGGAGAATCACCTGAGCCCAGGAAATTGAGGCTGCAGTGAACCGCAATTGTGCCACTGCATTCCAGCATGGGCGACAGAGTGAGACCTTGTCTCAGGGGGGAGAAAAAAAAAAAAAAAAGCCAAAACATTCCTGGTGAAAGAAAAGTCATCAAGAATTATTACAAAGGTGGCGTGATTAAAACTATTTATCAATGCAGGGTTGGTCATATCGTTGACTGAGCAGAATAGGGAGGCTATAAACAGTTCCATGCATATGTGTAAATCTACTTTAGGTTACAGATGGCATTGCAGTTCACTTGGGAAAGGACAGACTTTTCAATAAATGATTCTGGGACAGCTGGCTATCCATTTAGAAGTAAAATTGGACTTCTACCTCAATCGTACACCAAAACTGATTCCAGCTGCATTAAATATTTAATTGTGGAAAGCAAACTATAAGAAAATGTTAGCCTATATAGAATTATCTTTATAGTCTTGAGATAAGAATTTCTTAAAATAACACAAGATACATACGAAAAGTACAAACCATAGAGAAAAAATTCTACCTCATTAAAATTCAGAACTTCTGTTATTCAAAAACTCCATACAAAGTGTAAAGACAAGTCACAAACTGGAAAAACGTTTATGAGATGTGATACTTAGGCTCCAGAATAAAGAACTCCTACAAATCAATTAAGAAAAAGACAACCAAACTGAAAAATGACCAACAGACATGAACAGACACATCAGATGAGGAAACATGAATGAGTCATACCTATGAAATGTGTCGATATATGAAAATATGCTGAATTTCATTATAAGAAATACATTTTCAGGCCTGATACAGGGGCTTATGCCTGTAATCCCAGCTGAGGTGGGTGGATCACCTGAGGTCAGGAGTTTGAGACCAGCCTGGCCAGCATGGTGAAACCTCATTTCTACTAAAAACACAAAAATTAGCAGGGCGTGGTGGTGCGCGCCTGTAATCCCAGCTACTTGGGAGGCTGAGGCAGGAGAATCATTTGAATCTGGGAGGTGGAGGTTGCAGTGAGCCAAGATCGTGCCATTGCACTCCAGCCTGGGTGACAAGAGTGAAACTCCGTCTCAAAAAAAAAAAACAAAAAAACAAAAAACAACGATAAACATTTTAGAACAAATGATACCCACCCATTAGACTGGATTTTTCTAGGGGAAAAATTGGTGAGGACACGCAGCAACTGCAACTAGAACTTTAGAAAACAATCTGGCATTACCTAGCAAATTTGAAGATGTTCATATCTAACTGTATGGCAATTTCACTTCCAAATATATGCCCTAGGGAAACTCCTGTCCATGAGAACCAGGAATCTTGTACAAATATACAAATGCAGAAACAGCATTGTTTACAATACAATAACTTGATACATAATGAGGATAGTATTCCACAGCAGAATAAACAAATGCATTATAATATATACGTACAATGAAATACTGTACAGTGGTGAAAATAAATAGGTGAATCTTAAGAAATGATATTGAATGATAAAAGTCACAGAAAAATAAATTCATAATGACTCTACTTATATAAAGTTCAAGAGCCTGTGAAACGAAATATATATTGTGTAGAGTATAAACATGTAGTAAAACTATAAAGAAAAGCAAGGAATAATGAGTAAAGAGAGGTTCCTCTGGAGGTGAGGATAGGGGTAAGTCAGTGAGACAAGTCCCTAGTGCTAGTGGGGGTGTGAGGGAGTAAGACCTCTCTACTGCAGGCCAGAGTGTGAACAGCAGATCGTCACGTGCCTATGGAGGGCAAAGGCAAGGGAGAAAAGGAGAAGAACTGAGGATTCTGTACCACAATAACTTTCCTACTTTATTTTTGTCTTCAGCTGAAGTTGCCAAAATCATAACATGGAAATTAGAACCATCTGTTGACAGGATAAGTTAGTGAACTGGACAGAATTTACCAAGAGAAATTCAGAATAATGTATTTTAGAATCTGTGTCAAATCAGGGAAAAATATAAAGTCTATTTTATTTGGGAGGGGAAAATAATGCCATTTCATCATTTTTTATAAAAGCAAAAATACAGAAATAACCTAAATGACCATTATGATAATACTGGTTAAATAAAATAGTATACATTAACACTATGATACGCTGTTATAGTTGTTGCAAAAAATTAAACAGACCAGAACAAGAAAAGTGAACCAATGGAATAGAATAGAGTTGTTAAACAGATAATATTTAGTGCAGGTTAAAGAGTCATTTCAAAGCAGCCGAGAAAAATGGACTAGTCAAGAAATGTTGAGACAACTGGCTGCCCATTGCCCTTATCTAAAACCATTCGCAAATACTTTACATGCACATGGATTACAGAACAATTAAAATAAAATATGGGCGAATATGTTCTATAAACTTGGTATAAGAAAAGCCACCTTAAAAACACAAAAACTAAAAACCATGAAGAAAAAGAGGAATAAATATGACTAAATAAAACATAAAACTTCTACAAAGACACCATTAAGAAAGTTGAAAGACAATTCACAGGCTGAAAGATATTTGCAACATAAATAGCAGAGAAAGAATCAGATATCTATGTATATATCTATAGATATATATAGAAATATATCTGATATATATCTATATATATAGCTATAAAATCAATTTAAATAAAAAAATAAAAAAAAGTTAAAAAACAGGTAATCCATAGAAGAGGAAATAGAAATATCTACTCAATATGTAGCTATATGCAAATTATACCTACTATGTAATGCAACTTTTTACCCAAGTGATAAAAACATAAGGCTTGAAAACATCAAGTGTTGGTGAGAATGTGAGTGAATAGGCTGCAAACCAGGGAGTGAATTGATACTGGTATTCTGAAGAGCTGTTTGGCTGTATGAATTAGGATGAAAATGGGCACAAATTATGACCCAGAGAATCCATTTCTAGGAGCACACCCTAAAGAAACACTCACATATGTGCACAAGGTTATTCACCGAAGCATTATTTGTAACAGTGAAAAACATCAAAATGTCATCAGCAAGGGAATAAACTATGATAGCCAGGATTGCAGGAGTTTTTAAAAATATGGCAAATCTCCACATATTGACATACACTGAAGGATAGTCAAGTGATATTCTTAAGTTAAAAAAAGCTTCAGGAAAATGCAGAATAATGTTTTAAAACAAAGTGAATTCTATATATTTCTAAAGGTACATGTATGTATGTAATACACAGAGAAAGGTATGGGAGGTAATCACCAAACTGGTAATAGTTCACTCTGGGGAGGGGACTGTGTTGGGGTAAGGGACAGTCAAGGGAGGTTTTGACTTTATCTGTATTTGAATTTTTTTAAATTAAGAGTATATGCACTTACATAATTTTAAAATAAATATAAAATAATTATGATACAAAATTATAAACTGTATAATGGGGAAATGGGCAAAGTCTTCTGGGAACATAGTGAAAGGAGAAACTAGTTTAGCATGCAGAAAGATTTTATAGCAGTTGTGACATTTTCATTGGACCTGGCTATTCAAACAGGATTTTGTCAAGGATTTATAATTTGATGGAAGATTGTTGCAGATTATATTTTCCAAAGATGACTATACCAACATATGTCTCATCCAATATGCCTTTCTTTCAATATGACATTGACACTCCTTCCTCCATGGAGAGGTTGTGGGGGATCTATGTCCCCACCCCCTTAAACTTGGGCAGGACTTTGTGATTGCCTTGTTGAACAGAATGAGGTGGAAGTATTACAGCATGACTTCTGAGATTATTCAACTTCTGTCTGGTCCTTTCTTTCACAAAATACTCATCCTTGAAACACAGCCACGATGCTGTCAGGAAGCCCAAACTAGCCTACATGGAAAGACCACATGAAGAGGCTCATGTGGAGAGGAACTGAGGCCTCCAGCCAACAGCCAGCATCAACTGCTAGACACATGAGTCAGCAAGCCTTCAGATGATTCCTGCCCCAGCCTTTGTGTTCCCTGGCTAAGGCTAGATATGCATCATGGAACAGAGACAAGCCATCCCCACTGTGCTCTATCCTAATTCCTGACCCAGAGAATCCTTGAGCAGAAAAAATGATTATGCCACGAAGTTTCAGGGCAATGTGTTACACAGTCAAAGTAACTGGAACAAAGACATTCTAAAGAGAAGAAAGTACACAAGCAATGGAATGTCACAGGGCATTGTGAGTATTGGCAGTTTTAGGTGATGAAGCCCGTAGTCTGGCTGGGATCAGACTATGAAAAGTACTTGTCTGGTACTATTTTAAAAATTAGACTTATCCTATTGCCAGTGGAGAACTGTTGAAAGCTTTTAAGTTTGGAAGTGAAATGCTAAGATCTGCATTTTAGCAAGATATCTCTGAGACTACTGTAAAGGAAAGATTGCAGAAATGAATGACTTAAAAATAGAAAAAGCCCCTCTGATTAAGATGGGTCCCAGCCAAGTAAGATGGTGGGATCCCCCCTCCGGCTACATTTTTTACTTTTTCCTCCTTAGGATTGCTTCTTATGCTCATTTATACTCAATTTCACTTGTATTAAAATGTTAGGAGGGAAAACTTTTCTCCACACAAAAACCTGCGACAGATGTTTAAAGCAGCTTATTCATAACTGCCAAAACTGCAACCAAGATATCCTTCAGTAGGTGAATGGATAAATAAACTATGGTACATTCTATTCAGCATTACAGTAGGCGAATGGATAAATAAACTGTGGTACATTCTATTCAGCACTAAAAAGAAAAGAGCTATCAGGTAGGCACGGTGGCTCATGCCTGTGATCCCCGCACTTTGGGAGGCTGAGGCGGGTGGATCACAAGGTCAGGAGGTCAAGACCATCCTGGCTAACACGGTGAAACCCCGACTCTACTAAAAATACAAAAATTAGCCAGGCATGGTGGCGGGTGCCTGTAGTCCCAGCTACTCAGGAGACTGAGGCAGGAGAATCGCTTGAACCCGGGAGGTGGAGGTTGCGGTGAGCCGAGATCGCGCCACTGTACTCCAACCTGGGTGACAGAGTGAGACTCTGTCTCAAAACAAAAAAAAAAAAAAAAAAAAAAGAAACAAAGAAAAAAAAGAAAAAAGAAAAGAGCTATCAAGCCATGAAAAGATATGGAGGAACCCAGAGTGTTAATTACCAAGTAAAAAAAAAAATCTAAAAATCATACATACCTTATTATTTTGAGATACGTCCCATCAATACCTAATTTATTGAGAGTTTTTAGCATGAAGTGTTGTTGAATTTTGTCAAAGGCCTTTTCTGCATCTATTGAGATAATCATGTGGTTTTGTCTTTGGTTCTGTTTATATGCTGGATTACATTTATTGATTTGCGTATATTGAACCAGCCTTGCATCCCAGGGATGAAGCCCACTTGGTCATGGTGGATAAGCTTTTTGATGTGCTGCTGGATTCGGTTTGCCAGTATTTTACTAAGGATTTTTGCATCAATGTTCATCAAGGATATTGGTCTAAAATTCTCTTTTTTGGTTGTGTCTCTGCCCGGCTTTGGTATCAGGATGATGCTGGCCTCATAAAATGACTTAGGGAGGATTCCCTCTTTTTCTATTGATTGGAATAGTTTCAGAAGGAATGGTACCAGTTCCTCCTTGTACCTCTGGTAGAATTCCGCTGTGAATCCATCTGGTCCTGGACTCTTTTTGGTTGGTAAGCTATTGATTATTGCCACAATTTCAGATCCTGTTATTGGTGTATTCAGAGATTCAACTTCTTCCTGGTTTAGTCTTGGGAGAGTGTATGTGTCCAGGAATTTATCCATTTCTTCTAGATTTTCTAGTTTATTTGCGTAGAGGTGTCTGTAGTATTCTCTGATGGTAGTTTGTATTTCTGTGGGATCGGTGGTGATATCCCCTTTATCATTTTTTATTGCGTTTATTTGATTCTTCTCTTTTTTTTTCTTTATTAATCTTGCTAGCGGTCTATCAATTTTGTTGATCCTTTCAAAAAACCAGCTCCTGGAGTCATTAATTTTTTGAAGGGTTTTTTTGTGTCTTTATTTCCTTCAGTTCTGCTCTGATTTTAGTTATTTCTTGCCTTCTGCTAACTTTTGAATGTGTTTGTTCTTGCTTTTCTAGTTCTTTTAATTGTCATGTTAGGGTGTCAGTTTTGGATCTTTCCTGCTTTCTCTTGTGGGCATTTAGTGCTATAAATTAAGAGCTATCTATGACAAACCCACAGCCAATATCATACTGAATGGGCAAAAACTGGAAGCATTCCCTTTGAAAACTGGCACAAGACAGGGATGCCCTCTGTCACCACTCCTATTCAACATAGTGTTGGAAGTTCTGGCCAGGGCAATTAGGTAGGAGAAGGAAATAAAGGGTATTCAATTAGGAAAAGAGGAAATCAAATTGTCCGTGTTTGCAGACGACATGATTGTATATCTAGAAAACCCCATTGTCTCAGCCCAAAATCTCCTTAAGCTGATAAGCAACTTCAGCAAAATCTCAGGATACAAAATCAATGTACAGAAATCACAAGCATTCTTATACACCAATTAACAGACAAACAGAGAGCCAAATCATGAGTGAACTCCCATTCACAATTGCTTCAAAGAGAATAAAATACTTAGGAATCCAACTTACAAGGGACGTGAAGGACCTCTTCAAGGAGAACTATAAACCACTGCTCAATGAAATAAAAGAGGATACAAACAAATGGAAGAACATTCCATGCTCATGGGTAGGAAGAATCAATATCGTGAAAATGGCCATACTGCCCAAGGTAATTTATAGATTCAATGCCATCCCCATCAAGCTACCAATGACTTTCTTCACAGAATTGGAAAAAACTACTTTAAAGTTCATATGGAACCAAAAAAGAGCCCGCATCACCAAGTCAATCCTAAGCCAAAAGAACAAAGCTGGAGGCATCACGCTACCTGACTTCAAACTATACTACAAGGCTACAGTAACCAAAACAGCATGGTACTGTTACCAAAACAGAGATATAGATCAATGGAACAGAACAGAGCCCTCAGAAATAACGCTGCATATCTACAACTATCTGATCTTTGACAAACCTGAGAAAAACAAGCAATGGGGAAAGGATTCCCTATTTAATAAATGGTGCTGGGAAAACTGGCTAGCCATATGTAGAAAGCTGAAACTGGATCCCTTCCTTACACCTTATACAAAAATTAATTCAAGATGGATTAAAGACTTAAACGTTAGACCTAAAACAATAAAAACTCTAGAAGAAAACCTAGGCATTACCGTTCAGGACATAGGCATGGGCAAGGACTTCATGTCTAAAACACCAAAAGCAATGGCAACAAAAGCCAAAATTGACAAATGGGATCTCGTTAAACTAAAGAGCTTCTGCACAGCAAAAGAAACTACCATCAGAGTGAACAGGCAACCTACAAAATGGGAGAAAATTTTTGCAACCTACTCATCTGACAAAGGGCTAATATCCAGCATCTACAATGAACTCAAACAAATTTACAAGAAAAAAACAACCCCATCAAAAAGTGGGCAAAGGATATGAACAGACACTTCTCAAAAGAAGACATTTATGCAGCCAAAAGACACATGAAAAAATGCTCACCATCACTGGCCATCAGAGAAATGCAAATCAAAAGCACAATGAGATACCATCTCACACCAGTTAGAATGGCTATCATTAAAAAGTCAGGAAACAACAGGTGCTGGAGAGGATGTGGAGAAATAGGAACACTTTTACACTGTTGGTGGGACTGTAAACTAGTTCAACCATTGTGGAAGTCAGTGTGGCGATTCCTCAGGGATCTAGAACTAGAAATACCATTTGACCCAGCCATCCCATTACTGGGTATATACCCAAAGGACTATAGATCATGCTGCTATAAAGACACATGTACACGTATGTTTATTGCAGCACTATTCACAATAGCAAAGACTTGGAACCAACCCAAATGTCCAACAATGATAGACTGGATTAAGAAAATGTGGCACATATACACCATGGAATACTATGCAGCCATAAAAAATGATGAGTTCATGTCCTTTGTAGGGACATGGATGAAATTGGAAATCATCATTCTCAGTAAACTTATCACAAGGACAAAAGACCAAACACCGCATGTTCTCACTCATAGATAGGAATTGAACAATGAGAACACATGGACACAGGAAGGGGAACATCACACTCTGGGGACTGTTGTGGGGAGGGGGGAGGGATAGCATTAGGAGATATACCTAATGCTAAATGGCGAGTTAATGGGTGCAGCACACCAGCATGGCACATGTATACATATGTAACTAACCTGCACATTGTGCACATGTACCCTAAAACTTAAAGTATAATAATAAAAATATAAATAAATAAATAAAATAGATATAAAAAAATCGTACATACCATCTGATTCCAACTATATGACATTCTGGAAAAGGAAAAACTATGGAGACAGTAAAAAGATCACTGGTTGTTAGGGGTTAGTGGGAGGGAGGGATGAATAGAGCACAGAGGATTTTTAGAGTAGTGAAACTGCTATGTCTGATACTATAATGGTGGATACACATCATTATACATTTGTCCAAACCCACAGAATGTATAACACCAAAAGGGAACCCCAATATAAACCATGGACTTCGGATGATTATATGGCAATGGAAGTTCATTGATTGTAACAAATGTACCACTCTGGTGTGGAACAGGGGTACATGGGAACTCTTTACTTTCTGCTCAAATTTGCTGTGAACCTAAAACTGCTTTAAAACAGAAAGTCTATTTTTAAAATTTTAGGAGAAAAAAATGTCGGGGGGGGTCAGAATACAAAACATTTTCCTTAATGCTCTTCTTTCAAGCTTCTGGATCTAAATCTGTTTAAGAATACAAAGCAAGCTGTCTAAAAATTATAACCACTTATAACTAATTATCCATGTGACTAATGCCATCCTTATGCAAACATCACTATAACCCCCAATTTCTTGTTTTTGTGTTTATTAAAATCTCCTCCTCATTCTCACAACTGGCTTTGTAAGAAAACTCTGTAAATATGAACTTGAACAAGAAAATACACCCATACTAATAAACTATAGCACTTATACACTGGATATTATAGATCTATATAAGGAGAAAATGTGAGATGCATGGTCCAAGAAGAGTGGGAAGATATAACTCAAAACATAAAAAGCCACCTCTGTGGTAAGGGAAAAGATGCCTGTATGAATATAAAAGCAAAGATTTATAAGGTGATGAAAGATACTAATGAGAACGTTTCATTCTCATGTTGGCAGAAGATCTTCCATTCTACTTTCTGAGAAAATCAACAGGAAGAATGCATTGAAAATTGAGAGTTCATGGAGTTCATCATTGTTTATAAAAGAGAATAGAGATAGGATGCAGTGACTCAACAGTGAGTCAGTCAGATCCTCAAGGATCCAGAGTAGTCGCAGAGCCCAGTTGGAACTCAATCGTGTAATTTATTGGAGGCTAGTTTTGTATAATTTTATACTGTGCCTTTCTCTAATGTTAATTATTCAAGAGATGATTAACCAATTTGTGGCTACTGTGCATCTTACCTCTTCACATTTTCACTTAATGCCTGCTTTTGAAAGAGGTCATAATTTAAATTCTTTATGAAAAAAACAGGAGCTAAAATTAATTTTCTGCTATTAAAACTACTTGTAAAAGAGTTAAGGCTTGTAGTCAATTTTTGAAACAAACAATGAAAAAGGAAAAAGTAAAACATGAAGAGAGAAAACACTGAAGCAAATGGTAAAACAAGATTATAGGACCATGTTGTGGGTTGAATTTATCCATGCTAGTTCTGTCCCTCATTAACAAAGTTAAATAGAAGCCAACGGTTGCTGTACTTCACAAAATAAAATCTGATAAATAAACTTCCTATTCCTTAACCAATTTACCTGCACCCAAAAGATTACAAACTTCTTCTGCTTCTGACAAGCAAGTGATTGGAGAGACAATGGAAGGAGGTGTTGCTAGTAAAGGCAGCTTTGGATCATCATCAAAAAATGTCATCAGGTCCTGACAGAAAACACAAGAACATGAGAATTGAAGAAAAAAATTAATATCCCTGGATGGACAATTTATTGAGCTACAAAGTATCTAAATGTGCTAACATCATCATAAACACATTCTGATTTAATTAACTCAAACATACATCTATCACTTGGCTGTCTACTGGGTGTAGGGAGGTTTTCTGCCCTCGGGAATCCCCAGACCTTGCTGAAGACACCTTGCGTAGATAGCAAGGATTTTGCTTAGGGCACTACCTTTACCTACCACCCTTCAGCATCCTTACAGCATACTATCTCAGAGGCCAATTATCTTGTCTCATTGGTAATCATAAAGCCACTTGTATGTATCTTTTATTCATATTTAAAACTTTTAACTTTTTATCATCAAGTAAAAAGTAGACACAAAAGATAATCCAATCATGCAGGTTAAACAATAATCAACTGATGGCTAATCTTGTTTCATTTATATCGCTACCATGGCTCATTTGTGATCTGTGACAACCTGTTTCACTTTGAAGCAAATCCTAGAATAATCCCTTATTTCATTATGTATCTCTGCCTTAGTCCATTCTGGTTGCTATAACAAAATACCATCAACTGAGTGGCTTATAAACAACAGAAATTTATTCCTTACAGTTTGGGAGGTTAGCAAGTCAAGGTGCTGGCAGATCTGATGTCTGGCAAGGCCCCACCTCCTAGACAGTCGTTTTTTCACTATAACCTCTCATGGCAGAAGGTGACCAAGGAGTTCTCTTGGCTTCTTTTATAAGGGCACTAATCATATTCATGAGGGCTATGCCCTTATGACCTAGTCACCTCCCGAAGATCCCGCCTCCTAATACCATCACTTTGGGTGTTACGATTTCAACTAAGAATTTGGGAGGAAAACAAGTATTCAGACGATAGCAATCTCTAACTGATAATAACTGCATCAAACTGATAAACTTCATAGCTCCTAATGTCATCAATTACCATAAAATATTCATATTTCCAACTTCTCCTAAATGCCATAAACAGGTTTTTCTATAGCTTGTTTGAAAAGGATCCAAATGAAGTCTATAGAGTGGGTTTAGTTGGTATGTCTTTTTTTTTTCTGTGAACTAGGGATAATTTTTCTCCATTGTAATTAACATAACAGTAAAATGCACAGACCTTACATGTAGAGCTCGATAACTTTTATCATATGAGTATACAGTTATATAGTAACCACATTTCCTTCACCCAGAACGTTTCCTCAAGCTCCTTTCCAGCTGATACCATCCCACCAGCCTGCATCATGACCACTATTCTATCCATATCACCACTATTGAATTTTGCCTGTTCTTGAGTTTCATATGAATGTAATCATACACTATGTATACTTTTGTGTCTGGTTCCTATTGCTCAACATAATGTACATGAGATTCATCCATGTTTTACTGTGTAGTTCCTCCCTCCTTTCCTACCTGTAAGAAAGGAGGGAGAGATTGCACAAAAAGCAGATGTGAATGTATCACAATTGTTTATCCATTCTCCTGCATATGGATTATTTCCAAAGTTCATCTATTATGAATAAAGCTACTATGAACATTCTTGCATAAATCTTTTTGTGGACAAATGCATTCATTATTCCTGGATACTACATAGTAGTAGTATAGCATTTCTAGCTTATAGGACAGGTCTATTTTTAACTTCATTAGAAACTGCCAAACCATTTTCCAAAGTGATTTACCCCTTTCAAAAACTCAACTTTGAGCTCATTTTAGATCTATATGTAAGAAATAATAGAGCCTATGTAACCTTTACTGTGTTTCCTCCAAAGGTAACATCTTGCAAAATTATAGTACAATATCATACTCAGGATATTGACATTGGAATAGTCAAGATACAGAACATTTCTATCACAATCACAAGAATCCTTTCTGATGCCCTTTCACAGACATACACTCCCTCAACAGAACTAATCTGTTCCTAATCTCTCCTTCATTTCCATAGTTGTGACATTTGAAGAATGCTATATAAATGGAATCATACAGTATGTAACCTTTTGGGACTGGCTTTTTTAGCCTCGCATAATTCCTAGAGATTCATCCAAATTATTTCATTTCAATAGTTTCTTCCTTTTCATTGCGAGTAGTACCCTTGATATAGATGTAACATAGTTTAACCTGTTAAAGGACCTCTGGATTGTTTCTAGATTTTGGCTATTACAAATAAAGCTGCTGTGAACATTTGTGTACAGGTCTTTGTATGATATACATTTTCTTTTTCTTTTTGAGACAGAGTCTCAGTCTGTCACCCAGGCTGGAGTGCAGTGGTGCCATCTTGGCTCACTGCAGCCTCAACTTCCCAGGCTCAATTGATCCTCCCACTTCAGCCTCCCAAGTAGCTGGGACTACAGGTACGCATCACCATGCCCGACTAAATTTTTTTTAATTTTTTTTTTTTTAGAAATGATGTTTAGCCATGTTGCCCAGGCTGGTCTCGAACTGCTGAGCTCAAACAATCCACCCAAACTTGGCATTCCAAAGTGCTGGGATTACAGGCATGTGCTGCCGTACCAGCCTAGATGTTCATATCTCTGGTATAAATTCCTAGGAGAGCAATTGCTGTTCATATAGTAGCCACGTTTAGATTTATTAAAAAGTACCAAACTGTTTTCCAGAGTAGCTGTACCATTTTGCATTCCTACCAGTAATATATTAGTGTTTTAATTTCTCCATATTCTCACCAGCATTTAGTGTTGTCACTATTTTTTAATTTTAGCCATTTTAATATTCATTGCATGTTTAAATTACATTTTCTTGAGGCTAATAATGTTGAACAACTTTTCGTGCGCTTACTTACCATCTGTATTTGTTAGAATGACTGTTCATAACATGTGCCCATTTTCTAATTGGACTGTTTGGTTTTAAACTGGTGAGTTTTAACAGTTCTTTAAATGCTCCAGATATTAGTCCTTTGCCAGACACGGGGTTTACAAATATTTTTTCCCAGTCTGTAAATTATCTTTCCATCCTCTTAACAGGGTCTTTTGCAGAGCAAACATTTTTAGTTTTGATGAGGTCTAATTTATCATATTTTTTCCTTTTAGGGATCATGCTTTCGTCCAGTTCTTTTTTTTTTCTTTTTCTTTTCTTTTGTTTTTTTTTGAGACAGAGTCTTGCCTTGTCACCCAGGCTGGAGTGCAATGGCACGATCTCGGCTCACTGCAACCTCCGGCTCCAGGGTTCAAGCGATTTTCCTGCCTCAGCCTCCCAAGTAGCTGGGATTACAGGTGCATGCCACCACGACCAGGTAATTTTTTGTATCTTTAGTAGAGACGGGGTTTTACCATGTTGGCCAGGCTGGTCTCGAACTCCTGACCTAGCGATCCGCCCACCTCAGCCTCCCAAAGTGCGGGGATTACAGGGGTGAGCCACCGCACCTGGCCCCAGTTCTAAATCTCAAAGATTTTTCTCCTATATATTCTAAAAGTTTTATAGTTTTATAGTTTACATTTAAGTCTGCGATTAACTTGGAGTGAATTTCTATATAAGGTTTAGGTTAAGATTCATGGTTGTCTGAATGTCCAATGCTGTAGCACCATTTTTTGAAAAGGCTAATCCTCCTACATTGAATTTCTTTTGCACCTTTGTCAAAAATCAGTTGGCCATGTTTGTGTGTGTCTATTTCTGGATTCTCTATTCTGTTCCACCGATCCAAGTGTCTGTCTCTCCATCAATACCGCACTCTCTTGATTACTGTAGCTATACACAGGCATTAATATCAGGCAGAGGGATTACTCCCATTTTGTTCTTCCTTTTCAAGATTGTTTTAGCTATTCTAGGGCCTGTGCCTTTCCATATCAATTTTAGAACAACGTTATTATCTATCCCTATAGAAAACCTTTCTGGGATTTTAATAGGAATTACATTAAACCTATAGAATAATTAGGGTCATCTACACTATGACCTCTACTATGTTGAGTCTTCCAATCCATGTAACACGATAGGTCTCTATTTGGGTCCTCTTTAATTTCCTTCATCAGTATTTTATAATTCTCAACATATAGACTCTGTACATGTTTTGTTAGATTTATACCTAAGTATTTCAATTTGGCTTTATACCTAAGTATTTTGATTTATACTTCAGTATTTTAATGCCTAAGTATTTCAATTTATACCTAAGTATTTCAAATGGTATTGTCTTAATTTAAGTTTCCACATGTTCATTGTTAGTATGTAGACATTCAGTTGATTTCTGTATGCTTTTATATATTGCTGGATTCCACTGGCTAATATTTTGTTGAGAATTTTTGCATCTAGTTTCATGAGAGATATTAGTCTGTAGTTTTCTTTTTCTGTACCTTCTTTGTTTAAACTTGGGATCAGGGTAATACTTGCCTCATAAAATGAATTGGGAAGTGTTCCCTCCTGTTCCATTTTCTGGAAGACACTGTGTAAAACTGCTGTTAATTCTTCTTTTTTTTTTTATTTTTTGAGACAGGGTCTCACTCTGTCACCTAGGCTGGAGTACAGTGATGCAATCAAGACTCTCATTTTTAAAATGATTGTAGAACTATTGAGTTTGGGTAGTTTACATTTTCTGAGAAATTATTCTATTTCTTTTGATTTGTCAAAGTTATAAAGTTTTTGGGTTTTTTTTTTTTTTTCTTTTTTTTTTTTTTTGAAAGAGTCTCACTCTGCCTACCTATTTTGATTATCTATTTGGTTTGTTTGGTTTGTTTGGTTTGTATCAGACACAGTAGTTTCACTACCCTAAAAATCCTCTGTGCTCTATTCATCCCTCCCTCCCAGTAACCAAACAAACCAAATATATGTTTTTGGTTTTGTTTTTGAGACAGTGTCTTACTCACTCTGTAGCCCAGGCTGGAGTGCAGTGGCATGACTTGGGCCCACTGCAAGCTCTGCCTCCCAGGTTCGAGTGATTCTCATGCCTCAGCCTCTTGAGTAGCTGGGACTATAGGCGCACACCACCACGCCTGGCTAATTTTTGTATTTTGTATTTTTTGTAGACACACAGTTTCACCATGTTGGCCAGGCTGGTCTCGAACTCCTGGCCTCAAGTGATCCGCTTGCCTCGGCCTCCCAATGTGCTGGGATTATGAGCATGCCTGGCCCGTAAGTATAAAGTTGTTGGTAGTAATCCCTTACTATCCTTTTAGAGCTGAAGCAATTGTAGTGGTTATCTCTTGTCTCATCCTGATACTGGTGATTTGTGTCTTCTCTCTTTATCTTTGCCAGTCTTGTTAGAGGTTTATCAACTTTTATTGTTTTTTAAATTTTTTTATTATTTTTAATTATTTATCTTTTTTTTTTTCAAAGAACTGGCTTTTTGTATCATTCCTTTTTCTCTGTTGTTTTCCTATTTTCAATTTCATTAATTTCTGTCCTTTATGATTTCCTTTCTTCTATTCCTTGTGCATTTATTTCACTTTTCTGAGTTTCCTGAGGAAAGAACTTAGATTATTGATTTCAAACCTTTCCTCTTTTCTACTGTAAGCGTTTAAAAAATTAAAATTTTAAAAAAATGTTTATATTATAAATGTAAGTGCTGAAAATTTCCCGCTCACCATCGCTTTAGATGTATTTCATATATTGCTAATATTGAGTGAACCTTAACGTAAACTGGACTTTGGGTGATTATGATATGTTAATGTAGGTTCATTGATTGTAAAAATTTGACACTCTGATATAGGATGTTGATAGGGGTGGGAAGGGTGTACTTGTAGGAGGGGTAGAGGACATAAGGAAAAATCTCTGTACCTTCCACTCAATTTTGCTGTGAACCTAATATGGCTCTAAAAAAATAGTCTGTTAAAAAAAAAAAAAAAAGATCAGAGTGACTTTTTTTAAATTTTGAGGGAGAGTCTTGCTCTGTTGCCCAGATTGGAATGCAGTGGTGTAATCTTGGCTCAAGCTGTCCTGCCACTTCGGCCTCCCTGGCGGCTAGGACTATAAGCGCATGCCATTATGCGCAACTAATTTTTTTTTTTTTTTGAGACAGTCTCGCTCTGTCACCCAGGCTGGAGTGCAGTGGCTCAATCTCGGCTCACTGCAAGCTCTGGCTCCCAGGTCCATGCCATTCTCCTGCCTCAGTCTCCCGAGTAGCTGGGACTACAGGCGCCCGCCACCACGCCTGGCTAATTTTTTGTATTTTTAATAGAGACGGGGTTTCACCGTATTAGCCAGGATGGTCTCTATCTCCTGACCTCGTGATCCACCGGCCTCAGCCTCTCAAAGAGCTGGGATTACAGGCATGAACCAGTATGGTCAGCCGAGGGTAACATTTTGTAAAGATTTTTTAAACATTTAATAAAGATTTTATAAACAGTTTATAAAGATTTCTATAAAGCAAAAAAAGTCATAAATAAAAATTTTAAATCAAATGGAAAATAGATAAAGAACCAGGAAGTGGGCTAATCCTCTAATACACAAATTGCTCTTAGGAATTGGTAAGACAAAGATGAGAAACCAAACAGGAAAATAAGCAAAGGACATGAATAGAGTTAACAGTAAAAAGAAACAAACATGCCCAATAAACACATAAAAAGTTACAGTAAAAAATTAAAATAAAAATTTTCTTCCTCTCGGATTGACAAAAATGAAAACTTTTGATAACAGTATTTGCAAAGATGAGGGGAATCAGATGATAGACTGTATAAACTGTATACCAGTACTGTGTACCAATATAAACTGGTACAACTTTTAGGAGGATAATTTGGCAGCATTTTTCAAAATTAAAAATAAGTACAACCTTTTGGCAATTCCCCTTCTGAGACAGCATCATAAAAATATATGTACAAGGATTATTATTGCAACTTTGCTTTAACAGGCAAAAACATGAAAGAGCCAAGTGATTACCAATAGGAAATGGCTAAGATTTTATATATATATGTATGTGTATACGTATATATATAAGGAATACAGCACAGCAATATGTACTGATATAGAAAAATGTCTATAAGATGTAGTTTACTAAAAAAGCACACCTTGAAATATACATTGAATGATTACATTTATTATACAGAAAGATGTCCGTGATATATTATTTAGTTCAAAGCATGTTGCAGAGCAATACATATTGAATGAGAACAGTTAGGTAAAAGAAATGTGTAGACACAAAAATTTCCCCCCAAAATCACTGGAAACTGCTGGAGTTGCCTCTGGGGAAAGGAACTTGAGAAGCATGGAGGACTAAGGAGCCACCCTGCTCTGCACTCTTTACTCTTTCATGTTGTCTGAACACTTTTCAATAAGTACTTTCTAATTTAAAAAGAAGTAACAAGAGTACAAGCATGAAAATAAAAAAACCATTTTAAGCATAAAACAATGATGTAGCAAAAAGATACAAGAAAAATGAATTAACATAATTAGAATAAGTAGAATTTCCATTTCTCTAACAACTTTGGTGAGATCAAATTTTAGGAAATATAATAAATGGCATCCCAATAAACCAAAAGATAAAAATGTATACTCTTCATTTAGCAAAATAACAAATGAAGGCAGTAGGAAACAAATATTTATCGTGTGTCACTATCAATTTAGTAAATCACAACTAGACTGAAGGTTTTGGTCAGCTTTTATTTTGTGTGAACCAATTCATAGCATCTCTATCCGTTTCTATGGAAACAACTGCAACCAAAAAAATCACAACCTCATTGTTGAATCTCCTCAAACAGGAAAAGAGTAAGGTCTTTTGAGGTGATGAAAAGCTGCAAATAGCCTTATTCATTAGCAAATCTAATAATAAAAATTCTGGGCATATATATAGAGAAAACAGATCCATGTCTGTCATAAATTTAAAGTCTTTCCTTAGTTTTGAAAGTAACGTTTAGGCAAGCGCTGTTCTGCTTTTAAAAGCTCTATTCTGTTATGAATTTTGTTTACTGCATTTAAGATAATTTTTCTTTCATTTATAAAATGAGAATAGTTAAAGAGGTTTCTATTTACATTTTTAAGAGATATTTTAAGCGCCCCTCATTCTGCCTAAGCAATCATTTATTTCTCATTCTGTAGATGTAGTACATTTGACAACAACAATTAGATTTACTGTTCAACTTACTAGGTTTTGTCTTCTGCTACAAGAGCAGACTACTGAAGAGGACATATTGGAATGTAACAAATGCTCCTAATAGTAATAAGAGAAAATGCTTGTCAAGAGGATAATGGGATATTGTTATAATACAGTGATGCTTTGAAAAAGGAAAATCCAACTTCTAAACTTCTTTTGAGAGAAATGCACCATTTTTTCTCACTGAAATAAGATGTAATGTAGATCAATAACACTGAGTTTCTCTGAAGTAAGAAAAAAACAATAGTAATCAGGATTTAAAGACTGATACAAAAAAAATTAGGTGACAATTTATTTCTCTGGTTCCAAATCACATAGGATTATTCAAGTCTGTCTTCTACCTCAAAAGCCATCAGCAGAAAATAGCCTGATCTCAAATTTTAAAATCATTTTGGCTGGGCACGGTAGCTCACGCCTGTTATCTCAGCACTTTGGTAGGCCAAGGTGGGTGGATTGCCTGAGGTCAGGGGTTCAAGATCAGCCTGGCGAAATCCTGTCTCTACTAAAAATACAAAAATTAGCTGGGCATGGTGGCAGGCACCTATAGTATGAGCTACTTGGGGGGCTGAGGCAGGGCAATCACTTGAACCTGGGAGGCAGAGGCTGAAGTGAGCCGAGATCGTGCCAGTGCACTTCAGCCTGGGTGACATAGACTCTGTCTCAATAAATAAATAAATAAATAAATAAAATAATTTTTGACTTAATGTCTTATCTTTAAATTTTATTTATTTATTTATTTTACAGATGGGGTCTCACTACGTTGCCTAGGTTGGAATGCAGTGGCTATTCACAGATGTAATCATAGCATACTATCTACAGTTGCAAACTCCTTGGGCTCAAGTGATCCTCCTGCCTTAGGCTCCCAAGTAGCTGGAACTACAGACACACACCACTATGCCCTGTTGTCTTATCTTTTAAAATAATCTATGCATGTGTACACACACATACACACACACACACACACACACACCTGAGACGGAGTCTCACTCTGTCACCCAGGCTGGAGTGCAGTGGTGTAATCTTAGCTCACTGCAACCTCCACCTCCCAGGTTCAAGCGATTCTCCTGCCTCAGCCTCCCGAGTAGCTGGGATTACAGGTACACACCACCACACCCGGTAATTTTCATATTTTTAGTAGAGATGGGGTTTCACCATGTTGTCCAGGCTGGTCTTGAACTCCCGACCTCAAGTGATCCATCCACCTCGGCCTCCCAAAATGCTGGGATTACAGGTGTGAGCCACTGTGCCCGGCCCCTAAAATAATCTATGTCTTTTCAGTCAGTGAGCTATTACGAAATTAAAGAACAGCGAAATTTTAATTTTACGTACCTTTCTAAGCTGTTAGAAAAACAATTGAATCCAATACCTAATTGGGTTGGAGAAAGGCATCAGGAACAGAAAGTAAAAAATAATAATAATAATTCCAACCTTCCTCATAGGAATTGCAGCAGGGAACACTGAGAAAAGCACTCTGAGCACAAGACTAAACAAGCATCTTTCACAGGAAAAAAAGAGAAGCTAACAACATTCATTTACTGTCTATTATTCATTCATTTCTTCAGTTGACAAAAATTTGTCAACTGAAGATTCAGCAATGAATAAAGACTAAAAAGGTCTCTACTCAAGAAGATTTCCTTCTAGTGGGAGAAACAGACAACAAACAGAAAAACGAATTAATGAGATAATTTCACAGTCATGAGTGAAACGGATTTCTAGCCAAGATGGTTCTGTATGTTCATACTTTGGGGATGTCTCCCTTCTCCAAATATAGAGCAACGAGAGAGAAAATGCAAATGTGAAAATTAAAAATATATAGTCATGCTCAAAACCAAGATTAACATCTTCATGGAACAGAAACAAATAATGGTAAGGAGAGGCTGAAGCTGTGGACTTTTGGGGCTCTGGGTACAGAAAATGTCAGAGAAAATCAGGAGCTCAACTGTTGAAGGCTACAGTGTTAATTCAAGATAGGAGTGCTGAATATGGACTCCCTGCTTGAGATTATGCTCGGGTATTAGGATCCCCACTTACAAAGGAAGCTGAAATAACCTGTCATCAGTCACAGCCTGGGGTTGTGGCTTCTAAAAGTATTAGACTTGGATAGGTGAGAGGACACAAACCTCTCTAGCAATTAAAATACAGCATCCTTTGGTCTAGGGACCAGATCTGCAATATCTCTGATACCAGCAAAAGAAAGCAATCCCAAGCTGCCAGTAAGTCCTGAATGTGGATGAATAGTTCCGGGTGTCAGGAGGAGGCAAAATGAAAATCTGTTAAGCAGGAAGGAGAAAGGACACAGAGAGAAAGATTAAGAAACAAAAACAAAAACTTGAGCTACTCAAGATGAGCTTATAATCCAATACTCTAAAACACAGAAAGAAAACCAAATTCACTCCTGAAAAAGTCAATATAATAAAGAAATATAGGGGCCAGGTACGGTGGCTCATGACTGTAATCCCAACACTTTGGGAGGCCAAGGCGGGTGGATCACCTGAGGTCAGGAGTTCAAGACCAGCCTGGCCAACATGGTGAAACCCCATCTCTACTAAAAATGTAAAAAATTAGCCAGATGTAGTGGCAGGCGTCTGTATACCCAGCTACTTGGGAGGCTGAGGCAGGAGAATCGCTTGAACCCCAGAGGCGGAGGTTGCAGTGAGCCGAGGTCACGCCACTACACTCCAACCTGGGTGACAAGAGCAAAATTCTGTCTCAAAAAACACAACAAACAAACAAAATATATAGAAAGTATTTAAAACTAAGTACACGTAGTCTTAAAAGATAATGAAAAGGATAACATTTAATTTACTGGAATAAATCAAGAAATAAAAACAGGCAGATATGAAATAAGTACAAACGGATATACTTAAGCAATGAGAGGTTCTCTAAATGAAAAATAGAGTTATTAAAATAAAAACCTGGCAGAGTGTGGTGGCTCATGCCTGTAATCTCAGTGCTTTGAGAGGCCAAGGCGGGAGGATCGCTTGAGGCCAGGAGTTCGAGACTAGCCTGGGCAATATAGTAAGACCTCGTCTCTACAAAATATTTTTAAAATTAGCCAGGCATAGTGATACACTCCCAGCTGCTTGGGAGGCTGAGGTGGGAAGATTGCTTGCACCCAAGAGTTTGAGGTCACAGTGAGCTATCATCATTCCACTGCATTCCACCATGGGCAACAGAGTGAGACCCTGTTTCTAAAATAAATAAATAAATAAATACCTCACTAGACAGAAAAATTCTAAGTGGGCACCTATGAAAGGAGAATAAATGAATTGAAAGATGATCTAATCACAATGCAGCATGGAGATATGAAACAAAAAAATGTTTTAAAAAGCTGTTGAAAGCCATTAAAAATGACAGAGTAATCCAATGTATATTTAACGGAAATTAAGCAGAAAAAGTGTTCAAGGAAATGGAGGAAAAGTAATGTTTGAAGAGCTATATGCTAAAATTAAAGATGTGAGTTGTCATGTGAAAGTGCAAACAGGAGTTAAGTAGATATTATGTCTGAGAAGGTCGCAGAACACTGCAGAAAGAACAGCAAGTCCTGCTTCTGGTTCTGGTGGCTCCGTCTCACAAGATCAACCCAGGAGGTACTATAAAGGAACAACATCAAAATGAGAAGAAAACTGAAAGGCCCCTGGGGAGACACAGAGCTCTTTTGAACTGGTAAATTTGTGTGAGAGTGAGTAGGGGTGTTGGTGCTGGCTTTATCCTGGGACGGAAGGAAGGGAGTCTGCAGTGACAAGATAACATAGGAAGAAAGTATCGTAATGACACTCCATTTACTGCCCTGCAACTGGCCTCCACAGCTACTGGGACTCAGGCAGCTGTACTCAGGAGTACCTTCTAGTCTGTGCAGAAACTGAGTGGGCAAGGAGCTGAGAAAATTTGGTGGCGACTGGGGTAGGCTTGGGAAGATGCTTCTTCACCCTTCCTCTTCCTGTCCCCCAGGTGGGCATGTGGTTTGCAATTTAAGAAGTGTCTCCCCCTAAGGCTACTTCTTCTTGGGGTATTAAGAATTAATTCCTAACTTGAGGCATTGATCCTTAGGATGAGGAATGATCAGCTTAAGTCTTATGGGGGTGAAGGGGAAGAAATACTCTTCACTCTAGAGTTCATTTCCCTCACCTCCCACTTAAGCTGATAGGGAGCAGATAGACTAAGCTCAAGCCTTTAGCAATCCTAAAAAAAAGCAGCCATTACCTCTAAAGATAACCAGCCATTGGAGGAGCATAACTATTTCAAAAGAAAAATTAAAAACTGAATCACTGATTTCATCAGAAGCCCAGATATTAGAAAACATAGACCAAGAATTTAAAATAAATTTACTAAACATACCAAGATAAATGAAAAGGGATATGAGTAATATGAAACAAGAAGACATGATATAAAGAAGAAACATAAATACTGAATATTACATATAAAAATAGAATAGTTGAAATAGAGAATATAGATGATATTTAAAATTGAATGGATATAGCTGAGAATAAATTACTAAGCTGGAAGATCAAATTGAGGAACTCACAGAAAAATGAGAAAACGAATAGAAACTATAAAGTGAAGAGATATAAATATAGAAAGAGAATTACTAATATCCAGATAATAAGAATCCAAGAAAGATAAAAAAGTGAAAATCAACAGTAGAAAATGTTTGAAGAAAAACCGAGATAACTTTCACAGGACTAAATAGAGATGAAAAATCCTCCAACTGAAAAGTCCCATGGGTGAGAAGGAGGAAAGAAAAGAAAACCACACTTACGCATACTGTAGTAAAATTTAAGTCTTTTCAACAAATAGTGTTGAAACAACTGGATATACTTGGGCAAAAATAAATAAATAAATTAAAAGCCCTTTATCTATATACTTCACACCTTACACAAAAATTAATTCAAAATAGATCACAGACCTAAACGTAAAACATGACACTTTTAGGAGAAAACCTGTGTGACTTTGTTTAGGCAAAGAGTTCTTAGATATGACACCAAATGCATGATTTTCAAAAACTGAAAAATTTGACTTCATTGAAATCTTAAAATTTTGCTCTGTGAAAGATATTGTTAAAAAGAAAACACAAGCCACAAACGGAGAGAAAATACACACAGATCACATATCTGACAAAGAACTTACATCCAGAATATGTGAAGAACTCAAAACTCAATGGTAAAAAGAAAACCAATTCAATTAGAAAATGGATAAAAGATGTGAACATATGAATAAGGTCAAAGATAAGTTATAATGCCACAAATAAGCACATGAAAAGATATTCAACATCATTAGCCATTTGGAAAATGCAAATTAAAATCACAATGAGATATCATTACAGACCTATTAGAAGAGCTAAAATTAAAATAGCAGTAATACCAAAAGTTGGTTAGGATGCAGAGCTACTGGATCTCTTATGCATTGCTCATGGGAATATAAAATGGTATAGCCACTCTGGAAAATAGTTTGACTGTTTTTTGCAAAACTTGGCACGCACTTACCATACAACCCTACAACTCTCTGACATTTATCCCCGAGATATGAAAACTTCACACAAAAATATGTACACAAATATTCACAGCAACTTTATTCATCATAGCTAAAGAAGGAAACATCCAAATATTCTTCAATGAATGAATGGCTGAACAAAATCTGGTGTATCCTGACAGTAGAATGTACTCAGCAACAAAAAAGGGATGCGTTACTGATTCATGTGACAACCTGTCGGCCCCCCAGGAGCATTACACTGAGCGAAAAAATTCCATCTCAAAAGGCTGCATACTGTCTCATTCCATTTATACAACATTCTAGACATGACGAACACTGCAGAGATGGAGAAAATATTATTGCCAGAGGATGGGTTGGGAGTGGGGTGGGTAGCACGAGGCACTTCTTTTGTGGTGATGGAACAGTTCTGTATCTTCATTGTGGTTCTGTTTACACATATCTATACATGGGATATAATTACATAGAACCACACACACAAAAACACAAATGCAAGTTTAAAAATCTGAACAGTGAATTGAAAAGTTGAATAATGAATAAGGTCTGCAGTCCAGTTGGTACTAATTAATATACCAATATCCGTTTTCTGGTTTTGATGTTGCGCTACAACCATACAACATGCCAACAGTGGCACAAGCTGAGAGAAGGGCATACGGGACTCTGTACTATTTTTGCAACTTCCTGTGAGTATACAATTATTTCATAGAATTCTTTTTAATGGGTAGAAAAAGACTATTCAACAAATTAAATATTGCCTATCCACAAGGGTACAAAGAAGGGACTCTATCTTCTACTATACAGAAAAATTCTAGAGGACATAAGGACCTCAACACTTAGAAGAAAAAATAAGAGATTTTATTATATTAGGGTAAGAAAGAATTTCTCAAGATTTTTTTAGTAGCACAGACCATAAAACTTTGATAATTTGACCTTATTAATATTTAAAGCCCTGAATAACAAAAGACACCAAAAGCAAAGTTAAAAGACAAGCACAATTTCTCTTGGAACACATGAAGGTGCAAAGGACAAATTAAAAAAAAACCCAAAACATAAAAACACATCGTCCGCTAGGGCCTCCAGAAAGAACATAGCCCTACAGACACCTTGATTTTAGCCCAGTGAGCCCTGGGTCAGGCTTCTAACCTACAGAAGATAATAAATTTGTTTGTTTTAAGGCACAAAACTTGCAGTGATTTATTACAGCAGCTATAGGAAACTATAGACTTACCTCTGTTGATTTCCAACCAGGAATCTTGAGTGGAAGTGTTTCCTGGGACAACATAGTTTCTGTAGGCAAATGAACATCTTGGCAATGCTCTTGTTTCAATCCTGCCTTGCACACATTTTCTGTCAACAATATAAAGCTAAGATTTTACTTTGGCAAAACACAGTTATGTTTTTATATTAGTTCCCAATTTGTAAGTTAATAACTTCTGAAGATACCTTTTTTTTCCTGCTAAATATAAACCATCTGCCAGTGGTAACCTATGAGTGTTAATCACTTTAATATGTCTCTTTGTAACAAGTGAGAAGTTCAGACTGATTTTAAAAATACAACTTAAATTCTTAAGAAAATAAAATTATTTTCTTTATATTTGACAAATATTCATACAAATTTATAATGCACTTATGTGGTTTTGATTGACTGCATATTAACAATAATTATGATAAGTCAATCTAGAATAAATATTAAAATCTTTGGTCAGAGAAAATTTAGAAAAATAATTTAAATTCTAGCCCTTTCCTACATCAACAACTCTGTTATAACATTACTTAGTCATCGTTTCTAAAAAATAAGGTTTAATATAGTAGAGAAAATAGAGTTTGAAAAAGTGAAAAGTATTCAAATAAAATTTTAGCAAAGCAGGAATGAGAACTATAATTATTTTAATTAATATTTTAAAGAACTTTATTACTGCAGTGTGAATTTGTTGTGTTCTAAGAGAAACTAATCAGAAATGTATAGATTATTAGATAAAAGAACTCAACACAATTTTTAAATTTTGATTTGAACATAAAAGAATACACCTGTGATATGGTTTGGATTTGTGTCCCCACCCAAGTCTCATGTCATATTGTAATCCCCAATGTTGGAGGAGGGGCTTGGTGGGAGGTGATTGGTTCATGGGGCGGATTTCCCCCTTGTTCCTGTGAGAGTGGATTCTCATGAGAGCTGGTTGTTTAAAAGTGTGTAGCACCTCCCGCTTCGCTCTCTTCCTCCTGCTCCAGCCATGTAGGACATTCTTGCTTCCCCTTTGCCTTCCGCTCTGATTGTAAGTTTCCTGAGGCTTCCTCAGCCATGCTTCCTGTACAGCCTGCAGAACCATAAACCAATTAAACCTCTTTTCTTTATCAATTACCCAGTCTCAGGTAGTCCTTTATAGCAATTTGAGAATGTACTAATACAACCAGTGAAAATAAACTGGTATTTCTCTTTATATCTTTTTGCTAAACAATATTTTTACAGTCCGAATCTTTCCCTTCCTATGTTAATTACTATATATTAGTACCAACTCTAAAAAGTCTAATCTGAAAGTATTAGTACCAACTCTATCTCAGCATATCATTGGGCACAATAGGAAGTATAAGAAAACTACCTTCAAATTGGTATATACACACTACTGGGGATATGTAAAGATTTCCCAAGGGCTAGGTGGGCATAGATAGTTTTAAAGGAAGCAATTTCCAGATCGGCAACTTCCACCTATGTTCTTACCAAAAACTGATCTGCCTGAGAATGCAACTACGCAGAGGTATCAGGCTAGTTCTTTCCCATTTCCCTCCAATAATCAATTTTCTCCCATTTTACAAAAGAAAGGCATATCCTCACCCATCTTATTATGATACATCTTCCCAAGCATAAGAACCTCTAAGGCACCAAATAATAGTTAAAAATACGAACATAGAGGAAGCCTCCTTTAATCAAAGCAGAAAAAAACTAATGGTCTGTCTGTCCAGACCTTTCTTTTAATGAGAAAGCATGGCATAAATAACAAGGTATTTTGGTCCACACCAGCATGTTTGGTATTCTGATATATTACAGTACGAGGCAGCAGGACAGATGACAAGTTTTGTTTAATGTCCTTGTGTTTTTCATTCCTCACCTATTATCAAAGAATGCATTATTCCTAAGGAAAGGTCCCCTGAGAGCAAAGCCAGGCAAGCATGAGAGGCAGGGGTGCCATATGTCACCAATGCAACAAACTCCTGATGAGGCTGCGTGCCTTTGCCATCCATCTTAGGAAAGGATTCAGGAGTGTGAAGACAATCAGGACAACATCTGTTTATACATTTATTTGAATAAAGTAAGACATTTTCTGAAGGAAACTTTAAATCTGATTTGGCTAGTTGTCTTAACAATGAGAGTTGGCTTTGCCAACTAGATTATATGGTAAATATTTTCCAAAAATTGAATGAACCAAATCTGAGGTTCTATAGAGTTGATGAAAGTATATTTAGAGCATATGATACAATAAAATCATTTTCTCAAAAAATTGCATTGACAGGTATATTGCAATTAATATTTTAATTTTTCTCCCGCTTTCTGAGTATATTCGGTTAAAGTATAACAGATTGAATTAATAGTTATTTAATAAATTTTAGTATGAATTTTTTCAGTATTGTTCCTAGAAATTGAGAAAGTAAATTACTCCTTATGACTGTTTAACAAGTCTTTTTCTAAGCAGGGTGTTTCTAATCCTTTGCTTTCAGCAACACTGAAAAATGACTTCATCGAGTTAACAGTCAACAAGAGATAAAAATATATTTTTATAATCACTATATAATTTCCAGCATATTACTTGAAAGAAATTCATAGAATTGACTGACACTATTATAATAAAGCACCTTCTTGTCCCATCTATGATTTAGGTGAACAAGTTTTCTCAGCATTTATCTTTATACAAATATAAATAAAATAGAGGCAGGATTTCTGCTGAGCCCTGCTTATAGCTAGCAATCAGTCACATTCCTATGTGGACAAATGAGCAGTTCCAATTATCTCATAAAACCATATATTTCTAATAAAATTTATTTAACAAATATTCATACAAATTTATAATGCATTTATGTGGTTTTGATTGACTGCATACTAACAATAATTGTAATAAGTCAATCTAGAAGAAACATTAAAACCTTTGGTCAGAGAAAATTTAGAAAAATAATTTCAATTTTATATCTATTTGATGTAGAGAAGATTTCCAAGCATAAAAATACTTTATATTAGAATAAAATTCTGCAAGAAATGTAGAATAAACATATGACTTCAAAGAGAAAAGGGAATAATGTAAAATTTCTAAGAGTTAAGGACTTCATGTACTTTTTTTTTAAATGAATGACTACAGGTATCAATCACAATGGTATTTAGATTCCTTTAGATACATTTAAAAGACGGATATAACTTAACAGTTTGCTTGTTTTTTCTTTTCTTTTGTCCTTAATGTCAATATTTACAATGTGCCAGAATTATATCCTTTGCAGTTATTTATACTTATAAAACTTCATATATCAACTTAAAAATGTGTGAGGAGGTACATAGTGTTTCAAAATCATTTTAGGGGTTAGGCAAAAAAAAAAAAAATACTGAAAAGCGGTAATATAAGGCACAGTCTTTACCTTCTAGAAGTTTATAGCCTGACTAGGTATGTAAGTCTAACATACAGACTTACAGGAAACAGAACAATTATATGCTAAACATTCTTGAATTAATTAATTTTAGGAACAGATACTCTAAGGAGGAAAACAGCAATGTGCCCCAGAGTAATCAAAAACAGCCACAAAGAGGAAGTAAAATTTAAACAAGGCTTTGAAGGATGGCTAGGATTCCAATAAGGGTAGAGGCAAAGAGAAATTACTCTGAGCAGAAGGAACTACGTGGGCAAAGGGAGAAAGTATGGTAGATGCCAGAGATACTGAAGAAATACGAATTTTTCATTTATGGTTGTAACGTTTTGTTTTAATTTCGCATAAAAGTGAATAATTAAAATGAGCTTATTTGGGGCTTGGAGATTTTGTAGCTAATATTGGCAAAGAGTGGTGACTTGGGGCTTAGATCATCTATCTACTTTCACTGGACTTAATCAACTACATTATCACTCGCTCAGCATTCAGCAACTAAGTTATCTTTGAAATCATATGGTCTTAGGTTTTAGACATTACAGAAGTAGATTAGTAAAAATGTCAGATGGTCAATTTTGAAGTAAATTGTGAGAGAAACTGAAGAATAGCAAGAATTGTGAAGGAAAAAATATCTGGCATGTTGGAGATGCATTTTGGCCTAGAATAGCCTAAATGTTGTAAACCTATCTTATGAGGCAAGAAAGAAAGCAATTAGAATATAGTGGGTCTATGGAAACTCATTAAATTTTTCTTTCAGTATCAGACAGCATAACACTGGAAGTGAGGTATGCTTAATTAGATTTGGTAATTACACAACATTTATCTCTGGATTTTCACAAGCAAGTAGGAGAGAACATACATTTAGTTCCTTATAGTTCCTTAGTGGAAATGAGATCTCTTTGGTCTTGTAAGCTACTTATCAATTGACACTGTGAAGTCACAAGCCAATGAAGACTAGTATGTGAATGAGAAACCTCAGAGGAAAAAGTAATGATGCTGCAGGAAATGAAGCCACTGAGTCATTCAAAGATAAGTGCTTCGATACCAAGGTTGTAAGTACTTTGTGGAAACTATCTAGAAAGAAGCTGTACATCGCACTGAGCCTGCACCACTCAGATAATACCACAAAGCAGAACTTGTGAACCCTCCGATATTTCTTAGATGAGATATCAAACTGACGTTCAAATTATCAGGCATTAGCAATGCACCATACATTTTGGAAATGCAATGCTCCATAAGTTGAACAGATTTCCAAATTGTTCCATTTATTATTTAGCATATAATAACCATGTCCTTTTAGGTGTAATGTAAGTAAATTAAATAATTTGCTTAACAAAATTAATTTTTAGTAACAGATATATTGCATTATCGAAAATATTCAGTGGGCTAAGGAAGAGCTAGTAAGATCTAAAAGTCAAGTCTCATGGTGCTTAAGTTTATATCTAACTTTTACAGAATTGTGAATTTGGAACCTTGACTCCAATTTCGTTGTTTTGGCACATAGTTAAACTTAAGCATCTTTTTTTTTTTTTTGAGACGGAGTTTTGCTCTGTCGCCCAGGCTGGAGTGCAGTGGCGTGATCTCAGCTCACTGCAAGCTCCGCCTCCCAGGTTCACGCCATTCTCCTGCCTCAGCCTCCTGAGTAGCTAGGACTACAGGCGCCCTCCACTGCCCCTGGCTAATTTTTTGTATTTTTAGTAGAGACAGGGTTTCACCGTGGTCTCGATCTCCTGACCTCCTGATCCGCCCGCCTCGGCCTCCCAAAGTGCTGGGATTACAGGCGTGAGCCACCGCACCCGGCTAACTTAAGCATCTTAAAGTAGTTGGTATTTGTCACATTTTTTTTTAACTTTCATTTTGTAATAATTTTAAGCTTACAGAAAAGTAACAAGAATAGTACAAAGAACGCCCATATGGTCTTCATCCAGATTCACCAATTGTTAACATTTTGCCCCATTTGCTTTATTCTCTATTCTCATTATCTATTTATGTACACATATTATTACTGTCCTATATTTTAAATCTAGAGGAAAAGCCATTGTAGGTTGGGTTCCCTAGGAAACAGACTCTCAGACTCAGATTTGTATGTGGGAGAGCCATTAGGGAGCGTTCTTAGAAACTACCAGCGAGGAGGGAGGCAGGCAGGCAGGATCGGGTCAAGCAAGCACAGTTGCAATAACTGTAGCACACTTGCAATAAAGGACTCAGCTGATCCTTATAGGAGCTTTGAGGCTGGAATGGCTCTTCACAGTTGTCCTGCCTTGATGTAGGACCCCTTAGCTAGGGGGCATGACCTTGAACGAAGAGGCTCTCTTCAGCTGTTGGGAATTCCCAGAGGAGGATTCAGTTGAGAGCCCACAGCCAACACCCTCCCACAACTCAAGAGTGCCTTGATCTTGAAGCAAGGATCTGGGAGACACACCACAGTATCCACTACAGATACAACCTCTATGTTTCTGCTTTATTGCTCTGCTTCCATTTACCTGAGAAATGCTTCAAAACACAGGAGATGGAGTGTACAATTACTGTACATCTTTCTTGGTAGATGACTTTTGAGATTAAAGATGTACAATTACTGTACATCTTTCTTGGTAGATGAATTTTGAGATTACTAGGGGAAAGGCATTTTTTAAGGTGAAAAGAGAAGAATAAGAAAGCAGAGCTGTTTCAGTAGATTTTTAAAATTAAATTTGAAATAGGTAGATAAGTGAAAAAGAACCAACTTTTACTGCTGGAGATCTTAAAAATGGAGTTGAGACAATTTTATTTCAGTATTTTGCTAACAATAGCACATAAAATTTGAGACACTGCCAGTAGTTCTCGCTTAAGAATAATGAGAAACAGGGAAAATTCACAAACCAAGTTAGATGCTCAACTCCAGGGACAAGGGAAAATAAACAGCCACTACAAAAGCAAGTTTTAATATTCAGTGGCTGACTCCTGGGTTAAGATAGCAAAGTGAAACTGCGACACAGAATTCCCATCACCCAGTACGCAATGAGATTTTTTTAAAAAGTCAATAGCAATCTAACATAGAAACAGATATAACTAAAATTTCTAAAAGAAAAAGAATAAAAATAACTGGTGGCCAAGAAAAGAAACAAGATCTAGGACATCCCTTCTCCCCCAAAAGCAATACTGGTAAGATGACAACAACCTTAGAGTTCTCATCAATATCCACATGTCTGGAAAAAAAGAGAACTGAATGGAGAATGCTTTCTTCCCACTTATGACAGAGAAGAGGTGAAAATAGCTAGAGAAAAAAAATGGGTGTAACAGTAAATAAAGGTGCTTACACTTCAACAGACATGAAAGCCACAGTTTGACACTGAATTGGGTGAAGGATCTAAAGCTTGAAGGTATCTCTCCCCCACAGGAATAGGACACATACCTCAACTTGGTAGAATGAGCAGGACCTTTTATAAGAGACTCAAAAACAGAGCAGAGTTCAGATATTCTAAAGAAGACCATACATGGCCTCAGCTGAGATCTGCTACAGAAAAATGGATAAAATAAAAAAAAAAAGCCCATAGACTGCAGCCTGGTGGAGAAAACAAACTGATCTCAGATATGGTGGGAAGAGTCAAGAAATCACTAAGTGTTTCTGAACAAACAACAGCCAAAGTTCATTGTGCTGACTCTGTATTAGCCCATTTACTTATAACAACTCCATCACAGGGCCCATGTTAACCCCATTTTACAGAAGGTGAAATTACAGCACAAGGGCTTAAGTAGCCAGTCCAAGGTCATACAACCAGTCAGGATTCAAATGCAGACAGTATGGCTTCAGGACCTGAGCCCTTAACCATTATACTCTACCACCTTCAAGAGACAGTGCCTAGTGAGAGCTGCCTAAGCATCAGCAAGATGTGAAGAAATGGCCTGGCAACTAAACAAACACATTCCAGTAGAAAAACAAGCAGAGAAGGAAGGAAGGAGAAGCATGAAAGAGAAAGAAAGGAAGACGGCATGCATAAAAGAAAGATCCCAAATGCAGAAGAAAATGTAGCTCAAGAAACAGAAGGAAAATTCCTCACAATATGGCATTCATTTTTGAAGTTATTGTAAATTATATCTTCCATAAAATTCATAATTGTGTCTTGTCACTACATAGTACAAAGCTAAGCATTTAAAAAATGTTTCTTGGCCTTACATGTTTCCTGTTTTTCTAGAAATGATTTTCATATTTGCTTCCTCTTTTTCTGTTGAGCTACTCTTTTCTCATTGATTTGCAGGAATTTTTTATATATTCTGGATACTAATCCTTTGTCAGTTATATGCGTTGGAAAATTTTCCCATTTTGCCGCTTGTTTTTGGTTTTTTTTTTTTTTCACTTTTACATGGTGTTTTTTTTCCCCCTCAAAATCTACTACAAAACTATAGTAATCAAAATAGGGTGGTTCTGACACAAAACCAGACATATAATCTGTTCCAATGGAACAGAACAGAGAGCCCAGAAATAAATCCATGCACTTATGGCCAACTGATCAACAAAGGTACCAAGAATACAAATGGGAAAGGACAGTTTATTTGATAAGTGGTGCTGGGAACACTGGATATCCACCACACATATAAAAATCAACTAAAAATGGATAAAAGACTTAAAGTGCCAGACCTGAATCTGTAAAACTACTAGAAGAAAACATAGAGAAAAGTTTCTTTTTGATACAGGGTCTTGGTCTGTCACCCAGATTGGAGTGCAGTGGCGTGATCACAGCTCATTGCAGCCTCTACCGCTCAGGCTCAAGCGGTCTTCCCATTTCTGCCTCCTGAATAGCTGGCACTGCAGGCACATGCCACCATGCCCAGCTAATTTTTTTTTTTTTTTTTCTTAAGAGACAGGGTCTTGCTGTGTTGCTCAGGATGGTCTCAAACTCCTGGGCTCAAGAAATCCTTCCGCCTTGATCTTCCAAAGTGCTGAGAGGCATGAGCCATCTGTAAAGGCATGAGCTACCACACCCAACAGGGAAAAACTTCTTGATATTGATCTGGGCAAAGAACTTTTGTATATGACCCCAAAAGCACAGAAAATAAAAGATAATATAGTTTTATTAGTTTTCTAATGGTGCTATAAGATCATTTGTTCTAATGATGCTATAACAAATTACCACAAACTTAGTGGCCTAAAACAACAAGCATTTATTATCTCGCAGTTCTGTAGTCAGCAGTGCAGGCAGGTTAAATGGGTTCTCTCTTTCTGGTTTCACAAAGCCAAAGTCAAGGCGTTGGCCAAGCTGAACTGTCATCTGGAAGCCCTGGGGAAGAATCCACTTCCAAGTTCAATACAGCTGTTGGCAGAATTCTGCTCCTTGCAACTGTGGGACTAAAGTCCCCATTTCCTTGCTGGCTGGCAACCAGGGGCCACGCTCACCTTCGAGGCCACTTGCATTCCTTATTACTCCATCTTCAAGCCAACAATAGTGCTTCAAATCCTTCTCACACTTGGAATCTTTCTGACTCCCTCTTTGGCCAGCAGCTAGAGAAAACTCTCTGCTTTTATTTTTTTTTTAATTAATTAATTTTTTTTTTTTTTTTTTTTTGAGACGGAGTCTTACTTTGTCACCAGGCTGGAGTGCAGTGGCACAATCTTGGCTCACTGCAACCTCCGCCTCCTGGGTTCAAGTGATTCTCCTGCCTCAGCCTCCCGAGTAGATGGGACTACAGGCATGCACCACCACACCCAGCTAATTTTTGTATTTTTAGTAGAGACAGGGTTTCACCATGTTGGCCAGGATGGTCTCGATCTCCTGACCTCATGATCCAGCCACCTTGGCCTCCCAAAGTGCTGGGATTACAGGTATGAGCCACAGCGCCCAGCCAACTCTCTGCTTTTAAAGGACTCATCTGATTAGATAGGGCCTACCAGAATAATACCTTTTTTGCCATAGAATATAACAATCATGGGGGTGGTAATTCATCATATTCACAGGTTCTGCCCACACTCAAAGGGGAGAGGAATGTATACAGGCAAGGGTCATGGGGCTTATCCTCAGAACTCTGCCTACCACAAATGTCAAATTCATAAACACTTTTAAAAAATAATGTGCACTTTTTCTGTTTATGAAATACTTCCCTATTTCAATGTAAAAAATATATTCTAAATTTTCTTCTAAACATTTCAAAGTTTTGCCTTTTTACCTTTAAATCCTTAATTCATCCCGGTAGAGACCTCATTTCATTTTTACAATATGGATAAAAAATTATACCAGTATTATTTATTGAGCAGTTCATTTTTTCTCCACTATTCAAGAATGCCACTTCTGTCATTTACTGATCCATAGTGGCCCAGGTCTGTTTTCTACGGTTATGGTTTGTTCCATTGGTCCATGCACCTATCCTGCATCCATACCACACTGTCAGGATCAGTCAAATTTTAGTCTTGTTATTTAGAAAGGCAAACCCTCCACCTTACTCTATTTTAGGAATGTTTTGGATACTCTTGAACTTTTGATTCTTCCAGGTAAATTTTGGAATCAGTACACCAAATTCAACTCTTAAAATCCTTTTTGGATTTTGATTGTAACTGCACTGAATCAGCGGTTCTCTACTGGGAACAATTTGGCCCCCAGGGGACATTTGGCAATGTCTGCAGACTTTTTTGATTCAATACAACAGAAAGGGATGTTTGCTAATAGCGTCCAGTGGGTACAGGCCAGGGATGATGCTAACTACCCTACAATGCACAGCCCCCACAACAAAGAATGATCTGTTTCAAAATATCAATAGTACCAAGGCTGAGAAACCCTCTGCTAAATCTAGACAATTTGGAGAGAACTGACATGTTTACATTATTATTTTGACAAACATGGAATATCTTTCCATTTATATAGGTCTTTAATGTATTTCAATTAAACATTATTACAGTGTACAGATTTTGTACTTCTTTTGTAAGACTTATTCCTAAATCAAGATTTTTAGCTATTATAAATGGTATCTTAAAAATTATGTTTAATATTTGTTGCTGATATATAGAATATAACTTGATTTTATGTTTTGATGTTATAGCCAGCCATCTTTCTAAAACTCATTATTTTTAATATGTCTGTAGATCTTTTGAAGTTTTCTATATGAAAATCCTATCATTTACAAATGATGCTCGTTTCTTCCATTTTGTTACTTACATTTTTAATTTCTCTTGCTTGTTTGACTGTGATGGCTAGGACCTCCACTACAAAGCTGACTTAGCAAGGAGAACTGAAGTCCTTTTCTTTCACCTTATTCTAAAAGAAACAGTCCCACATTCAAATGTATGGAAATTTTTTATTTATATTTTTTCTTAACTTCAAATTTAATGGTATTTTGGTAAGAAAACGTGTCCTATATGAAACAGATTTTTGGAAATGTAAAGACTTCCTTTATAACACATATAATCAATTATAAAATCCATATTTAAAAAAATGTTTTATGTCCTTCACCTATCGATAAAGATGTTTTGAAATTATCTACTATGATGGTAGATGTTTCAATTTCTTCCAATAGTTCTACCAACTTTTGCTTTATATACTTTGAAGTTATTTTACTGGGTATATTCACATTTAGAAATATTACATCTTCCTGGGAAACTGAGCATCTTATTATTACCCTTAATGCTCTTGGCTTTAAAGTCTCCTTTGCCTGTTATTAAGTAGCTATACCAGCCTTCTTTTAGTTTGTATATATCTGACTTACCTTTTTCCATACATTGCTTTCAATCTTTATGTGAATTTATGCTTGCAGCATATATCTGGATTTCTTTTTCCCCAATCTGATAGTCTCTGCCTTTTAATAGATGAGTTTAATCTATTATTATTTACTGTGATTATTAATCTATCTGGGCTTATTTCTATTATTTATTTTACTTTTTAATTTCCATTTGTTCCACTTTATGCTTTTTGCCCTTTATAAAATTTTATTTTTTCTCATTCTACTTCTTCTTGCTACTTGTCTGGAATTTATGCACTCTATTTCTCTTCTTTTAAAGTTTATTCTTGAAAGTTTATCACGCACGTTTACCTTTAAAAGTTTACATTCCAAGAGTATTCATTACCTTCTCTTAAAAACACAAGGACCTTTAGAACACAACTCTGGACCTGCTCACCCCCACTTAAATACCATGGCTACCCGCTATTCTAGTTGTCTTTTTCTTAACTCAAAAATTACATTTATACATCAAATGTTTATTACACATACATATCTATATTTATGTGTGTGTTTACCATTTATTCATTATTCTCTCTTGAATTTTCAACTATCTTTCTGCAATAATTTTCCTCTTTTTGAAGTATACCCTTTAATGCAGGTCTCATGGTTGTAAACTCTCTTCGTTCTTTTATTCATCTATAAATAATTATTTCATCCTCACCCTTAAATCATAGTCTTGCTGGTACACAATTATAGGCTGTTATTTTCCTTCAGCATTTCTAAGATACTATGTCACTGTTGTCAGGCTTCTATTGTAGAAGATGAGAAGTTTTCTGGTACAGTAATTAATTGTCATTCCTTTGTAGCAGTATCCTCCATATGGCTTAATTAATATTACTTTCATATTTTCCATTTTCTTTAGGCATATCTTCTAGCTCACTAAATACATTTTTTTAGTTCAGTAGTATTTCTCATTTCTGCAAGTTCCCTTTTTTCAAATTCATCCATTGAGTCCTAATAATCTCTTGATAATTGGTGATGCATGTGATTATATCCTTTACTTATGTAAATACACAGCTGTTCTGTATCTGACCTTTCCAGTATCTACACTCTTTGGGGTATTAAGTATGTTCTTTGCTGCTTACCTTCTCCTGTGGTGATATTGGATTGTGAGCTCATTGCTTGTCTTAAACTGGTGAAAATCCTATTGGACCTAACTTATGAACTGAGTACACTTTCTCAATTCAGTCCCCTTGAGGGTCTGGGTTCAGCATAGTAACCCAACGCTTTCCTTCCCAATGCTCAAGACAGGCCCCAAACTCATTCTCTGATCTACTAACAACTGCTCTTAAGCAACTCAACCCCTACAGTTACCTGCAGCTTCCCACAGGCAGAATGCCAAGTCACTCTGACTTCAGCTCACATGTGCTGTTCTTATTTTGTTTATTTTACATTTTTCAAAAAGAGAAACTTAGAGACTTCCCCATACTTCTTGTGAGGCCAGTAGTGTCGCAAATAGTGTGTCACTTCCAGTCTTTGGTTATTGTGCAGTAAATGGAGTTCCTAGTCTCATTGCCTGAAGGAGAACTTTAATATTTTTTACTAAAAAACAGCATATAATTCCATTTTTATAAAAATAATTTCTCCCTAGCTATCCATCTCTCTCTATGTATGTATAGATTTTTTTAAAATGCTGGCCAGGCATGATGGCTCACCCCCGTAATCCTAGCACTGTGGGAGGCTGAGGCGAGCAGATCGCTTAAGCCAAGGAGCTTGAGACCTTCCTGGGCAACATGGTGAAACTTTGTTTCTATCAAAAAAAAAAAAAACCCAAAACCCAAAATTAGCTGGTGTGGTGGCGCATGCCTGCAGTCCCAGCTACTTGGGAGGCTGAGGTGGGAGGATTACCTGAGCCCAGGGAGGTCAAGGTGGCAGTGAACTGTGATGGTGCCACTGTACTTCAGCCTGGACAACAGAGTGAGAGCCTGTCTCACAAAAAAGATGCCTAGAATTGCAATCATCTGATATTAATGATGGTTATTTCTGAGTAATTATATAACAAGCCTATATTGTTTTTACAAGAGTATAATGGTTTTCTGAAACAAAAATAAAAAAGAAACAGTTATGCATAGCCTAACAACAGGGATGCTTTCTGAGAAATGCATTGCTAGGCAATTTCATTGTTGTACAAACATCACAGAGTGTACTTACACACATTGAGATGGTAGAGCTTACTACACACCTGGGCTATATGGTATAGCCTATTGCTCCTAAGCAATGAACTTGTATAGCATATTACTGTACTGAATGTGGTAGGCAATTGTAACACAAGGACAATTGTAACACAATGGTAAGAATTTGTGTGTCTAAACATATCTAAACATAGAAAAGGTACAGTAAAAATATAATCTTATGGGACCAGTATCATACACGCAGTCCACCATTGACTGAAACATCATTATATGACACATGACTATTCTAAGATGTTAACAGTGGTCGGTTTAGGGTGGTACAGATACAAATTATTTTTATATATTTATTTTTAAATTTAAAAGATCAGCTGATTGACATTTATCAATGCAAATGTTTTAGTTACAACCACAGTTTGTACCATAAGCCCTGCCATCTCATCTACATGTGGCAAGGCAACCAAGCATGACTCCACATCAACCCTGTTAGTACAAAGCTCTTTGTAGGAAGTAACAACATCAACATTGCTGTTTTTTAATTATAAAAGCATGACAACTACTTTGCAGTACAGCAAGTCCTCATTTAATGATGTCCATAGTCTCTTGGAAATTGCTACTTTAAGAGAAACAATGTATAATGAAACCAATTTTACCATAAGCTAATTAATATAAACAAGAACTAAGTTCCTACAGCGTATTTCTAGTCACAAAAATTTCACCAAACTTCTAAAGACCAAAACATTTGGGAGGCCGAGGCAGGCAGATCACAAGGTCAGGAGTTTGAGACCAGCCTGGCCAATATGGTGAAACCCTGTCTCTACTAAAAAAAATACAAAAATGAGTTGGGTGTAGTGGCAGGCGCCTGTGGTCCCAGATACTTAGGAGGCTGAGGCAGGAGAATCACTTGAATCTGAGAGGCATTGCAGTGAGCTGCAATCGTGCCACTGCACTCTAGCCTTGGCGACAGAGTGAGACTCTGTCTCAAAACAAACAACAACAAAAAAACAAAACACCTTTCTTCTTCTTCTTCTTCTTTTTTTTTTTTTTGAGATGGAGTCTTGCTGTGTCACCCAGTCTGGAGTACAGTGGTGTGATCTCAGCTCACTGCAACCTCTGCCTCCCAGGTTCAAGCAATTCTCCTGCCTCAGCCTCCTGAGTAGCTAGGACTACAGGCAACTGCCATCATGCCTGGCTAATTTTTGTATTTTTACTAGAGATAGGGGTTTCACCATTTTGGCCAGGCTGGTCTTGAACTCCTGGCCTCAGGTTATCTGCCTGCCTTGGCCTCCCAAAGTGCTGGGATTGCAGGCATGAGCCACTGTGCCTGGCCTACTTTTATTATTACAGGTTGAAATAAATGTGAGCTATACGTACATTTAAGGAAGATTAGTAAAAACAAGTAAGATGATTCATCTGCTCCCTTCAGGGTCACAGGTGGCTGGAGCCCATCCTGGAAGCTCAGGGCACAAGGTGGGAACCATCCCTGGACAGGGATGCCGCTTCATTGTGGAGTGCACTCACACCCACTCCACACTCACTTGGGCTGGGACCATTCAGACATGCTGATTCACCTGCTGTGCACATCCTTGGGAGGTGGGAGAAAAGTAGAGAACATGGAGAAAGCCCAGGCAGACGGGGAGAGTGTGCAAACTCTACACAGACAGGGGCCTCAGCCGGGAATTGATGTTTTTCTCATCAGTTATAACAACATTGAACAAAAGGATGTTGTTCAAGGACCTACTGTATAATTTTGGTTCAACAGCAATGATAGTTTTCAGGGAAATTTTTCCATGATATGGAATGCTATTACATTTGACACAGACCAGAGTAATCCTTAATACAGGTAAAGTTCTGTTGCAAAGAATGATGCTAGTGAAGAGCTCTTTATGGAAGATCAGATGACCAACACAGGTAAAGTTTTGCTGGTCTGGCTGTAAGTAGTGCCTCTGGAGATCATTTTTGTAATAACTGTTGCCTCTACAAAAATGGCCTGACGCTTAGAGCTGAGTTATAATTGTCCTTTTTGTATTGTTCTGTCTTGCCATCAAGCAGCAATGATCCTTCAGCCCATCTCTTCCTTCAAACTTCAAAAGCATCTAAACAAAAACCACCCAAGCTATCTACTAGAATTAAAACTTGGGAAAACATCCAAGAAAAGAAAAAAAAAGAAGTAGAAGTGGTGATGTGTATATAACACCTTCTTTAAAGTGCCTCTTTTCCCTTGCTGATTCACCATAAAGAAGGGAGGCACAGCTGTTTCAGCTCTAGGTCCTAAAGGCTGGAAATCACATTTCCTGCATTCAATTTTACATTTCGCTGTAACTAAATAACTTAGAGACATCCTAAGACTCCTTCTAATGAAAATTTACCTGTATGATATCATCACTTGCCTCCATTTTCTCTAATGCAAATGTTAGTCAATTTCAATTTCTCTCTTTCTTCTCCAATACATCATCCACTTACCCCCATTGCCTCTCTACAGTCTATCTTTAAACACTACTGTTTCCTCATTTCTATAACCCTAGGAGCAGGTCCTGGATGCCTGGATTGAAACAACTGTCTCTTACAAGCTTCATTCAATTTGTATCTCCTTCATTTCTACACAAAGCAATAAGAATTATCTTCCACAAATAGCTGTTTTCAGTAATAAGGAAGCTCAGTTCTGTGACTAAGCTAAACATTCCTTCTGTTCTCCAAGGCCTACAATGGTTCCTAGTTGCTACTCATATCAAATTGAGTCTATTAGGTCATTTATGAATTGCTGTGAGTACTCTCAGCTATCTGCCCCTACTGTTTTACATATTCAAATTTATATTTTTATTCCATTTAGTCAGACAACTCTATATTACCATGCTTAATCTGTGTCTTGCTTGTATTCTTTACCACTATTGTAGAAATGATTTGTGGTCCCCAGCATTTATTCTCTCCATCTTCCTTAATAACAGAATCTCTTAACTTTCATCTGGGCACATGATATTTCTCAACCTCCTTTGTAGCTAGGAGTGTCAGTGGGACTAAGTACTAAACAATAATATGTCAGCTAAAATGTTATAAGCAACTTTTAACAAGTGTCCTTGTTAAAAAAAAAAAGAAAGAAAAAAAAAAGGGAAGAGACATTCATATTTTCAATCTCCCTTCCTCTCTACTGGCTAGAAGGCAGATGTGATGGCTGGAGCTCAAGCAGCAATGAATCAAAAAGTGGAAGTGGACCATGAAGTGGAACTTAAACACTGAGTTTGGTGGAGCAATGAGACTCAAAAATAGCCCTGAAGCCGACAGCGTAGAGAGCTGTATCAGTCATAGAATACCTACAAGAGAGTATTTCAGAAGAGAGAAATAAATTTGTATGTTTAAGCTGCTAGCATTTTTGTGGCCTCTACTATCATAACTTGTGGATGCACCTCCTTCTAACTAATCTACCGATCTTTTGAGTTTTAATTTGCTACTTCTCCTGTCCCATTAAGAATGTCCCCCTCGTGGCCGGGCGCGGTGGCTCACGCCTGTAATCCCAGCACTTTGGGAGGCTGAGGTGGGCAGATCACCTGAGGTCGGGAGTTCAAGACTAGTCTGACCAACATGGAGAAATCCCATCTCTACTAAAGATACAAAATTAGCCGGGTATGGTGGCACGTGCCTGTAATCCCAGCTACTCGGGAGGCTGAGGCAGGAGAATCACTTGAACCTGAGAGGCAGAGGTTGCGGTGAGCCAAGATTGCGCCATTGCACTCCAGCCTGGGCAACAAGAGTGAAACTTCATCTCAAAAAAAAAAAAAAGAATGTCCCCTCAATTTCTTATTTTTTCCCACCCCAATTCCAAACTGTCAGTTTTTAAAATACAGCTTCAGATTCAAATGCCTACATGGAATTGGTTAGTATTGCCAAGTTTACCTAATCCAATTACTCTTTTTTGAACACAGACACACACATCTGTATATCTAGGATGTATTCATATATAAAGCAGATAAATGAAATAAAAATAACAGATTTTAAAACAAATTTACTACAGATTTTACATCCAAACATTCACTGTTCACTTTAAATGGTACTCTTACTATAGATTTACAATAATGATGCCATCATTGACTAAAGCTTTTTTAGAATATCTTTTTGTGAAACATATTTAAAAGCACATGGTAGCAAGATCTTGTCTCGAAAAAATATTTTTTCAAGTCAGCTGGGTGTGGCGGTGTGTGCCTGTAGTCCCAGCTAGTTGGTAGGCTAAGCCAGGAGGATTACTTGAGTCCAGTAGTTCAAGGCTGCAGTGAGTCATTATCACACCACTGCGCTCCTGCCGGGGTGACAGAGCAAGACCCTGTCTCAAAAAAAAAAAAAAAAGGAGAAGAAAAAGCACACAGTACATCACAAGCTATAGCCTCCATTAGAGCAGAAATACAGTCAATTTCAGATGACCAACACAGGTAGGTGTTGTTCTACCAGGCTTAGAACAATGTCTGGCATTATAGTGAGCAGACACTCAATATGTGTTTGTAGTATTAAAAAATAATAAATTGTAGCAAAACTTCATTTGAAAGTGGATTCACTTTTTTAAAATAGTCAAGTCATTCATAGCTCAGTGTAGTGAATGTCATAAAGATGGAGAATATCATTTTAGGTTTAAAAATGCAATCTGTGGGGCCGGGCGCGGTGGCTCATGCCTGTAATCCCAGCACTTTGGGAGGCCGAGGCAGGCAGATCTTCTGAGATCAGGAGTTCGAGACCAGCCTGACCAACATGAAGAAACCCCGTCTCTACTTAAAATACAAAATTAGCCAGGCATGATGGTGTATGCCTGTAATCCCAGCTACTCTGGAAGGCTGAGGCAGGAGAATCGCCTGAACCCTGGAGGCGGCGGTTGCAGTGAGCCGAGATGGCGCCATTGCATTCCAGCCTGGGCAACAAGAGTGAAACTCCATCTCAAAAAAAAAAAAAAAAAAAAAAAAAAATGCAATCTGTGACTACAAAACAATAAACTAGAATTTCTTGCATGAATCATAAAATCAGAGTTGGATTACTTCTGTATCAATTTAGGGATTCATTTTCTAAGCTTACAATTCACCAGGCCAAGTTCGCTCCAGTTTCAGAGCATCTACCCTGCTGTTCCCTCTGCCTGATATACAGGCACACCTTGAAGATACTGTAGTGGGTTGGGTTCCAGATTACTGCAATAAAGCAAATATTCCAATAAAGCGACTCACACAAACTTTTTTGTTTCCCAGTGCATATAAAAGTTATGTTTACATTAAACTGCAGTCTACTTAGTAGACTAAGTATGCAATACCATGTTGCCTAAAAAATATATATACGTAACTTAATTAAATAATACTTTATTGCTAATTTAAAAAGGCTAACAATCATCTGAGCCTTCAGCAAGTCTTCATCTTTTTGCTGGTGGAGGGTCTTGTCTCCATGTTGAGGGCTGCTGATAGATCAGGGTGGTTGCTGCTGAAGGTTGGGAAAGCTGTGGCAATTTTTTAAAGTAAGACAACAATAAAGCCTGCAACATCAACTGACTCTTCCTTTCACAAAAGATTTATCTGTAGCATGCAATGCTGTTTGATAGCATTTTACCCACAGTAGAACTTCTTTCAAAATTGGAGTCAATCCTCTCTAATCCTGCCACTGCTTTATCTACTAAGTTTATGTAATATTCTGAATTCTTTGTTGGCATTGCAACAATGTTCACAGCTTCTTCACAGGAGTAGATTTCAACTCAAGAAACCACTTTCTTTGCTCATCCATAAGAAGTAACTCCTCATCTGTTCAAGTTTGATCATGAGATTGCAGCAATCCAGTCACATCTTCAGGCTCCACTTCTAATTCTAGTTCTCTTGCTATTTCCAGCACATCTGCAGTTCCTTCCTCCACTGAAGTCTTGAACCCCTCAAAGTCATCCATAAGGGTTGGAATCCACTTCTTTCAAACTCCTGTTAATGTTGAAATTTTGGCTTCCTCCCATGAATCACAAATGTTCTTAATGGCATCTAGAATGGTGAATCTTTTCCAGAAGGTTTTTAATTTACTTTGCTCAGATCCATCAGAGGAATCACTATCTATGGAAGATATAGCTTTATGAAATGTATTTCTTCAGTAATAAGACTTGAAAGTTGAAATCACTCCTTGATCAATGGGCTGAAGAATAAACACTGTGTGTTAGCAAGCACGAAAACAACATTAATCTCCTTGTACATCTCCATCAGAGCTCTTGGGTGACCAGGTGCATTGTCAATGAGCAGTAATATTTTTAAAGAAATCTTAAGGGCACTAGGATTTTGGGAATGGTAAAGGAGCAGTTGGCTTCAACTTAAAGTCACCAGTTGCATTAGTCCCTAACAAGAGAGTCAGCCTGTCCTTTGAAGCTTTGAAGCCAGGCATTGACTTCTCCTCTCTAGCTATGAGAGTCCTAGATGGCATCTTTTTCCAACAAAAGGCTATTTCACCCACATTGAAAATCTGTTTAGTGTAGCCCCCTTCATCAATTACCTTAGCTAGATCTTCTGGATAACTTGCTACAGCTTCTCCATCAGTACTTGCTGCTTCACTTTGTACTTGTATGTTATGGTGACAGTTGCTTTCCTTAAACCTCATGAACCAACCTCTGCTAGCTTCAAGATTTTCTTCTGCAGTTTCCTCTTCTCGCTCAGTCTTTGCAGAATTAAAGACAGAACCTTGCTCTAGATTAGGCTTTGGCTTAAGTGATAATGGGGCTAGTTGGATCTTCTATCCAGACCATGCAATCTTTCTCCATATCAGCAATAAAGCTGTTTCCCATTCTTATCATTCCTGTATTCACTGGAGCAGCACTTCTAATTTCCTTCCAGAACTTTTCCTTTACATTCATAACTTAGCTAACTGTTTGGCACAGGAGGCCTACCTTTCAGCCTGTTTCGGCTTTCAACATGCCTTTCTCACTAAGTTTAACCATTTCTAGCTTTTGAATTAAAGTGAGAAACCTGCGACTCTTCCTTACACTTGAACACTTAGAGGCCATTGTAGGGTTATCAATTGGCTTAATTTCAATATTGTTGACTCTCAGGGACTAGGGAGACCCAAGGAGAGAGAGAGAGAGACCGGGATCAGTGAAGCAGCCAGAACACACATGACATCTATCAATAAGTTCACTGGTCTTCTACAGCCATGGTTTGTGGTACCCCAAAACAATTACAACAGTAACATCTAAGATCACTGATCATAGATCACCATGACACATATAATAATAAGGAAAAAGTTAAAAACATTGCAAGAACTACCAAAATGTGACACAGACACAAAGTATGCACATGCTGTTAGAAAAATGGTGCCAATAAACTTCTTGGGTGCAGGATTGCCACAAACCTTCAATTTGTAAAATATGCGTTATCTGTGAAGTGTAATTAAGCAAAGTGCAATCGATCGAGGTATGCCTGTATATGGGTTGCTCCCTCACTTCATTCAGGTCTGTTTAAAGATTCACTTCCTCCAAAAGGCCCTCTCTCATTACGTGACCTAAAATAAACCCACCCCTGTAACTCTGTTCCCTGACCCTGCTTTCCTTTTCTTTATAGGACTTGTTATTATCTGACATATTTTATGCTTGTGACAGAGACATCCCAGTCTCTACCACTAGAATGTTAGTTCCATGATAAAAGAAAATTTATTTTATTCACTCCTATAGTTCCAAATTTCTGCTGAATATCCAAATTTTAAATAAATTCAATAATTATGTGTTTACAATGAAAGAAGAAAACTGACAAAGGAAAAAGGAAGAGTAAGAAAGGTAACATCGAAGAAGCAAAAGAGGGGAAGAAACTCTGGATGAGTCATAATTGGTTATTCTTCTCTGTTACTCTGTTTTTAGCATCAGTTTGATTTAAAGGCTCCCATGAGAAAATTTCAAAATGAGTGGCTGTCTCTTTTGGAGATTTATTTCAAAAGAATCAGATCCCCTAAAGATCCCACCACTTTTAGAAGCAGGTAGGTAGTATTTGCTGCTATAATTACAATGGCTACCCTCTTATAATGTCTGTCTCCAATCCCAAGTGTGGATGTTCACTCAATGTCCCATTGGGTGAACATTTGAAACTCTTGATTAAGTCAGAAAAGTACCTGAATGATTTTTAGCAAGATTAACTTGTGTTGGTATTACTAGTAACATTGTTACATTTTTGCACTTAACTGACAGTTGGAATTATCTATTTGTACTGAATACAAAGGGACAGTTCTCTAAGTCACATTTCATTAATGTTTTTGCTTCCTCAAGCTGTCCATTTCTCATACACAACTTATCAACAGGGTTTCTACTGGAGAAGTTAGAGCAAAATGATATTTTTTTAAGTTTTAGCAAATGTGGTAGAAAAGATGATAGCATTTTTCTACTCATGTCTATTATAACATTATAAATAAATCCCTCTTTTATAAAAGTTCAGTAGTCCATATTTAAAGTTTTAAGCAAAGGAAAGGGTACAAGGTATTGTCCTAGAATAATTTTAGAGCACTTTTAGGATTCTAAAGCATACTTTAGAAAATTTCAATTATTTGATTTATGTTATAGGATCAAAGAGACCTCATACGCACATATCCAGACACCTAGTCTTAGAAAACTGTACTCCTTCACTTTCCAGTTAAGGATAAAAATCTTAAAATTGAATCACGATGCCAAATAGGGTAGTCACTAGTTTAATACCTTAAAAGCTCAAAAACATTTTATTTGAATCAAAGATAACTGCATTCAGAAAACAGTCACAAAATTGGGCCGGGCACAGTGGCTCACGCCTATAATCCCAGCACTTTCGGAGGCCAAGGCAGGAGGATCACTTGAGGTCAGGAGTTCGAGACCAGCCTGGGCAACGTGCTGAAACCCTGTCTCTACTAAAAATACAAAAATTAGCTGGGCATGGTGATGGGTGCCTGTAATCCCAGCTACTCAGGAGGCTGAGTCAGGAGAATTGCTTGAACCCAGGAGACGGAGGTTGCAGTGAGCTGAGATGGTGCCACTACACTCCAGCCTAGGAGACAGAGCAAGATTCCGTCTCAAAAATAAATAAATAAATAAAGCAAACAAACAAATAAACTTAAAAAAGGTCATAAAATCATCTATTGAATATTCTTCATCGTTGTTTTCTATAGTATGAAGCCTAATATGGTAATAGTAATACTAAATAATAATTTAGTACTAAAACATAATATTTTATATTTTTAAATCGTTTTTAATGATACCTGTTGCATTTTAGGCCAGTGTTCATTATACGTACTTTTATTATGTAACCTTCCAAACTTAGGAAGCTTATACTTCTTCTCTGAAGCAGAAATATCTGGTATGGGGGCAGAAGTGCATGCTGTCAGTGAGTTACTTGAACCAAGTGGTCTTTTAGAAAACAATATGGAGTAGGAGGTACGCTGTCTAGTCCGACATGCCACTTCCCTCTCTTTACACAGCAACTGTTCATCCATCAGCAATGTGATGACTTGCTTAGATTTTTCCCGGATATAATAACCTGAAAAATACATTGAATCTGCTTAGAAAAGGAAATACTAGTTAAGGCTATAATTAATTTTTATTCTACAGAAATTTTTTTAAAAATAAGAATCTCAGCAGTGAAAAAACCTGCAGCAAATAAAGAACTACTGACAAGTATATTCCTTTTCTTATACTTTAAAAGGTAAATAAGTCATTAATATATGATAAAATTATATACTGGCATTACATTTTTCACTTTAAATACATTATTGGATTTTCCTTTTAAAAGCAATATATGGCTGGGTGTGGTGGCTCATGGCTGTAATCCCAGCACTTTGGGAGGCTGAGGTGGGCAGATCATGAGGTCAGGAAATCAAGACCATCCTGGCCAATATGGTGAAACCATGTCTCTACTAAAACACAAAAAACTAGCTGGGCATGGTGGCATGTGCCTGTAGTCTCAGCTACTCAGGAGGCTGAGACAGGGGAATCACTTGAACCCAAGAGGCAGAGGTTGCAGTGAGCTGAGATTGCACCACTGCACTCCAGCTTGGCAAGAGAGCGAGACTCTGTCTCAAAAAAAAAAAAAAAAAAAAAAAACAGAAAAAAAGCAATATATACTTTGCAATAATCAAACAATATAGGCATACAAAGAAGGGGTATGAATTAGATCTAGATATACTGACCTAGATGTATGACCAGGACACGTGGTTAAAGATTTAAAGTAACATACACAATATGATTTGAAGCTGTAACATATAGAGGAAAAGAAACCACTATATATGTATATGGAGGAGAGAAGCAGATAGAGAAATACATACAACTGTGGTTTGAATGTATCCCCTCCAAAATTCAAGTACTGCCAATGTGATAGTATTAAGAGGTGGAGCGTTTAAGAGGTGATTATGCCATGAGGTCACCTCATTTGTGAACAGAATAAAGGTCTTTATAAAAGAGGCTTCTCACAGCATTTGTCTCTTGCTTGCCTTCCACCATCCCCTTTTGGACCTTCTGTCACATGAGGACACAGCATTTCTCCCTTCCAGAGGATGCAGCATCAAGATGCCATCTTGGAAGCAGACAGCAGCCCTCACTAGACAACTGAACCTGCCAGTGCCCTGAACCTGGACTCTCCAGCCTCCAGAACCATGAGAAAATAAATTTCTCTTCTTTCTAAATTACCCAGTCTGTGACACTCTGTTATAGCAGCGCAAGCAGACTAAGACAGATAGACAGATAGGCAAGAATATAGGAAGGCAGGCAGGCAAACAGATGGCATACTCACAATATTGTTAACATCTGTTACCTTACGGGGTACAGTTGGGGTGGGACAAGAAAAGGGAGAGCAATTGGCTTTTCTCTGACGTAACATCCTATCAAAACAATTTGCTGCTTTTTAACAGAGTGACAGAGCACAGTCAAAGACAAGAATTCTAGTGATAATGATAGCTCTGTCCTTAACCATCTGTGTGACTTTGAGTCAGTCAGGTGGTCTATCTGGGCCTCAGTCCTCTATCTGAAAAGTAGCACAAGCAATATCTGTCTGGTTGAATTCCCAGATACAAAGGTACACTGTAACCTATAACTCACTTGAATTTAAGGTATTACTATTATTTCAACCTTCTTCCTAGAAAAACGATAAAGGAAATCACTTACCTTTCTCCATCTTGGGATGAACTCACAAACATGGCTTCCCAAGCCACCTTTCAAAAATAAACTGAAAAGTCCCTAATGATCCACTTGTATGTTCATTTTGTGCTCTAGGTCTGTAATGTTTTCTAACTATAATTTACTAGCAGTGGAAGTGATGAGAAATGGTCAAATTTGGGGTATATTTAGATGACAGTGGCCAACAATGATCTCTCACTGCGGGTCACTTCATTAAGGATTGGTGTGGACAGTGTCAGAAACTTTTGCTCAAGTTGTCATCTTTTCCAAGATTATTTTATCTAATCTCACTTCTTAGTTATTTCTTCCTTCCAAATCTACTTTATAACTGCTTCAAATCATATCATTCTAAACACCCTTAGCTTCCTATGATCAGTTTGCATTCCATAACCCGAATTTCCACAATGTTTTGGGAAACCATTCAGTGTCGTGTGATAAACAGAAGTCGGCTGTGAATTTTAGCCTTTGGGAACAATATGTCAGACACTTATCTTTCCCCTGAAAAATGGACAAAGCTTGGTTTTGGAGGCACAAAGAACATGTTTTCCCATTTTTAACATCAGGAACTCAACTCCTTCCACCTTCCCCCTCATTCCTTCTACTTTAGCTACCCTGGTGCTTTATTCTGCAATCCCACCAAGCTCTTCATCTACTTAGAGCCATGTTTTGGCTGTTGCTTCTGCCAGGAACTCTTTGTGTGGCTCTATCCCTGATTCATTCAGGTCTCTTCTCAAGTGTCACCTCCTCAGAGAATCTCCCTTCTGCCTACCCTTTCTAAAATAGCCCCACCCTCATCACTCTCTATTCCTTTATCCTGCTTTATTTTTCACCTTCGCATTTATCATTACCTAATATTATATATTTATTGGTTTACTTATTTATTGTTTGTTTCCTCACCAAAAATATAAGCTCCATGAGGGGCAGAGAAGTCTCATTTTAGATACTGATATCTTCAGTGTCTGCAAGAGTAACTGGCACACAGTAGATGCTCAGTAAATATTTACTGAGTGACCAAGGTGGATGGATCACTTGAGGCCAGGAGTTCGAGACCAGCCTGGGCAACATGGTGAAACCCCGTCTCTACTACAAACACAAAAGTTAGCTGGGCACGGTGGTGCACACCTGTAATCCCAACTACTCAGGTGGCTGAGGGATGACAATCGCTTGAACCCAGGAGGCAGAGGTTGCAGTGAGCTGAGACTGGGCCATGGCACTCCAGCCTCTCCAGCCTGGGTGACAGCGTGAGACTCAGTTTCAAAAACAAAACAAAACAAAACAAAACAAAAAATTTACTGAGTGAATTAATCATAAGGGAATAAATTACCAAAAAGCTGCTAATTTTCTTCTTGACAGTGTAACTGGAACCAGATTGATGAAAAATACTAAGTCAATTTACAACTTAGCTGCCTAAGACAGTTGCTTGGCCTGAAATAATTTCTTGTAACACTGCTCTAATTAAGCTAGAACTAGAAATTATGGAATAGATATGAAATATTCTCCTTGGAGTCTGTGTGGATTGGTGGGATTTGAGGGCAGCTGCAATAGTTCTAAGAGACAAGCAGTTACACCAAGCAAAGAGCCAGTTGCAACAGTGGAGGACTTCTCTCCAGACCATCAGAGCCCCTCCCTGAGGTAGGAGTCACCAGCACCAGGGAGATCATGCCACAGCAGTTCACCAAACATAGGGAAGAAATCACCCAGAAGTGAGCTTCTGCCCACTACCCTAGCTTCCTATCATCCTAGAGAAGGTACTAGAGATACTAGGTACTAGCCTGGCTGTTCGAAAGCATCAAAGTTGAAAGCGAGAAAATCTAAGAAGAACCTAATAAACCTGCTTCAAGGATGAGTTAAATAACAATAACAGTAATAATTAGCACCTTCTTACTACTAAACAATATGTTTCTGAAAAGAAAGGGAGGACAGCATACTAACAAAGAATAGTACTGAAAGTAGAAAACTTAGGCAGCAAAATTCAGAAATGGAGTTGGAAGTAGAAAACATGGATTCTCTGAAATCAGAACTTAAACTAGTCCAACAGATCAATACCCAAGGATATTACATAAAACACATCAAGATAAAAAGGTTGTTAGATGAGGTGCAGGTTAAAGTGAAAATAAAGCTATATACAGTTTTAATTGGGAATCTTTTGGCTCTAAGTGACAGAAACTCCATTTGAACTGGGTAAGGCAAAAGCCAAGGAAAACCAGGGGTTGCAACTAAGCCTCAGGTACGAAGGAAGTCAAGACTGGAAAACTACCAGGACATCTCTCCCCTGCCATCTCTGCTTCTCTAGGAAATGCTTGCATTTTCTCTTCTTCCAAGTTGGCTTCTTTTATCTGGATGGTTATGGCCACCAACAGCTCTAGATTCACACTGCCACCTGAGAAGTCTCCCTCTTCCTTAAATTTGGAGTATCAGGAGAAGGACTTCAAGTGACCCAGCTTGAAACAGTCACATGCCCATCACCATGGCCATAGGGTGTGATGCTACAATTGGCAACCTCAATGAGAGCACGACAGGGGAGTGAAGGTAGGATCCAGGTGATAGAAAAATGAACAAGTAGACAGCCAACTTGAGGAGTCCTCCCAAACAAACAAACAAAAGGACAAGGAAATCAAATTAGTAGAGCAACTATGCAAGAGATCAAGGTCCAAGGACATTCATTTATGCAGTCAGTTAATAATTTCTGGAATACTTATGTTTCAGGAAGTATTCTAAGCAATGGGAGTGCAAGTCAGAAAAAAAGAGACAAGGTCCCTACACTTGTGACACTTACATTGTAGTTGGTTGAAACAGCCAATAATCATAAGATAATTTCAGATAAAATAAATGCTCTAAAGGAAATAAAGAAGGGTGATGTGCCCGACTCTAATTTTGGGTGTGGTCACGGAAAGTCTTGCAGAAGAGGTAACATGGCTGAGTCTTGAATAGTAAGAAGCAGCCAGCTCTGCACAGACATTAGGGCAGAGTGCGCCAGACAGGGAACAGCTCCAATTTCTTCGGGAAAGCCTTCCACGGACAGTGAACACCCTCTCCCGCTGCGCCCTATGCAGACATGGGCCTCTGACTTGGCCAGGCCCTGCTTTCAAACACTCTCACAGTACCTTATCCTTGTCTTTCACAGCACTTCCACAGTTAGTCATTGCCCATTTGGTAACTGTCTTTTCCCTCCAATTAACTGTGACATCCACGAAGGCCAGACTATGCTTGTTTGTTTAAGAGACACTTAAGAAAAGTTTGTGAAATGAATGAATATGCTGAGGAAAAGTTTTCCAAATGCTGAGGAGAAATCTACATACTTTTTTTTTTTTGAGATGGAGTCTCGCTCTGTCGCCCAGGCTGGAATGCAGTGGCGCGATCTCGGCTCACTGCAAGCTCTGCCTCCCGGGTTCAAGCGATTCTCCTGCCTCAATCTCCCGAGTAGCTGGGACTACAGGCAACCGCCACCAGGCCCGGCTAATTTTTTTGTATTTTTAGTAGAGATGGGGTTTCACCGTGTTAGCCAGGATGGTCTCGATCTCCTGACCTCGTGATCCACCCACCTCGGCCTCCCAAAGTGCTGGGATTACAGGCGTGAGCCACGGCGCCCGGCCCGAGAAATCTATATACATTTAAAGCTGACCATCGTGTAAAGAAATTGCAAATATGGTAAATTCAAAGATCTTTGGCATAGAGATGCACCACTAGGAAAAATATGTATCAGAAGATCTTTACTAAAACACCTGCTAGGCTTCAAACAATCGTAAAAATCTTAATATTCCTGTCTCTACTCCTGACCTACTGCCCTACCAAAATCTACTCTTCTTCCCATATTCCTTTCTCGGTGACTTTTATCTCTAAGTCAGAAATATGAACATATACCTCCCAAATTCAGTTATCCATGTCTACTGACTATACCTACTAATTATCTTCCAAATCCATTGTCTCCTCTTCATCTTGGTTCAGACCTTGATCATTTGTTGCCTGTGGTGTCCTAAATTACTTACTTAGCTTTAGTCTCCCTTCCAATCTACCCTCCACAATGCCTTCAGGGAACGCGGTGGGGGTAGAAAGGGAGGGGAGAAGTATCTAAAATATCTGATCAAGTTTCCAGGATAGAAAATCTTCAGTTGGTTGCAGTGAGCCGAGATCGCGCCATTGCACTCCAGCCTGGGCGACAAGAGCACAACTCCGTCTCAAAAAAAAAAAAAAAAAAAAATCCCTCCAGTCAAGTTGACACAGTAAGTTCATGCTTCAAAGTATCCCCCTGTTCTATTCCAAATACACAGCAATAATAGACACTGCCAGTCTCAAAAACAAGATAAAAACCCCCACGAAGCAGAAATATAAGAGAAATGAAAAAGCAGTGAGTAAGGCTGAAGCCAAGGGCTGCTGGGCTCTTGATCTGCCAGCCCAGAGTTCAGCTCCTCAGGTGTTAGGAAACCACAGCTGGTCTCACTCTTTAATGTTATGGGGGCAGTGTTTGTGAGAGAAGCCTGGGAAGAAAAGGAGAAGAAAAAAAAAATAGCCATCAACTGCTTCCTGGGATACAACTTATTTGTAGCTGTGGATCTAAAAGCAGGAGGATACACATGCAGTCTTAATACTTGGAACTAAATGAAGCCATCTGCTTGCTCAGCCCCTGGGTCTAGGACATTCTAGTATTATCACAGGGCATGTGCCCCAAGCCACCTTTATAAGGCCTGTACAGGAGGTAGTCTAGAAGACCTGGGTAGAGGGAACTAGAAAAACCTTTATTTTATTTAAAAAAAAAAAAAAAAAAAAAAGGAAGAAAATGAACATGAGTGGTTGTGGGAAAAAATCTCCCACTCAAAATAGCCTAAACACTAAAATTCTAAAATACATATTTTTAAAATCTAATGCTAAGAAAGTCAGCCAATGAAATCAGCAATCTATTTAAGACCTCAAACTATAAGAATCCCAGAAGAAAACCTAGAAAACACCATTCTGGACATTGAACTTGGGAAATAATTTATGACTAAGTCCTCAAAAGCAACTGCAATAAAAACCAAAAATTGACCAGTGGCACCTAATTCAACTAACGAGCTTCTGCACAGCAAAAGAAACTATCAGTGTAAAGAGCCAGCCTATAGAATGGGAGAAAATATTCACAAACTATGCATCTGACAAAGGTCTGATATTCAGAATCTATAAGGAACTTAAACAATTAAACAAGCAAAAAACAAATAACCCAACTATAAAATGGGCAAAACATGCACAGATACTTCTCAAAAGACATACAAGTGACCAAAAAAACACACAGAAAAAATGCTCCACATCACTAACCATCAGAGAAATGCAAAGCAAAACCACAGTGAGATACCATCTCACACCAGTCAGAATGGCTATTATCAAAAAGCAAAAAAACAACAGATGCTGGTGAGGCTGTGGAGAAAAGGGGACACTTGTATACTACTGGTGGGAATGCAAATTCGTTCAACCATGGTAGAAAACAGTCTGGAGATTTCTCAAATAACTGAGAACTGGATTCAACCCAGCAATCCCATTACTAGGTATATATCCAAAAGAAAATAAATCATTCTGCCAAAAATACACATGCACTTGTATGTTCACTGCAGCACTATTCACAATAGCAAAGATGTGGAATCAATCTAGGTGCCCATCAATGGTGGATTGAATAAAGAAAGTGTGGTACATATACCACGAAATACTATGCAGCCATAAAAAAGAATGAAATCATGTCCTTTGCAGCAACATGGATGCAGCTGGAGGCCATTATCCTAAGCAAATTCATGCAGGAACAGAAAACCAAATACTACATGTTCTCACTTATAAATGGGACAATGGGAGCTAAACTTTGGGTACCCATAGACATAAAGATGGCAACACCAGAAACAGGACTACTGGAAGTGGGAGGAGAGAAGGGAGGCAAGGGTTGAAAAATGCACTATTGAGTACTATGATTAGTACACAGGTGATGGGATCAATCATACCCCAAACCTCAGCATCACACAGTGCATCCAGGTAACAAACTTGCACATGTACCTCCTGAATCTAAAATAAAAGTTAAAATTGTAAAAAAAAAATCAGCAATCACAGTATAAATCCACACCAAATGAAATCAATGTTTCTATAGGATCTTCCATAGAATCTATATTCTATGATTTGAAAACCCTCTAACAAAGATTTTTAAATAAAGAGATTAATACATGATTCCTATTGACAGCAAGGAATATAAAAGTATAAAACAAAGGCAGATATGAAACAAGAACAGATGGATATGAAAAGAATTAATTAAAAATCCTAGAAATGAAAACTACAGCCATTGAGATTTTTTTTTAAAAACTCAACATCCAAGATAAAAACCAGACTAGAACAGCTGAAGATAGATTTGGTAACTGGAGAACAGTACTTTATTTATTTATTTATTTATTTATTTTTGAGACAGAGTCTCAATGTCTCAACCTGCCACCTAGGCTGAAGTGTAGTGGCACAATCTCAGCTCACTGCAAACTCTGCCTCCTGGGTTCAAGCAATTCTCATGCCTCAGCCTCCCGAGTGGCTGGGATTACAGGCAGACACCACCAGGCCCGGCTAATTTTTGTATGTTTAATATTTTTGCCATGTCGGCCAGGCTGGTCTCCAACTCCTGGCCTCAAGTGATCCACCTGCCTTGACCTCCCAAAGTGATGGGATTACAGGTATGAGCCACCGTGTCCGGCCAACAGGAGAACAGTACTAAGGAATTCTCCCAAAATACAGCACAGAGAGGCAACAAGATTAAAAAGATTAATTAAAAGTCATAAAGAACAGATTACAGGCCCTAATATTCGTCTAGAGGAAGTTTCAAAAGAAAATTAAGGTAATAGAAAAAAAACAATATTCAGAGACAAGAGTTGAGAATTTTACAGAAAAGACATAAATTTTCAGGTCAAAAATGATCTCCAAAGACCAAGTAAGATAAATAAAAATAAATCTATACCAGAAACACTTCAGAAAAATAGAAGAATATTTAGGATAAAGAGAAAATATTAAACCTACAAATTCCTTCTTTGGGTTTATAATAGCATACTTGTCATTCAGTCGGCCCATCAGCCATTGTCAGCAAATGCTGATTTCCCACTTCCACCACAGAAAGAGAAGAAACTGAGATACAAATAAAGTATCCTCAGCCCTCCAAACCTAGTAAGGGAGGCCAACGTGTGAATCAATAATCATGGCAGTGTGACAGGGCTACAATGTATACGTGGACAAGGTGCTAGGGACAAGCAGAGGGTGACCACTTAACTCTACAGGACAGTAGAAAAGACCTCCTTTTCTACTGGCTCATATCTGTAATTCCAACACTTTGGGAGGCCGAGGTGGGAGGATCACTTGAGGCCAGGAGTTTGAGACCAGCCTGGGCAACATACAGAGATCCCTTCTCTATATTAAAAAGAAAGAAAGAAAGAAAATTAGCTAGTCATGGTGGCAAACACTTGTAGTCCCCACTACTCAGGAGAAAACTTGAGCCCAGGAGTTGGAAGCTGCAGTGAGCTGTGATCACACCATTACACTCTAACCGGGGCAATGGAGTGAGATCCCATCTTCTAAAATAAATAAATAAATAAATAAATAAATATGGACCTTCCTAGTGAGTATCTGAATGGAGCTTTATTTGAACATGAATATCTGTTCTAGGAAATGAAAATAATAAAAGTTAAAATCTATCAAGAGCTGATAGTAGTAACTAATATCGATGGGTAACTTACTATGTGATTAACTCTCAGACATATCTCCAATCCTCACAACCACCCTCAGAGTTAAGTCCATTTTACCAAAGAGAAAAGTAAGGTTTAGGGTGATGAAGTAACTTTCCTGAAGTCATAAAGCTAATAAACTAGAAAGTGGAGGTTGGCTTTAATTTCTTTGACTGACCTTAGCATATACTTACCAGCGATTTCATTTGATGAGAACCTTAAGAGAGAATAGTTCTGTTGACACAGCACTGAAAGGGCTAAACTGGTTGCTTTCCCTTTTTTGTTTACTGTGCTTTGTCGTCCATGTGAGTACAATAAATAAAGAGCTCCGTGGGAAGACTAGCCAGCTGGGTAAAGGTCACATTTAAGCTTAAAAGAATTCATGCTTTGCTTCTTGCTATCATGATTACCAACAGGATTACATTTGTTGAAAAGGAACACAAGGCTAAATATTCAACTATTTTAAATAAAAGTTTTTGGTTTAAACTCACAATGATACAACTTCTAACAACAAGGCTTATGATGACCTAAAGCCTGTAACATATGTTTGTTAAAGGAAACTATTTGTTCATCAAAAATATTTGTTACAGGAAATTACATTTGCTCACTTAAGCTATAAATGAACTCAGAAGCCTGTGTTAATTAACCCACCAACAATGAGTGCATTGAAATTGCATTAATTTATTAATCTAATCCACCATCATATATTAGGTGGGTTCTCTGATTAGAGAATTCTGACTCTCGATGTCTGACACTAGTCTGAAAATTAAATCTGATCCACTTTTAAGCTAGATTGTTTACTACACTGCTTGGCCCCTGTATCATACTACTAGGAACTGCCTCAAACACCCCAAATCCATCCCTTCTGTAAGTGTATTAATGCCCCCAAATTTTAGTTATTTGGCTTTATAGCCTTGACATGGCTAATCAACATCTAGAGCAATTTAAAAAATATTTTCTGTCTTATTTTTCTTGAATGTATTTTTTCCAGGTATCTTGGCTTTATTCAATTCATTGTAATAGCCTTGAAAAGGAAGACCTCAGACATTGCTTTTTCCTTCTATTCCTAGGGTTCCCGCTTTGTCTAAACCTTTTTCAAGGGCCAAATACTTGATGTTTTCTCTCTTTCTATGAGAATCTAAACTCAAAAAACAACCTTCCTCCACTGCCCAACAAAACCTAGTGTAAATATAAATAAATGTATTATGTCTTCCAGAGTATTTGCCTTTCATATTTTAATTTATATCTCATCTATAGCTTAAAGGCTTAGTTCTTAGTCCAAGATATTCAAAATCTGGTGAGCAAATAGGTGGGCAACTGGTATGAGCACATCCCTGAGTGTTGGAGGATACAATGGGAGATGCAGCCTATACAGAAATCAGCCATTAGTATAAATATGAAGCACCTCATTCCTAAATTAGGTGACTAAAAATGAAAATGAAAAGCTACAATGGCAGGAATGTCACCAATGAATGCTACTTCTAGTAAAATCACTTTTTTTTTTTTTTTTTTTTAGAGACAGGGTAGAGTGCAGTGGCACAATCATAGTTCACTACAACCTCAAACTCTTGGGCTCAAGCTATCTTCCCACCTCAGTCCCCCTATTAGCCATGCCTAGCTAATTTTCTTTTCTTTCTTTTTCTTTTTTTTTAATGTAGAGACAGGGTCTCACTATGTTGCCCAGGCTGGTCTTGAACTCCTGACCTCAGGAAATCCTCCCACAGTGCTGGGATTACAGGAGTGAGCCACCACACTCAGCCTAACATAACTTTTAATAACAACATTGAAATCTGTCTCTTTAAAATGTGGCCCTCTTTTTAAAACTATACCTTTAATTTAAATGTATGTGTGTATGTGTATATGAAATAGTTTATTTAAATAAAATTAATTGCAGTTTCATGACTTAGCTAATTGAGAATTTAAAAAACACACAAATCTATAATCCACACAATTCCTAGAATCTGAATTGGTTTTAAAAGAATAGTGTAATTTGTGTAAATAATTTGATGATATTTTAAAACTTTCATATTTGATTAGATATTTTTCAGATAATTTTAATTAAGTTCACTCTAGTATTTCAGTGAAACCCCATTAGGATATTTTTAAGACTCAACTAGGAGAGGCTGTTTAGTATACTAATAGCATATGACTAAATATCAGGATATATTATTTAGATGAGTTCTAATTGTGTTCAGCCATAAATTGGATATGTAACCTTACCTAAATAACTTAATATCTCTGAGCTTTGCCTCCAAGTCTCTGTAAGAGAGAAAATACCTGCTCTTCATTTTTCATAAGATGCTTTAAGGAGATCAAACAAGATCATACATATGGAAATACTCTATTATTAAAATCTAATAATTCTCAAGCAATTGGATACCATACAGATAAGAATGAACTCTATCTCTATCTCACAATATACACAAAAGCTAATTCTAGATGGATCACAGGCCTAGTTAAAACTATAAATATCTGGAAGAAAACATAGAACATACTCCTTGGGATAGGCAAGTTTCTCTGACAAGGTAAAAAAGGCATTAACCATATGTATTAGTCCACTTTCACACTGCTGATAAAGACATACCAAAGACTCAGCAATTTACAAAAGAAAGAGGTTTAATGGACTTACAGTTCCACATGGCTAGGGAGGCCTCACAATCATGGCAGAAGGCAAGGAAGAGCAAATCACATCTTATGTGGATGGTGGCAGGCAAAGAGAGAGAGCTTGTGCAGGGAAACTCCCCCTTATAAAACCACCAGATCTTATGAGACTTATTCACTATCATGAGAACAGCACAGAAAAGACCTGCCCCCATGATTCAATTCCTCCCACAGAGTCCCTCCCACAAGATGTGAGAATTCAAGATGAGATATGGGTAGGGACACAGCTAAACTATATCACCATAAAAGAAAACCATAGATTGAACTTCATGAAAATTACCAACTTAAAACTTTTTTTACCCCATGTTCTCCTACAAGTAGATCTTGAGAGCTTGTTTGGAGGTCCTAAAAAGGGAGTGCAGCTACTCCTATACCCTTGACCAAAGAAAAATCCTCTTCTATCAGCAAAGATCATCCTCTTTGACCAAGAATCCAACTTCAGGAGAGACACACATACAGCAGTGAGGAAGGAAAAGGACTCCTGCCTAGCCAGCCAGATTGCCCTCACATCCAAAATGACAAACTTCTACTCATCATAGGACAACATTAGAAATGGAAAAGACAAGCTACAGAATTTTTGTAGCTTGTAGGATGGCAGAAAATATCTATAATATGTCTATCTGATATATTATAGATATGTCTATCTGACATATCCAAAATATGTAAAAATTCCTAGAAATCAAGAATAAAAAGATAAAATGTTAAAAATAGGCAAAATATTTGAGCAGGCAATACTTGAACAGGCAAAAGATGTCCTTGTGAGCAAAAATCATATGAAAAGGCACTTAACAACTTTTCAGGGAAGTGCAAATTACAACCAAATTGAAACAACATTATACTCCCATCAAAATGGCTAAATTGAAAATAATAACATTCCTAAGTGTTGATAAGGATGTGAACAACAAATTCTCATATATTAGTAGTGAAATCACTTAAGAAAACTTTAGTTTCTAGTCATATTTAATGGTTTCTACAACCCAGAAATTCCACTCTTCAGGATATACCAAAGAGAACCGAATGCATATCGCACAGGAATGTTCATGAGTTTTATTCACAATAACTCAAAGCTATAAGCATCCCAAATATTATCCATCAGCAAAAGATGGATAAACTGTGGTATGCACATACAATGGAATACAACTCAGCAATAAAAACAAATGATATTCTGATATACACAACAATATGGATGATTCTCAGAAACATTATGTTGAGAGAAGCCAGAAACTGAAGAACACATATGGTATGCTTCCATTTATATAAATTTTAAGAACAAATGCAACAAATCTATACAGTTAAAGAAATTCAAAAAGTAGTTGCCTCCGGAGAGGAGGGAAAGCAGGGATGAAGGAACTAGATGAGGTGATTAAAATGTTCTTTATTGTGCTATGGGTGATGGTTCCACTCATCAAAATTCATCCAACTGTACACTTAAGATTTAAGTATGTCATAATATGTAAATTATATTTCAATAAAGTAGTTAGCATAAAACTATTTTAAAAAGTAATTTGTAGTGAAGAAAGGGAAATTTTTGTATTAGTCAACTCTGACATTTCTATTTTTTATCTTTCTAAAAAAAGTCAATTGCTGTAAATTTGCTAAAGGCATAAAAATATCAAGGTATTAATCATTCATTCATCAAATATGTATTGAGTGATCCTACCCCAAGGCAAGGTACTAAGTGCTAGGAACACTGTTCTTGCCCTTGAAAAATTCAGAGTTTTGCAAGGGATAAAGATGTGTACATAAATGGACTGTGACAGAGGCGTACAGACATTGTAGGCATAAAAGAGAGAATGTTAGACTACCTGAGAATGTTAACGAGATTCAGGACGATCACTTGGGAACCTTGAATCACCTGTGGTAACTATGGTGCCCACTCTTGTGAGGTTGAGTCTAAATTGTAATGGGTCTTAACCTAAGATAAAAGAGACTGACCCAGCCTTGCCAACTGTTTCTAGCTGTTTACCCAAGACCTTCAAATTAGTGAAGGATTTTTAAAGCCACAAGAGCCACAATAAAGAGTACATGGTGCATGCTTCTTGTACCATCCTTGACCTAAATAACTTAGAAACGGATAAAAAAAGGATAAACCTGACTTCTGATCCAAAATGTAAAAAGTTGGAGTCGCCACTCCATCCTAACAAGTAAAAAACTGAACATACAGAAAAATCAACAACTCTTCTTGGATCCATCAGAGAGGTGTAGTCACAGGGCAAACCACTGAGCCCCACATTGAGACTGACAGGCAAATACAGTACAGAGAATCACGGCTTGCTGGAGCAGAAACCTCCAAGGAAACAAGTGCTGAGGTCGGGAAGCCTGAACTATAACTGAGAGATAAAAACTCCAGGGGAAGTCTTCAGGGCCTCCCCCACTTTTGTTTTACCTCAAGGAGCTCGACCAAGTTCTCGCAGTAAATACTGGAGAAAAATCCCCTAGTGCTTCTAGCAGGGGGAGGAAAAAAATGAACCATTCAGAATTTTCCAGAGCATTCTGTTCTTAACAAGTTCTGCCCTTAGGAGAAGCTAGCTAACCAAAGCCTAACCTGATGGGGTATTAACAGAGCCTAACTGATCTGGAAGATCAGTAAGCCTAACTTACTGCCACATCACTAAAGGCTTATTTACCTGAGATCTTCTTACTGTACCTCATGCCCAGCTATCAAGAAAAAATTATAAGACATACTAAAAGGCAAAAATCGCAGTTTGAGGAGACAGAACAAGTAACAAAACCAGGTACAGATAGGGCCGAGATATTAGAATTATTAGACTAGGAATTTAAAATAACTATGATTAAGGTGTAAGGGCTCTAATGGATAAGTGGACAGCATGCAGCACAGATGGGCAATGTAAGCACAGAGATAGAAATTCTAAGAAGGAATCAAAAAGAAATGCTAGCGATAAAAAATATTGTTAACAGAAATGACGAATGCCTTTGGCAGGCTTTCTGGGAGACTGAACACAGCTGAGGAAAGAATCTTTGAGCTGGAGGACATCTCAATAGAAACCACTAAAACTGAAAAGCAAAGACAAAAACTGAATGACAACAACAATAACAAGAACAGAATATCCAAGAACTATGGAACAACTATAAAAGGTGTAACATATGTGTAATGGAAATTAACAAAGAAGAGAGACACAGGAACAGGAGAAATATTTGAAACAGTCACTGATAATTTCCCCAAATTAATGTTATACACTAACCACACATCAAGGAAGCTCAGAGAACATTAAGCAGGATAAATGGAAATATTTTTTTCAAAAAAAAAATACTCCTGAAAGAAACTAGAGGAAAAAAACACCTTACGTATAGAGGAACAAAGATAAGAATTACATTCAACTTCTCAGAAACCAAAACTAAGAAAGTGAAGGAGAAATAAAGACTTTTTAGCCAAACAAAAATTGAGGGAATTTGTTGCCGGTAACCTACCTTGCAAAAAATATTCAAAGAAATTCTTTAGAGAAACGGAAAATGATAAAGTTCAGAAACTCAGATCTGCATAAAGAAATGAACTGCATCAGAAAAGGAATAAGTGAAAATAAAAACTTTCTTATTATTTATTAACAAAATAATAGCAACAATGTATTTGATTATACATGCTTACACATATGCTTATGTATAAGCAAAATAAGTAACAGCAATGATACAAGGGACAGGAAGAAGAAATCAGAATTATTTTATTATTATAAGGTACTAGCACTACCCATGAGGCAATATAGTGTTATTCATTAAAATTAAAATTTCTAATCTGCAAAAGACACGGTCAAGAAAATGAAAATATGAGCCACAGACTGGGAGAAAATATTTGCAAAAAAAATGAGACGAAGGAGTGTTATCTGAAATATACACAGAATTCTTAAAACTCAACAATAAAAACAAACAACCTGACTTAAGAATGGGCCTAAAATCTTAACAGACACCTCATTAAAGAAGATATACAGGCCGGGCACAGTGGTTCACTCCTGTAATCCCAGCACTTTGGGAGGCTGAGGCAGGCGGATCACGAGGTCAGGAGATCGAGACCATCCTGGCTAACACGGTGAAACCCCATCTCTACTAAAAAATACAAAAAAATTAGCTGGGCATGGTGGCGGTTACCTGTAGTCCCAGCTACTTGGGAGGCTGAGGCAGGAGAATGGCGTGAACCCAGGAGGCGGAGCTTGTGGTGAGCCAAGATCGCACCACTGCACTCCAGCCTGGGCGACAGAGCGAGACTCCGTCTCAAAAAAAAAAAAAAAAAAAAAAAAAAAAGATATACAGATGGCAAGTAAGCATATGAAAGATCCTCCACATCATACGTCATCAGGGACATGCACACTAAAATAACAATAAGAGATACTACATACATACCTATTAGGATGACCAAAATCCAGAACACTGACAACACCAAATGCTGGTAAAGATGTAGAGCATCAGGAACTCTCATTATTGCTGGTGGGAATGCAAAATGGGGCTGCCACTTTAAAAGACAGTTTGGTAGTTTCTTATAAAACTAAACACTCTTGCCATACAATTGAGTACCTCATGCTCCTTGGTGTTTACTCCAAGGAGTTGAAAATTATTGTCCACATAAAAAACTTCACACAGTTGTTTATTTGTAATTGCCAAAACTTGGAAGCAATCAAGGTAACGTTCAGTAGGTGAATGGATAAATTTACTGTGATTCATCTCGACAATTGGCTACTATTAAGTGCTAAAAGGAAATGAGGCTGGGCGCAATGGCTCATGCATATAATTCCAACACTTTGGGAAGCAAAGGCAGGAAGATTGCTTGAGGCCACAAATTCAAGACCAGCCTGGGCAATGTGGTGAGACTCTGTCTCTACAAAAAATTTTAAAATGAGCTGGGCATGGTAGTGTGCACCTACAGTCCCAGCTACTCTGGAAGCTGATTCTCCTCTGAGAGGGTCGCTTAAGCCCAGGAGTTCAAGGCTTCAGTGACCTCTGATAATGCCACTGCACTCCAGCCCAGTGACAGAAGCCTACTTGAAAAGGGTACATGTTAAATGATTCCAACTAAATGACATTTTGGAAAAGGAAAAATTATGGAGACAGTAAAAAGATCAATGCTTGCAGGGGCTGAAGGAGGGAGGAAAAAATAGGCACAGCACAGAAACATTTAGGGCAGTGAAACGACTCTGTGTGATATTATAATGATGAATACATGTCATTGTACATTTGTCCAAACCTATAAAATGTACAACACCAAGAGTGCACCTTAAAGTAAGCTATGGACTTTGGGTAAAAATGATACGTAACTGTACGTTCATCGATTGTAACAAATGTACCACTTTGGTTGGGGATGTTTATAATGGGAGAGGCTACGCATGTACAGGGGAAGAGGGTATTTGGGAACACTCAGTATTTTCCTCTCAGTTTTGCTGTGAATCTGAAACTGCTCTAAAAAACAAGTTTATTTTTAAAAAACTTTTAAATAAAAAGGATAAATTTCTGCATTCTTGTCCCAGAATAGTTATCAGAATTAGCTCAGTCTCAGTCCCTTCCATCCTGCTATATGTAACTGGTTAAATGTTTGGTCAAAGCTGGAAACATGACACATGCTGACAGGATGGAGTAAAGGAGTGAACAGAACGATCAGGATGAGGATCATATCCTTAATTCCTTCATTCAACAATATACTGTAGTTGTTGAGAACATGTATTCTGGAGCCAAAATGCTTAGATTGCAATCTTGACTCTGCTAACTAGCTGTGTGGAGAGTTATTCAACCTCTTTGCACTTTGGTTTCCCATCAGCAAAAATAAGCCAACAACATTTCCCATCTCAAAGGGTTGTTGTGAAGATTAAATGAATTCATACATGCCAATTGTTGAGAATACCACTTGTTACAAAGTGCAGTAAACATGCTTGCTAATAAAAGAGCCCAAAAGTTAGCAAATATAGAACACATTTATTTTTAAACACTACGTTAGTTACATTTTCAAACAATATGCTCAATATGTCCTTCTGTAGCCTAGACACTGTTTCCTGTGAAGTACCTCTAACTTTAAAGCAATGTATCCAACTGGTGACTCTTAAAACTACAATAAGTACAATATAGAATATCACCAAAGTCTGGAAACACAGGGAAAATCATGGATTTATTTTTTCAGATTAACAATTAGACTCACTGCTTAAATTCAGAGATACATCATCTGAAAAGCTGTCTAGAGATTAAGGAAAAATGCGTTGAGAAATTATTTGAAAAAGTAACTTACTATTCTCCGATGTTTCCCAATTTCTCTGATTTGTTTTCCCAATGTTTTTCCTACTAGTATAACTATTATTAATTACTGAGCATGTGCCATGTGACAGGCACTGCTGAAGATACTGGAGATGGGGCATGGACAAAGCGGACATAAAACGCAAAATGTCCCTGCTGTCGTGAAATTTACACTTTAGTAGGGATAGACAATAAACACATCCTAAAATAGAATATACAGTATGTCAGATGAGAAGCGCTATGGGGAAAAACGAAACAGAAGGTGGCCAGGGCATGTCAGTGCAACAAGGAGGCCAGGCTGCTTTTTTATAACTAGGGTAGACCTAGAAGGTCTCTAATAAGACTTTCTGAGAAGAGATCCAAAGGAGGTGGAGAAGCCATGCAGGTTTCTGGAAAACAGCATTCCAGGCAAAGGGAACAGCAAGTGTAAAGACCAAATAAGAGAGCCAAGAAAGCCTTTTTTTCTATAGTATCTTCTTTTGTCTTCATCTCTCTTGATAACCTGTTAACTAGGGCAGGCTCCAGATATAGATTACTTGGACCAAATAATTTCTCTTTCATTCATTTCTCAGTACAGACTTGACACTGCCCTCTTTCTTCTCTGAGTCAACACAATCATTTTTATCTAGCAGTTTTTCTTTCTTCTTTTTTTCTATGACTTCCATTTGATAAAAATTTACTGTCTACTCTGTGCAGGCCTGATGGTGAAAGGATGATTAACATATGGTACGTGCCCTCACAATCTAGTTAAAATGAGACATATAAAATCAATAAAATATGCCATAAAAAGCACTGCTTTGATATTATGAATAAAGTACTACAGCAATTAATTCTGCCCAATGAGGGAAAGAGTAGTTGGGGATAGAGGGAAAAAGGATTCTGAGCTAGGATTTGGAGACTAAGTAGGAGTTCAAAACATGGACAGCGATAAAAGAATATTCCAAGGGGAAAGACAAATCTTAAGTATAAGCACAGAAATGTGTAAGCATACAATATATTAGGAATGACTGTTAATGCAATGTGCTACATTGAAGACTAGGGAAATAAGAGCAGAAAAGTAGATTGCAAACATGTTAAGGGGCCTGACTTTATCCTGAGAGCCACTGGTTTGCAAACTATTTTGACTGTACACCTCAGCAGTAACAAATTGTTGTGCATGCATATATCCTCAATAAATGCACATTTATTTAAGTATGAGTGAAATTATGCCAAGAGCTACTCTTCTAGTGTATCACATTCATTAGAAAATACACAAAGAGGACTGGGCGCGGTGGCTCACACCTGTAATCCCAGCACTTTGGGAGGCTGAGGCAGGTGAATCACTAGGTCAGGAGTTCAAGACCAGCCTGCCCAAGATGGTGAAACCCTGTCTCTACTAAAAATACAAAAATTAGCAGGGCATGGTGGCAGGTGCCTGTAGTCCCAGCTACTTGGGAGGCTGAGGCAGGAGAATCACTTGAACCTGGGGGGGCAGAGGTTGCCAGTGAGCCTAGATAGTGCCACTGCACTCCAGCCTCGGTGACAGAGTCAGACTTCATCTCAAAAAAGAAAAAAAGGGAAAGAAAAAAAAAAAAGAAAAGAAAAAGAGAAATATGTAAAAGGTAATATTTTCCCCTAATAGAATCTTTTTCATTAATTTTTATTAGTGAATAATGTGTACAATGTTATCAATCAATTGCTAATGTACCTTCCATAATCAACACATGAATGCACTATGCTTCTGTTGACATTTCAGTTCTAACTTGTATTTTTCTTGCTGTCTTGGTGGTAATAAATCATCAAGAGTATTCATAAAGTCTAGCATAGAGTACTTGTACTTACTTTTTTGGTGCTAAGATTAACTGTTGGGAAATCTGAAAGATCTTTATGATAGTCAATTTAAACACATTCATGTATACCTTATCTTATACATATAAAAGGTAAAATGCATAAAAAGACAACTTTATTTCATGATAAAAATACTCAACAACTAGGAATAGAAGAGCACTTCCTCACCCTGATAAAGAACATCTATGAAAAAACCCATAGCTAACATCATACTTGATGACAGGAAGCTTTCCTCCAAAGAGCAGGAACAAGACAGGATATCTGCTCTCAACACTTCTTTCTAGCCAAGGAATCTAGATTGGAGAGGAAGAAGTGAAACTATTTGTATATGACAGGATCTAGTATATAGATTAATATACAAAAATCAGTTAATCAGGTGTATTTTTATACACTAGCCATGAACAATCTGAAAATGAAATTAAGAAGATAATTCCAGCCTGTAGTCCCAGCTACTCGGGAGGCTGAGGCAGGAGAATGGTGTGAACCTGCGAGGCGGAGCTTGCAGTGGCCGAGATCGTGCCACTGCACTCCAGCCTGGATGACAAAGCAAGGCTCCGTCTCAAAAAAAAAAAAAAAAAAAAAAGACAATTCCATTTACTAGAGCTTCAAAAAGAATAAAATGCTTAGAAATAACTTTCAGAAATACGAGAACTTCTGAAATTAATTGGAAAATAATTTTTAAAATGAAAAAAACAAGAAATGCAAGACTTGCATGCTGAAAACTACACAGCACTGTTGAAAGAAATGAAAAAAGATCTAAATAAAAAGAAAGACATCCTGTGTACAAAGATTGGAGAAATTAGTATTGTTAAAATGACAATATACCCCAAATTGATCTACAGATTCAATATAAGCCCATCAAAATTCTAGCCAAATTCTAGCCATCTTCTTTTTTTTTTCCTGAGACAGGGTCTCACTCTGTTGCCCAGGCTGGTGCAGTGGTGTGATCTTGGCTCATTGCAATCATCACCTCCTAGGTTCAAGCAATTCTCATGCCTCAGCCTCCCAGGTAGCTGGGATTACAAGTGCACGCCACCATACCTGGCTAATTTTTGGCATTTTTAGTAAAGATGGGGTTTTACCATGTTGGCCAGGCTGGTCTTGACCTCTTGGCCTCAAGTGATCTGCCTGCCTCCACCTCCCAAAGTGCTGGGATTATAGGCATGAGTCACCACGCCTGGCCCTAGCCATCTTTTTAACAAAATTCATAAGCTGGTGCTAAACTTCAAATGAAAATGTAAGAGACTCAGAATAGAAAAAAAAAAAAAAGCTTATAAAAGAACAATGTTGGAGAACTCACACTCCTTAATTTCAAAACTTACTACAAAGCTACTGTAATCAAAACAGTACGGTACTAGCATAAGGCCTGACATATAGATCAGTGAAACAACTGGGAGTACAGAAATAAGCTCATACATCTTATTTGGTAGATTGATTTTTGCAAGAATGCTAATATAACTCAACAGGGTAAAAATTGTCTTTTCGATAAATGGTAGCAGGACATCTTCATGAAAAAGAATGAAGTTAAACTTCACAGCACATACACAAATTAATTCAAAAAGGACCCGGGATCTGAATGTACAAGCTAAAACTATAAATCTCTTAGAAAAGATAGGTATAAATCTTCATGATCTTGGATTGGACAATGGAGCCCATAGTTTCTTATATATGACACCTAAAGCACAAGTAACCAAGGGAAAAAATAGATACATTGCATTTCAAAATTTAAAAATTTTGTGCATCAAAAGACAACTCCAACAAAATTAAAGGAACCTACAGAATTGGAGAAGATACTTGCATATCACCTCTCTGATAAGGGTCTTGTATCCAGAATATATAAAGAACTTTTAATACTCAAACAGTTGTTTTAAAAAGTTAATAATGGGCAAAGGATTTGAATAGATGTTACACCAAAGAAGACATACAAATTGCCAACAACGACATGAAAAGATGTTCAACATCATTAGTCTTTAAGGAAATGTAAATCAAAACCACAATGAGATTCCAATTCACAACCAGTAGGATAGCTATAATCAACAACAACAAAAAAGGATAATAACAAGTGTCGGCAAAAATACAGAAAAACTGGGACATTTTTAAACTGCCAGTGGAGATGTAAAATGGTACAGCCACTATGGAAAAATTTAGCAGCTCCTCAAAAAGCTAAACACTGAATTATCGTATGATCCAACAATTCCACTCCTAAGTATACACCCAAATAAACTGAAAGCCAGAACTTGATACTTACACTCCCATGTTCAGTGCAATAGCTAAAAGAAACAACCCAAGAGTCCATCAACAGATGAGTAAATTTTTTAAAATGTGTAATGTACATACAATAGAATATTATTCAGACATAAAAGGAATAAAGTTCTGATACATCCTACAACATGACAATGCTGAGGACATTATGGTAAATGAAATAAGCCAGATACAAAAGAACAAATACTGTATGATTCCACTTATATGAGACACCTAGAACAGAAAAATTTAGAGACAGATAGGGCCTTGGTGGAACGGGAATGGGGAGCTATTGCTTAATGCTTACGGGGTTTCCGTTTGGGGTGAGGAAAGAGTTTTACAAATAGTGGTGATGGCCGCACAACACTGTGAATGTGATTAATGCAACTGAACTGTACACTTACAAAGGCAAATTTTATGTTATAGTTACAATTTTAAAAAATTATACTGTAATACACCGAAATCCATATAACTGTACACCTTAAATGGGTGAATCGTATGGTATGTGAATTATATCTCAATAAAGTTTTTTTTTTAAAAAAAGGGAAGAAAAACATAAACTCTTAAGCTATGAAAGGACATGGAGGAATCTTAAATGTATATTGCCAAGTGAAAGAAACCAGTCTGAAAAAGCTACATACTTTAAGATTCCAACTATATGACATCTGAAAAGACAAAACTATAGAGATGATAAAAAGACCAGTGGTTGCCAGGGATTCAAGAGGAGAGGAAAAGGATGAATAGGTGGAACACAGGACATATCTACTCTGTATGATAGTGGAATGGTGGACACATGACACCATGCATTTTTCAAAACCCACAGAACTGTAGAACACAAAGAGTGAATCCTAATGTAAGATATGAACTTTCATTAACAATAATATATCACTATTTGTTTATAAACTAACAAATGGACCACACTAATGCAAGATGTTATTAAGAGAAATTATGTCCGAGTGGGAAAGGGTATGTGGGAACTCTGCGTAACTTTCTGCATAATTTTTCTGTAAACCTAAAACTGCCCTTAAAAAAGGTCTATTTTTAAAATGCATGCTTCCCAGAGAGAATGCTCTGAATTTTATCCTCTTCTCATGATTCATAAGACTATTCACTTTAAACACAAATTATAATTTTACAGTAGCTGGAGAGGAAGCGCTGAGCCTTTTGCCACTGTAGAATATCAGGCACTACTGAATCATCTCAGGATCCTATCCTTTCCCTACTGCACCTCCTCTTCCGCCCCCAGAAGAATTATTTTATGATCTAAATTTTTGTATTCATATAACTGCTTCCATCTAGATAGTCTTTGAAGATTCCAGCCTGTGGAAATATTTCCTTAATTTATGACTAAATTCCAGCTTAATTATAATTATAAATTACAGTGACATTATTACACCAAATTGCCATGCCTCCTGTTTTATTCACTTTATTCATTTTCTATGAGGTATCATTTTATCAGAAACCTAAGTGTGTTCGCTTTTTTTTCCTTTTGAAAAAAGTATTGTTCTCTAAGGCACTGAAAACTCAATACAGAGGATTAAATTGGAAACTATAACTGTCCTAGAGGAAAGACAGCTAGTACATTTAGGTACAACTCTTCCCCACCTCCTGGTATAAAATGATCCCCCAAAACTCCTAATCTTTATTGGCACATGCTATAAACTTTTTAAAAAAACTTTAGAGATCGGGGTCTCGCTATGTTGTCCAGGCCAGAGTACAGTGGCTATTCACAGGTGCAATCTTTCCTCACTACAGCATCAAACGCCTGGGCTCATGCGATCCTCCCACCTCAGCCTCCCACACACCAGGATAACAGGTGCACACCACCACACCCAGCTTATATAAACTTCTTTAACCATTACCTTGGTCTTTTCCAGCTTCATCTATGTGCTGAAAATCTTTTAGTGTTTGAAGGTTACAGAACCCCTCTCTGCAATGCTGAATAACTTTCTTCGATCCATTCTTGATGAGATAATCCATTAGGGTAAGGGATTTATACACGTGGCGCCAGTTCTTCCCATGGTCACTGAGTCTGTGCCATAGCATATTCATAATCTCTGAGAGAGAAATTGTGTTGAAAGTCAAGTCACTGATATCTAACATCAGAGAACTAGAGGGACCCCAAGGGTCGTTAGAAGTTGCTTCCCTGACTTTTATTTCAGCATCTGAGTAATTTTTCACAAAGTTTTTCACTTGTCTCCTGAACGCCATAAGTAATACAAGTTCCAAGGTGAGATGTAGGATGAAAGCAATGGAATAACAGTTTATGTCACTGGTTTATAAAACTCATGACAGGTAATTGGTCACCAGTTCTGCTGCTCCCAAATACAAATAATTAATCTCTATGTTCATAAAGTATCAATTTCCTGCAAGGAAAACACAAAAAATTTACATTAAACTTTTTTTAAGTCTATAGAAGACCAAATCAATCTGAAAATCTAGGTTTTGTTTCTAAATCATCCCCTCACTTACAGCAGCCAGAATTTAGGGTACCATATAACTGTTCCTAGGACAAGTATGGGAAAATCCCTCATGAGAAATTGGCCTATATTATTTAAAGAAATACAGGTTGTCTTTCTAGTCATAAAAGTTCCCGGAGAAAATATCATTCAACCTCTTTGGCCAGAAATATAATGGCTATAAAGCATTACATGGACAGCAGACAAGCAACATTTTAAAAAACAGAACTTGCACTCTGACATCTCTTTCTTTCTTTTTTTTCCAAAGACAGGATATCGCCCTGCTTCCCAGGCTGAAGTACAGTGGTGCAATCATAGCTCACTGCAGCCTCGAACTCCTAGGTTCATGCAATTCTCCTGCCTCAGCCTCCCAAGCAGCTGGAACTACAGGTGTGTGCCACCATGCCTGGCTATTTTTTTTTTTTTTTTTTTTGAGATGGAGTCTCCCTCTGTTGCCCAGACTGGAGTGCAGTGGCGCGATCTTGGCTCACTGCAACCTCTGCCACCCAGGTTCAAGCGATTCTCCTGCTTCAGCCTCCTGAGTAGCTGGGATTAAGATGCACGCCACCACACCTGGCTAATTTTTGTATTTTTAGTAGAGACGGGGTTTCACCATGTTGGCCAGGCTGGTCTCAAATTCCTGACCTTGTGATCCTTCCACCTCAGCCTCCCAAAGTGCTGGGATTACAGCCGTGAGCCACTGCGTCCAGCCTGCCTGGCTAATTTTTAAATATTTTGTAGAGATGGGGGTCTCAATATGTTGCACAAGCTGTTAAAAATTCTTGGCCTCAAGTGATCCTCCTATTTCAGCCTCCTGAAGTGCTAGGATTTCAGGCATCTCTTTATATTGTCACGTATAAAAATATTATATTCTGAGAGTAATTAAAATGGGGGTAAAATTGAGTCTTAGAATCACCCACTGACCCTATGACTGTATTCTTTTTAGAACTACAAGTCCTGAGAATCAGATCTAAATATAGTCTGCTTTCTTGCTAAACCTAAAAGAAAGGAGGATCAACTATGAAGACAAACAGCTGTACATCAGTGGACTCCACATCTAATTCATGGTACCTTAAAACCACTATTTTAGTCCAGATAAGCCTGGTAAATTAGAGGGAAAGGTTAAATTACTTTATTTGTTCACCTTTGGAAAAAGAAGAATGAGTTTAGGATTAAACAGTGTCAATAGTAAGACTCAAATAATGCAAGAATTTCTCTAAATCCTGCAGTGATCAGCCTGCGTCTATCAGATCTCAAAACAAGGACACACAGAGAGGCCCATATACTAAAACTTAAAAGGGAAATGCAGCCCCCAAACTTTACACAATGCTTGTGAATGATCAATTCAGTTTATAGGAAACCATTCCCTTTCTCTTTTTCATTATTTTGTGTTAATGAGGGTCAGTTAGTTTGCAATTTCTCTAGTGATTCACCACTGTCTTAGTGTACCAAATTGATTTCAAGCCCTGACGAACATCCAGACCCAACGAAACCTAGAAGATCTGTAATCAGATTTTACTAGAGAAGTGCACACATACAAAGAAAAAATGTTAAAATCCATAACAAATGTGTTCACTGCTTTTAATTTTGCTTCCCTTCTTTGACCTTCTCAGATAACTAGCTCAGGCTTGATTAATTTCTGTATGTGTATTAAAGGAAGATATAAATTTTTAGAAGCATCCTAAATAAACTATCACTTCTTTTTTTTTTTAAAAAAAAAAAAAGAGGAGATAACCTCTTTTTGGTAAAAATACAACACACTCTTAACTAAGCAAGACAGAAAATGTACCTGTATAAGTGGTTGGGCATGGTGGCTCACGCCTGTAATCCTAGCACTTTGGGAGGCTGCCGTGGGCAGATCACCTGAGCTCAGGAGTTCAACACCAGCCTGGACAACATGGTGAAACCCTATCTCTACTAAAAACACAAAAAATTAGCCGGGCTTGGTGGCGCACACCTATAATCCCAGCTACCTGGGAGGCTGAGGCATGAGAATCACTAGAACCTGGGAGGCGGAGGTTGCATTGAGCCGAGATTAGGCCACTGCACTACAGCCTAGGAGATAGAGTGAGACTCTGTCTCAAAAATAAATAAATAAATAAAAAAGAAAATGTATTAAATATCTGTTTAATTAAGATTTCTCAGAAAGACACTATCATTAACCCTAGGAAGAAAAAGAGGAGTTGTGTTTCTACAACTTTCTGATTTTCTCTTTTTCGTACTTCAAACACAGTCATTTTTATTTGGCTCCTTCCTGCAGTGAAAAACTGATTTATAATAGTTCAGTAAAGCTATTAAAATTGTCAAGCAGGAGGGTTTTCTTTTTCTATTGTCCTTTTTTTCCCTCTACCAAAGTCACTCAATGCAGAGATGCACTATGACATTGGCTTAGAGCAACAAATATTGATCTGTTTCTTCACGAGTCTATTTTCTTTTAAAGCCCTGTTAGAATCATAACTTGCTGAAATTGAACAACAAATGTTAAATTTTTTTTCTTTTTTTGATAGCTACCTATCTATATTTTGGAAGAACAATCGTAATTTTTAGGTTTTTCTACGTTCTCTAACCTATATTTTAAACTTTTAAAAACTGTTTTCTTAAATGAATTTTCTAACCCAGAAAAATATCAAAATAATAGCCTTCTAATCCAATAGAGTAGTTTAAAATGAATTTACATGACACCATATCAGAATTAAATACAACCCCAACCATTAGAAAAATCATAAGGAAAAAAGTCTAGAGAAGTGAATTCTTATCACTTACTAATGTACAATGACTTGAACTTTACCTTGTGATATGAACGTAGAATATGTAAAACACCATTCTACTACTGCTGTCTTTTCAAACTGACAAGGAGCTCAATTAATTGGTGTTAGTTGTAAATTATATGTTGGTTTATTATGTGTTTTAGACACCTGACTACATGAAAATGCTGTTTACATACAGCATCAAATAACTGTGAGATTGTAACTACAATGATGTGACAAAAATTGATATGAGACAAAATTAGTGCCCAAGAGGGTAAATTTCCACATTTGAATCTTGGTTGTCTGGTTACCCAACTCACTATAATATTTAGAAATAGAGGGAAGAAGTTAGGTATTTCATGTCACAAATCTGAGCGGTCTTCACCGACCTCACTAACTACTTAGGTCTCCCCAGAACGTGGTTAATTTCCTTCATTGCACTTATAACAATCTGTACTTACCTATTTGTCATTTGCTCAGTGCCTTTCTTCACCACCAAACTAGAAGCTCCTTGGGGGCAGGGACCTTGACTGTCTTATTTACCACTGTAATCCTATCCCTAACAGCTAACAGTAGGTACTCAAGAAACATGTGTTGTGCAAATAACACAATGATTGAATGATTCTGCCTTGGGATAAACCTGCACTGATTCTACAGCTTTATAATTATAATCACTTTTTTTTTTTTTTTTTTTTGGAGATAAAGCCTCACTATGTAGCCCAGGCTGCTTGCAAACTCCTGGGCTCAAGCACTCCTCCTGCCTCAGCCTCCCAAGTAGCTGGGACTACAGGTGCATACCACCAAGCCTAACTAATTAAAAAATAAATTTTTTTTTTTTTTTTGAGACAGGGTCTTGCTCTGTCACCCAGGCTGGAGTGAAGTGGCACGATCTCGGCTCATTGCAACCTCCACCTCCCAGGTTCAAGCAATTCTCCTGCCTCAGCCTCCCAAGTAGCTGGGACTACAGCCATGAGTCACCAAGCCCAGCTAATTTTTTGTATTTTTAGTAGAGACGGGGTTTCACCATATTGACCAGGGTGGTCTTGAACTCCTGACCTCAAGTGATCCGCCCGCCTCAGCCTCCCAAAGTGCTGGGATTACAGGCGTGAGCCACCATGCTTGGCCTCAAAAAAAATTTTTTTTAGACATGAGTTCTTACTAGTTGCCCGGATGGTCACAAACTCCTATAAAGCATGACATTAAAAAAAATAATAAAATCTAGCTCTCATAATTGTCAAGTAAAATTCTATAGTTTTGGGCAAATATTTTCAAATCATCAATAGATATTTCTTGAGTACCTACCATTTGTATAGCTTTGTGGAGAAATATAAAACATGAACCTCACATTAAAACCTACCATTCAGTTAAGGAGCTTTCTCTCCTAAATAATTCCCAGCAAAACAAATGATTACGTAGAAAAGGTCTTTTAGTGTTCTTTTTAGATCTGTCCACTTTCACAATGCTGTTTCCTTCCCCCCATTTCATCTGAATTCTAACAGGAAATGATTTATCAGGTGGCATTAAACTATTGGTCCACGATCTTTTATCCCAATTCTTTGAGGCCAGATGAGTTGTGGAAATTCTCTTTTGGGTGCGGTGGTAGGGGTGGAATTTTCAAGAGTAGTGCCATGTCTATACCATGTATTACATGATACCCACAGTAAGGTGTGGGGCTGCTCTGAACAATTAAACACATTAACATGTCTGCAATAAAAACATGTAAATATTTAGAATAAAGACTACAAATGGCCTCAGGCCAAGTTTTACCACCAAATGAGTTGGAGGAAAAATTGGTTTCCAAAAGTTTTTGGATTTCAGGATTGAGAATAAAGAACAGAGGAGCTGAACTGACTTTATCCAAAGACTTGGGACAATAATGACAATAGCATCTAAGAGGCTGAGTGCCCAGAGCCACCTCTGAAAAGATGCATTTAAGGTGGAACTATGAGAAAAGAACAGCTGTTATGTTTGTACAGGTTCTGCCTATAGACATGAGTTTGACTCGGAAGGAAATGAGCTCTGGCCAAGAATGCTACGGGAGAATGGTTATAGAGACTACCATGCCATTAGGAGGTGTTACTGTTTTGATGAAAAGAATACTGTCAGAGGCAGAGAATCTAATCTTTTAGAGCCCTAAGTGTGTGTTCATTTATTTATTCAACTAATAATCTTCCAGAGCTTACCATGTGGCAGGCTCCATTCTAGGAAATGGAGAAACAGGTGCACAAGACACAGTCCTCACCCCCCGGAGTAAACAGCTACTCTTCATTGAACGCTCACAATGTGTTCACACCTGGGCCTTCACATGCCTCATCTCTCTCCTTTAATTAGGATTCAAAGCCATGATTTGAGGTCCTGCTTTGCCATTTCCTAACTAAGACTTAACAACTTCTCTAAGTCTCAGTTCCCTCATCCGCAACACAAGGAATAATCGCCAGACAGGGCCGTGGGAGAGGAAGAAACAAGATGCTTTGGAAAGAATTTTGAAAATGGCGGGTGGAGGCTGAGCAAGAATCAACTTTCTGCGGGCAGGGCCTTTCCTCGGCATCCCCGTCTTCATTCATACAACCCCCATTTCAGATGACGACTGTGTACCAGATGAGCCAGGTGCTGGGCATTCGGCCACACAGAGAATCAGACCAGCGATTACCCTAGGACAACCGGCAGTGGAGGGGAAGGCTGGACCTCAGGAAAGCTTCTAGAAGGAGAGAGGGACGTGATGGCGTCACGTCAAGCCATAGGGATTTCGCCTCCTGCGGATGGTAACGGCCTCGTCGCCCTCCCGCCCCCACCTGGACTCTGACGGTGCCGGCAGGAAACGGGAGGTGGGATGGCAGCCGATATTTCCAGACCCGCCTTGAGCCCCATCACCACTCCCAAGCAGAGGCTGTTACCTGAGAGGAAAGTCGGCCGCTGCCCAACGACCAAATTTCCTCGCCCCAGGATATTCCACCTACTCCAGCCAGGCTCAAGGGCCCAGGCAGGTCCCCACTTCCGCTTCCTCACTTCCTGCCCTGGTGCAGTTCCTCTCAGGGCGTCAAGCAAGATGGTTGCAGATACCTGAGCTGGGGGGTACCAAGGGGAATGAAGGTAAGTGTCTTCGTTTCACAGGCTGCCGGGCTGTGACACTGCCCTAATCCTCCTTTCAAAGAATAACTGTTTAAAAGTGTGTTACTACTGTCATTTCAACTGACTAGAAATACCACCAGCACGTGATTGCCACCTCAAAGGACAGAGAATGTAATAGTAGTCTATGAAGAGCAGTGTGTGTGATGGGCAATGATGGGGTAGCTCCAGTGACTGATGGCTTCAGGTGCTACTGACGGGTAGTTGTTGATGTATTCAACTGATTTTCCGTGAGCACCCGCTTTGTGCCAGACAGTAAGGACTCGAAGATAAAAAGCAGCCCTCTGCTGGATATGTTTACAGGCTAGTGGAGGTGACAGGCACTGTCAGAGAAGATTGTAACAAGATATGTATGGCATAATAAGAGAGAAGAGATCATCTAATTCTGCCACTGAGTATTTAAGGGCAGGTTTCACAGAAGAGTTAACATCTGAATTGAATCTTAAAGGATGACAGGGAGTTCACTGGATAGACAAAGTAGAGGAGGACGTAAGAAGCAAAGGACACATCATGTGTAAAGGCATGAAAGCTGAGCCAGCCTATTATCTTGGAAAAACTACATGTACTGTAGTTACTACAACTGTCACAAAGGCTATTAGTGGAGCAGCAGAGGAAGGTTAAATAACAGAGGGAAGTCGGATCATGAAGAACCTTATCCATACTACAAGGTGATTTTATCCGGTAGGCATTGAAAAATGTAATCGAACCTGTGTTTTAATGGAATATTGACTAGGGTGAGGGGAAAAGACAGAGGATAACAAAACACTTAGTAGACAAAAGCAATATTTGTTTCTATCTCTTACTACTTCAGTCATAATTATAATAATAATAGCCCACATTATTGATACTGACATGTAGATAGGTGAATCCAATATAAAATGATAGGAGGTATGAAAGAAGTTGGTGAGTTTGGAATATGATTTGACTGGCTATAATATAGAGTAATGGGGTGGGAGCCAGAGGGAAATCGAAAAGGTGACCTGGAAAACATTGTTCAGGGCCTTGAATGCTATGTTGAGGTATTTTGACTTTATAAAATAGTGGGGGACAAACTACAAGTATTTTATACATTGAGCTATAGTTTATGAAGTTTTTTTATATGTATAGCTTATGTAAATCTCAAAGGAATGCTGAGAAGTAGGCATTATTATCCCATTGTACAGGTGAGAAAGCTGAGTTTGTGGAATATGCATACATTCTACATTATTGAGCACCTGCTATTTACAAAGCACTATGCTGAGCTATGAGACTAGAAGGAAGTTGTAGTTTAATACTCTAATAGAGGAAACAGGAATAAATCAGCAATTGTAAGTAGTTGCCATAATAAAGGCAGACAATGTTACGGGAGTGAAAGGGGGACTTGTCTATATTTGCATAGTCAGGGAAGGCTTCCTGGAGGAGGTGAGCTTAAACTGAGTTTGGAGAAACAAATAGATTACAATTGCCCAGAGATATTTAACTAGGAAGCAGTTTACCTGAAACTTGAACCCAAATCTCCTGTGTCTAGCTCTTTCCCCTACTCTAAGGACCAATCTTTGGTCCTCGATTTTAAGCTCTATCGGCAACTCAGTCACAAGTCGACTTGTTATATTTGGAGAAGGTCAGAGATTCCAATTTTTTATTTTTAAGTTCATTCATTTTCTCCTTTTAAAATTTCTGTGTGTACTCAAAAAGTAGATTGGAAGCAGAGGAACTGGAAGAAGAGCAGAATGTTCTGATAGTTCGGGCAATAAATGATGAAGGCCGTAACTAAGGCAGAGGTCGTGGGCATAGTGTGAATCTCCACTCTGCTCACTCTCCTCTTACACATATACTTTTACATATAATGTTAAAATGTAGAAGTTATGGGACTGGGCTCTGAATATATGTAGCAATGAGAGAGAAGGAGGAGTCTACAGGGACTAAGTTTCTTTTTGGGGTGACCAAGTAAATGACTGTTGCTGTTGACCAAGATGAACATGATCTGAGGGGCCAGTTTGGCAGGAAAGATGGGGAATTCTGCTCTGGACATTTTGAATCTGAGCAACAGGTGGGAGATGTTCAGGGGACAGTTGAATAGAGATAACTGAAAGAAGAGGGTTTGGGGCTAGGTTCATGGACTTCAGAGTAGTCAGCATGTAGAAGGTGATTGAGGAGGCAGATGGGAAGTAGGAGACAGGGTAAGATTAAAGACTGAAGTCCCAATAAACAGTGAGGGAGTTGGTTAGGCTTGGCAAAAGTGTCAAGTGTTACCAACTTAGTGGAATTAACCCTGTTCAAGTGACAATGTGTAAGTGGTCCTTCTTATCTGCTTTCCTCCATTTGGGGGCACAATTTAGTTGTAATACTGTAACATCTGCTAAATACAAATGTTGCTCTGTGGTAGCTTGGTTGGTTTTTTTCTTTAATTTTTTGAACTTGAGGTTCTATAAAAGTGAACACAGTTTGCTTCACCTGGCTTCCAGGACACCATTTCTCCTTCTCATCTCCTTGACTCATCCGTTCTCAATTCTATGACCTCTCAACTTTGAAGGAGCCCACTCTCTAACCTCTTGTCTTCTCTATCTATATTCACTCCACAGGTAGTGTTATCCACTTGCAAAGCGGTAAATACTCTTCGATTCTGACAACTCTCAAGGTTTTCTCTTCAGCTTCTCCTGACCTCCAAACTCACATATCTAACTACCTTGACCTCTGCACTGGGATGTCTCATGGGCATCTCAAATTCAGTAAGTCCAAAACCAAACCCCTGGTCTTGCCTTCCAAACCTGCTCTGCCACAGTCTCTCCTGTCTCAGTAAATGACACATCCTTGCTTCTCGGTTCTCAGGCCATGAACCTGGGAGTCACCTTAACTCCTGTCTTTGTCTCTCATAGCTCTCATGATATCCATGAGCTTACCTTTGAAATAAAAGGTGGCTACCCAGTCTAGATAATAAATGATTTATTGATGCTACATTCTAATACAAGATACAATAACATTATCTATGTTTCTAGACTTTATGATCACCCTGTCTATTCAAAATCCAACCACTTCCCACCACTTACATCATCCTGTTTTAAGCCACAACCATCTCTGGTCTGGACTATGAAAGTAGCCTCTTTTTTTTTTTCGCAACAGAGTTTTGCTCTTATTGCCCAGGCTGGAGTGCAATGGCGCAATCTCGGCTCACCACAACCTCTGCCTCCCAGGTTCAAGCAATTCTTCTGCCTCAGCCTCCCGAGTAGCTGGGATTACAGGCATGCGCCACCACGCCTGGCTAATTTTGTATGTTTAGTAGAAACGGGGTTTCTCCATGTTGCTCAGGATGGTCTCAAACTCCTGACCTCAGGTAATCCACCCGCCTCGGCCTCCCAAAGTGCTGGGATTACAGGCATGAACCAACCATGCCCGGCCAACAGTAGACTCCTAACTGGTCTCTCTTCTTCTGTTCTTGCTCCCTTGCTATCTAATTTCAGCACAACAGCCAGAGCTACCCTTTTAAAACTTAAAACCCAAGTCAGGTCATATTACTCCCCAGTTCAAAATCTTCCATTGGCTTCCATCTCACTCAGAGTAAAATCCAAAGGCCTCGCCGTGGCAACAAGGCCCTACATGTTCTGCTGTCCCTCTGATCTCCATCCCAGCTCCTCTCCACCGCACTCGCAGTGTTAAACATGTCTTCACCTGAAGTCTTTGCACTTGCTAGTCCCTATACCTGCAAAAGCTATTTCCCCCGATGTCCATCCAGGAACTACTGGCTTCTTCACTTTGTTCTAGACTTTGCTCAAATGTCCTTTGATTTCCCAACGTAAAATCACAACCCCCGTCTCAGCCACACTCACTGTGGCTCTTGCATCATTTTATTTTTCTCCCTAACATCTGATGTACCTCCTATTTCGCCCTTTACCAGAATGTAAGATCCAGGAGGGCAGAGATTATGTTTTGTTCACTGGTAGTTTTCCAGCACCTAGAACAGGCCTAACACAGAGTAGGTGTTCAAACTTTATTTATTGAATAAATGAAACGAGAATGTCTGAATTCACACTATTGAATAAGAAGTACATATTTTACCATAAAGTTAAATTGAGCATAATTATGGCAAGAAGTTCAGATATTGGCCAGGTGCAGTGGCTCATGCCTGTAATCCCAGCACTTTGGGGGGCCAAGGCGGGTAGATCACTTGAGGTCAGGAGTTCGAGACCAGCCTGACCAACATGGTGAAACCTCAGCTGTACTAAAAATATACAAATTAGCTGGGTGTGGTGGCAGGTGCCTGCAATCCCAGCTACTCGGGAGGCTGAGGCAGGAGAATCATTTGAACTTAGGATGTGGAGGTTGCAGTGAGCCAAGATCGCGTCACTGTACTCTAGCCTGGGCAACCGAGTGAGACTCAGTCTCCAAAAAACAAAACAAAACAAAACAGAAGTTCAGATATAAACAAATGACCCCTCAAAAGGAATTGATTAAAAAATTTTTAAACAAAGTATGGTTTAAAAAAGAAACTTCTCCACTGTGGCTAAGTCCAGATTTCACATGTTACTGTATCCTCCTCATCTTGCTGCTATTTTTCTGAGTATCTCATGATAGTGAGTACTGAAATGCTGGCATTCTCACATTAGGGTCTTTATTCTTAGGATCTGCCTTTGCACTCGTTCAGTTACAGAGATGTTATGAAATAAACCACTCAAGTGGCCTTGCTTCCCTCCCACTATGCTCTACATAACATGTCTGTCAATCAGTACTTACTACCAAAATAACTTGCCTTTGAGATTTTTCTGTTCTGCAATCTGTTCCATGCTTGTAAGGGGAAGGATTATATTCTGCTCCCTGGGGAGTAGTGCCTGCTGCAAAATTAGCTTCCTCATTAGGGTACAAGCTGAAAACACCATGATACTTTCCATGTAACACCATTCAACATTTTCCCTTCGCTCCCACTCCCCAACCATAGAATTTTAGGGACTCCTTTAACCATTTCAAAACCATCTACTTGGGAGCTATCGAAGAATAAGGACTGTAGCCAGAGGATTTCAGCATTTAAAAACTTGGCAATAGAGCTGTTCAATGTAATGATCCAAGAAGGTCCTTAGGAGGCTGAATAATTCTGAGGTCAAGGTTGAGACGTTATTATTTTTAAAGTAGCAAGATGTTGTTATTTTTAAATTTTATCGTTATAACATGTGGAAATAGCAGAGATCCTTTTCAGATATAACCAGGATTTAAGAAAATTTGACAAACTTGCATTAATAAAAAGAAAACCTGTTATTAAGGAGCTACAGGGCCGGGCGTGGTGGCTCATGCCTGTAATCCCAGCACTTTGGGAGGTTGAGGCGGGCAGATCATCTGAGGTCAGGAGTTCAAGACCAGCCTGGCCAACATGGCGAAACCCTATCTCTACTAAAAATACAAAAAAATTAGCCAGGCATGGTGGCAGGTACCTGTAATCCCAGCTACTCGGGAGGCTGAAGCAGGAGAATCACTTGTACTTGGGAGGCAGAGGTTGCAGTGAGCCAAGATCGTGCCATTGCACTCCAGCCTGGGCAAGAAGAGCGAAACTCCGTCTCAAAAAAAAAAAAGGAGTTATGGATAGAAAATTACTTCCTTTAACTCATTCGACAAATATTTACTGAGCATTTTCTGTCACCTTGACACTTTGCTGATTCTTCTTTTCTATTTCAATAAAAATGTTGAGCAATTATAACCAAGGAAAAGGTTTTAAGAAAGTAAATTTTAAGCAAGGTTTAGATATAAAGAAGCAAAGAGATGGAAAAGGATGCCGTTTCACATTGCAGAAAAAGTTTAAACTTTAGAACCCCAAATTGAATCTCTCCTTGACACTCTCCTCTTGGTATTCCAGGGATTAATGCTAGGAACATCCCAGTGAGCCAACATTTCCCTGCTCATCTTGGATCCAGTCCCCAAACTCTGAATGGCGCCACTTAGCAAGTAGCAATGTCTCTAATTTTCTGTAAAAGATGCAACGTTGGCAATCCATTTTCTAGCAAGAGCAAAGAGAAAGGAAGAGGCCTTCACAAGTTGCAGTTGATATAGGGGGAAGGGTGAGTGTACATTTAAAGGTAAGAACTAAGGAAGTTGAAGGTAACAAAACTCAAGGTCAATGGAAAGTCTTAAATCCCAGAAAGCCTTCAGTCTAAGACTCAACAGAAATTGAAGTCCCAGAAATCGAAGGAACTGGTTCCAACTCATGCTGGACTGTGGCAAACCTGGGGTGAGAATGCATCCCAGCTCAGAATGTTTCTTCTTTTTTGTCAAGAGTAATATTACAGGCTGAGTGTATGAACAAAGCATCTTCCCTGGGATTTTAACATTGTGAGTGATCGAGGGTGCTCTTAAATAAGTTCCCCCAAGAAGCCCTAATGTTCTCTGGATGCGTGACTATACTAAGAGAATAAGAATTTTCCTTAAGATCAGCTTGCTGATGGACCATATCAAGAACTATAAATTTTCTTATGTGAACACAAGTGTTCAGGGGGGATATTGTTAAAACTGAAACCAAGCATAAAGAAGCAAAAGTGTTTCAGTGAACCTCCTGCATTTTAGTTCAACTCTGGCAGCAAGAAAACAAAACCACATAATCTAAGGCTCACGCCCAACTCTCCGAAGCCCCATATGTGCTAGTTCCTGTGTGGTTTGCCTACAGACTGCAGGGCTGACTAGGGGTAGTTTGGAGGAGGGAGTAAGAGCTGGGGAGGAGGAGGCACAGTTAATGGATCTGTAAACTTGCACCCTCTTTCAGAGTGGTACATGGAAGACAGCACAAAGTGGATCCGTACTCTGAAATGCAGTAATTCTGATGCTTGAATTTGTCTCCCTTCTTGCCAGAAAGGATTCTAATAACTCGGTGTCAAAGCCAAGACATAAACTCAACCCCTTCTCTTCCAAAAGGTATGTCATTATACAACATCTGTACATATACTCTAGAAACTTTGAACAGTTTTATAATTTGCAGAATGTTCTGTATGAGTTAATTAAAATGAATCTCACTAGTTCTCTAAATATTACTTTTAAGTCCCATCAGCTAAGGTCTCTAAACCTTTTGCTGTGACAATGTTTGTGGTGATGGGTTTTGACTTCTATCAAATGAACTGGGAGAACACTTGTTCCTTACCCAGTCCATAACACAAAAATCTCCACGAACTGGCTTCAGAAGCATCTCAGGGAAAGATTTTCGACCTTGGGATCACGGAGGTAAAATTCCACTTCACCATGGTCAGGATTTAATCCAAATTGGAAGGGGTTGGAGGGGGTGGTAGAGGGCTGAGCAGTGATGAATGAACACTAGCACTCTGAGGTCAGGATTTCTCTCTTTGCTTGAGTTTCTAGTTCTGTTCGCATTTTTGTTACCTGTACAAAGAACACCAGTTTTCATTCCTTTACAAAAAGAAAACTTTATGTTGAAGTGTATTTTGGAAGGGTATTGTCTCTCTTCGTACTAGCCGTTAGGCTCCATCCCTATGACTGTCTCTGGTTTAGGCGTCCAGTCTGAAGACAGCTGCTTTGTGTTCTTTGTCCCAACCCTTCCTGAGCATGAGGATTGAACATACCAACCAAAGGTTTCACTAATGTGAAATATACTGTATTGCCTTGACTGGTATACTGTCAAAAAAAATTTACCATATTTATCTACCTGGAATTAGGCCTTCTTAATAAAGTGTATGCAGCATAATTTGTACACTATTGAACATATACATCCCTAGATAAACTAGGAGAGGGAAATGTCTTAGATCTAAACATCCGATGGGAAAAATTTCGTGTGTTCTTGTTATGTTATCTGAGGATGGGAAACTTCAGGTCGAAGAATCTTTTGTTCTATGCAGCAATGTTTGTCATAAACGGTTTAGTTCTTTATTGGCTCCTTTTTGTTTCTTGTTTTTGTTTTCAGAAAGAGTATTTAGCAGAAGTTACTCTCCTTTAACAATCCAGTATTTTATGTAAAACTTTATAAAATAATTTTATAGTGATTCTCTTTACAAAACCATCCGCTGTTGAATGAGGAACAATGTGTAAATAGAGGACCACCTGAGTATATTTAATTTCCAAATATGAAAAAAATCTGACTCATACCCCTTTTTGTTTTTTTGTAAAAGAGACGTGGCCCTATATTATTGAATAAAACTGCTTTTTTAGATTGAACTTGGAGTGTCTCCCATGTGGTAAACTGAAATCTTATTCTCCCCAAATTGTAATAGATTTTATCTTTTTAAAAATGACTTTACTGAAGCAGAGGAGAAGGAGACGATCAATCTATTCAATATGAAGAAATATTTCTGTTGCTAATACAATATCCTTTTGAATATCTCCCACATCTTCGGCCCTGGTGAAAATCCCTTTCAATTGTTCTGTCTACCTCGTAGGGATATTGTAAGAATAAATGAGTTAACATAGATATGAAGTGCCTTAGGAAAAAGGCGCTATAAAAATGCAAGGCAATATCATGATTAGTTATTTCTTTGACTCTTGATCATTTTCTTCCCACTTCTTATACAAAATGTCTCTCACTTATTTCCTGAAGCCATTTCTTTTAGAACTATTGCTTCCTAGAAGAGCTGAAAATGATCCTAGTTCCAACATATTTATTGATTCCCAGATAATAACACCCACTGGTGTTGATGACTGACAGGGTTCATGCCTAAACTTGAGTAGAACTTACCCTTTTTTCCTGGGTCAAGAAAAGTCTGCAATTGTTCGAAAATGTGTCAGTAAGTGTGATTCCATCAGGATTTCTTAACTAAGTAACAGTTGCTGCTGGATAATCCTGGGGGCAGATTATTCATTTTTGTGCCCCTATAAAACAAACTCATAACTTGTTCAAGAATCTTTATAAGTTGTTTGAATCAAACAATAGGGTCGTTAGGTCCCCATTTTGTCCATTTGAGGTATTTGCCCAGCATACCTTGATCTGTAAAGAAATAGCACAGCCTTGGCTGGGCAAGGTGGCTCATGCTTATAATCCTAGCACTTTGGGAGGCTGAGGTGGGCAGATCTCCAAAAATAAATAATAATAATGATAATAACACAACCTCATGAGTCTTTTTTTTTTTTTTTTTTTGAGACAGGGTCTCACTCTGTCACTCAGGTTGGAGTACAGTGGCACAATCACAGCTCACTGCAGCCTCAACTACCCTGGGTTTAGTGATCCTCCCACCTCAGCCTCTCGAGTAGCTGAGACTACAGGTACACACCACCACACCTGGCTAATATTGTATTTTTAGTAGAGACAGGGTTTTGCCATGTTGCCCAGGCTGGTCTTGAACTCCTGAACTCAAGCGATTCACCTGCCTCAGCCTCCGAAAGTGTTGGGATTACAGGTGTGAACCACTACACCTGGCCTGCCCTTTCTTTTCCACTTAAAAATTCTTAAGAAAGTATGGCCCTGTTTAACAAATAAGCATTTTACAAACATTTATCGATCAGTTACTATATGCCAGGCCTGGCGCTAGGCACCAAGTCCTCTTCAACAATGTTAACATTAAGTTTCAATAAACTTGAGTCAATAGGAATTCAGTAAATAATTTTTAAAGATTTTCTTTTTATTTGTATATTTGTTTGAGTTCATTGTAGATTCTGGATATTAGCCCTTTGTCAGATGAGTAGGTTGCGAAAATTTTCTCCCATTTTGTAGGTTGCCTGTTCACTCTGATGGTAGTTTCTTTTGCTGTGCAGAAGCTCTTTAGTTTAATTAGATCCCATTTGTCAATTTTGGCTTTTGACACCAGCATGGCACATGTATACATATGTAACTAACCTGCACATTGTGCACATGTACCCTAAAACTTAAAGTATAATAATAATTAAAAAAAAAGATTTTCTTTTAAAATATGTATTTATAAACAAAAATTTTAGAGAATTAAAAGAAACTGTCACAAAGTGCATGATGATAAAAGTCTTACATGCTCTCCAAAGAAAATGTGAAGACATACCTTAAGAAGATAGTGAAGAACGGCCGGGCACAGTGGCTCACGCCTGTAATCCCAGCATTTGGGAGGCCAAAGCAGGCAGATCATCTGAGGTCAGGAGTTGGAGACAAGCCTGGCCAACATATTGAAACCCTGTCTCTACCAAAATACAAAAATTAGCCGGGCATGATGGCAGGCGCCTGTAATCCCAGCTACTTGGGAGACTGAGGCACGAGAATTGCTTGAACCCGGGAGGCAGACGTTTCAGTGAGCTGAGATCGTGCCACTGCACTCCAGCCTGGTCGACAGAGCAAGATCCTGTCTCAAAAAAAGGAAAAAAGAAAAAAAAAGAAAAGATAGTGAGAAAATAACTGAACATAAAACATAGAGAAAAGTTGAAATATTAGTACTCACTACCTAGTTTCAACAATTGCTAACTTTTTGCCATATTTGCTCCATCTATACCTATTTCTTCCTGAATTACTTGTAAGTTGCAGATGAAATAATACTTCACTCCTAAATAATTCAGTACTCATCTAAGAAGAAAGGCATTCCTCTATCTAACCACAATTCCATCATTAGGCCTAAGAGGATAAACAGTAAGTCCTTAATATCATCTGATAGCTAGTGCAGATTTAACCTTCCCCATTTGTCCCCCAAATGTCTTCTATACCATTTTTTAAAAAAAGAATCTAATTTTTAAAAATAAGAACATATTTTGCAGTTGGATCTCATGCTTCTTTCTTCAACATTGGATGTTTTTAAAGATTAAGCCAGTTCTCTTGTACCAGGTCCCACTTTCTGAATTCGTTGTTGCCTCATGGTTAATTTGTTCCTCTACCCACTTTATTTCTCATAAGCTCCAAGGTAGGACTAAAAGCTTGATTTGATTTTGATAGAACGCTTTTTGCAAGGTGCCACTGGGTGCTCCATATTGCATCTTATCAGGAGGTACAGAATGCCAGGTTGTTCCACTGTTCGTGATGCCAAGTTTGATCAGGGCTTGAGGTAGTGATCTTGCTCAGGGGATCTCTTGTTGTACAGGCACTTTTTCACCCTTTGCAATTAGCAAGTAGTCTCAGGGGGTATCTCAAAGTGTATCTCATAAACACTTTGGCACGGTGACAATATCCTATTTCCCAACAAACTCTCACCCGGTGACTTTAGGTAATAATCTTCACCTAAATTGATTATTTCATTGGAGTTCATATATATTTTTAATACACTTTGAAGATGGACTTGACATGCAAATTCATCATTATCAGCAGCAATAGCGGCTGGAAATATTTATTGAGTGCATAAGTTCAGGTAATAATAATAACAGTAGGTAATGTTTATTGAGTGCTTGCTGTGGAGTCAAGACAGCCTCGGTGTGAGCCCAGTCTTTCACTTACTAAGCGAGTGAACTGGGACAAGTTATTCTTTTTGTGCTTCAGTTTCTTAAGCTATAAAATGGGATTAATAATGGTGCCTGTCTCGTGGGATTGTTCTGAAGAGTAAACGATTTATAAATTTAAGGTTCCTAAAACGGTGCCTGTTATTATTATTTGCCAAGCATTGTTCTAATACTTTGTAGGTACTAACTCATCTACTTCTTCTAATGGTGCAATGAAGAAAGTGCTAATATTACCCTTTTTTCACAATGAGGAAACTGAGGTACAGAGAGGTCTAGTACATTGCACAAGGTCACTTAACTAGTACCTGGTGGAGCCGGGATTTGAATCCAGGCTGTCTGGTTCCTGAGCACTCTCTCTGATGATGGGCACATGCAATGAGGGGTGATACAAGTGGAACTGAGTGGAAGTAGCCCTCACACACACTCAGACTTGAAGTTATTGAAAATCCGGGAGGTTGCCACCCAAACACATTTAAGGTTTCATTCATCTGAATAAGAACAGCATTCCACTAAGCACAGATAAGTACTCTTATTACATTTACACAGCTTAAGGCTCTGTACAAGAAACCTTGAACATAAAACACTTGGAACAGAAAAGAGTAGGATAACTATGAAGTAATAGGGGGAAAAAAATCTCTGAAAGGAATAATATGAGCGGGGAGTTATGAGACCTGGGACCTCAGAGCCTCGGGGTGGAAGATGATATTTTGATATAATCAGGAGGGAGCAAATTCGTCTCATTTTTCACATTTCTGTACTATATAAGATTTTACCATAAAACACAAGAGTATAAGCCATTGTCAGATTTATAAAAGGCCATGGTGGATTTCCTTAAGAGACGATGGATGACTCTTGTTAGTAGGTAACTTCCCTGGTTGGTTATCTCATACACTCAGATATTCCATAAGTCAGCCTGTGGCTTCTGAAACTGTATTGAGAAAAAGCTGTATAAATAGGTGTTGGTCCATGCTCCTTCATCAGCATTACAAAAGGGTTCAACTGCTGAGTTGAATCTTATCCACTCCTTCAGTGGCCATTACAGAAAGCTCTCAAGTGTAATTTTCTAAAGAGGACTAAAAATAAATAAGAAAAAAAAATCCAGCATTAATAATGGTTCTTTTTGCATTTCTAACACAGTCAGTGCCAAATTGGTTCTGCCTTTTTATGTTTTTTAATGAAAAGCAGCCTAATTGATCAATTGGTCATGAATAATACTTTTTCGTTTGTTTTTCTCCACACCCCGCAGCCTTCTAGAACCACGGGCTTAATGTGTCCGCCTACAAATGGTTCATGATTTGTGTTTTTTGTCTAGTGCTTTATGGGAAAGTATTAGAAACAAACTGCTGGGAACTCAGTAGGAGCTCAGTAAATAATAAGTAGATCTCTTGTTAAATATGATTTTAAAGAAACTCTTTCTAAATAACTAGGAAATATTACAAGGGAAGTACAAAGTGGGGTGGAAAGCCTGGCTGACTTGTAATTTGAAATTTCTGTTCATCATTTTATAGGTCACAGAGTTTAACCCTTTATAAAACAAAATGTAAAGTCTGATAGCTGAAAAGGCTCTCCTCCGCTAAATAGATTTGTTTGAAAATATAGATCATTAAATCGGTAAGAATAACAGGAGAATCTCAACCAAACATTGAGACAACTAAGAAAATTGTCTAAATCTAATACCTTATATCAGTACTTTAAGTTGACCATAAATACGCTGATATCCATAGCACATAGGTTCTTAATGGCAGTGGTGGGGTGGGTGGGGGAAGGGGAGTGTCACAGACACGTTCAAGATGTTGATGAAAGCTATGAAAACTCTCCCCAATGGGGAAAAAAAAACCAACGATGCCTAGCACTTATCCTACACAACTTTGTACAGAATTTCCATGGGAAATTCTGGTGTCCATCCATCATAAATCACCTGGTGTCCACCCATATATCCTGAATAGGAAAAATTGTCTTTCTCTAGAGTTATTGTACACTGATCCTGATGGAGCTTTAAAAAGAGTTGTCGTGCAGGCTCAGTGACTTTGGGAGGACAAGGTGGGAGGATTGCTTGAGCCCAGGAGATTGAGACCAGCCTGAGCAACATGGTGAGGCCCCATCTCTACAAGATATTCTTTTAAAAAATTAGCCAGGCCCAGTGGCCCGCACCTGTAGTCCAAGCTACTCCAGAGGCTGAGGCAGGAGGATCCCTTGAGCCCAAGAGATCAAGGCTGCAGTAAGCCGTGTTCACACCTCTACACTCCAGCCTGGGCAACAGAGTGAGATCCTGTCTCAAAAAATAAATAAGTAAATAAAAAGAGTTGTCATTATCTTGTTTGATCTGGCTATGATCTTTGAGGTAGACAGACCACAGATTTTACCTCTCATTCTGCAGAGTGGGAAAAGCAAGGCTTGGAGAGTTTCCGGGACTTGCTCAAGGTAATTTGCTAATGTCTGCCGGGACTTAGCACCAAGCCTGTCACACTGTAGCCTGGGCCCCTTCCACAACACTGGTCCAAACACAGGATTCTGGAGATGCAGCAGCCCTCGATGGGCTTCTGGAAAGCTGAATTCTGGCTCTACCGGAAGCTACCCACGTGATCTTAAACAAGTCACCTAACTTCCCTGAGCTTCAATTTCTTCCTTAGTCAAGTGAGAGGTTAGACTGTTTGTTCTATGAAGCCCTTTGATTTTCTGCAGAAAACTACTTAATCCCACTGGGTCTGGGAGCAGAGGGAAATGACCTTTTCTGCCATAGATGGCAAGACCCTTCACCCTTCCCTGTAGGGCATAAGAGCTGGCATCCAATTCTTAATGGATTCCCTTGCAATGTCCAAATCCCATTAGAAGCTACAAACATCTCAATAGTGCCTTTGTGGGCTGCTTGGATGTCATGCCGCTGGCTGCCTCACTTGCTGCAGGGCTGACTGTCCACATCAATTATATTCCAACCCTGTGCTCTGCATCGGGCAGACATCCCATGAGATTTTATTACTCCTCTTGGGTAGTTCAGGGAGTCGTATGGAAGTAAATAATGCTGATGGGCTTATTTTGGGCTGATAGATCCTTATCCTTCTAAAGAGGTTATGCCTTTCAAAGGGCACAAAACCTTCTCCTTGATTTTTTATTATGAACAGTTATATCCTTTAATGTCCGAGAATTGTTCTTGGAAGTTGGAGACTCACAAGAGGGCTGCAGCTGTGAATGCAGAAGTCCTGAGACTAGGGGAGGACATCACCACTCTCCCTTGGCCTTTGGAGTCATCCAAGCTAAGTGCTAATATTTGTGATTAACAGGTGTTGATAGGAAATTGGGCCCCTGTGTCTTAGTCTTTTTGTGCTTCAAATTTTCTAAGTGAACTTCAGGCTGGCAAGTGGAGTTAGATCAACTTGTTACAGAGAGTGTCATCTGCTCAGTACCGTGTCAGGTCATTGGACTGTGGGAGGTTATACTGACCAGTGATGAGAGTGACAGAGCATGAGCTTGGCTCCCGTATTCTGTGTTCTATGCTCAGCCTCACAGATGACTCACTGTGCCTCATCGACTCCTCTGTCCTTGAGTGAAATTATGCCATTCTTTAACCCACTATACAAGAGACTTTTGAAGATTCATGTGTTGCTACCCCCAACAGTATCTCATTTGTACAATGCAGAACATGGCGCTTTCTTATGTAAACAAACTCATTTTATGGAATTTTTATTTCCTAGATCAATATTTTTAAATAGACTACTAATTCATTTTATAAACCAGATACCGTAAGATTTTATGAGTTGATACTTGGTACCCTGTAAGTATCCAAATAATCAAAGAAGAAAGTGTGAAGTCAAGGAATCCCCTAGCTGAAAAGAAGTTCCCAATACCTGGAACAAAAAAGATGGAGCTTTGAGATAGCAGACTTTGTTTTTCTCCAGCAAAGATCCACAACTTCCATTTTTAAATGTAAGATGTAAGGGAGATTTATGATACAGCCTACTTTGTCAGCTCATATTATTTCATAAAGTGAAGGGTCAATTAGGTGTTATTATCATCAAGAAAGCATGCGGTAATGCTTCGTCTTGTAGATGCTGTAAAAATTACCTGTCTGATTACTTTAATTCATCTTTTGGCTACTGTCTGCAGAAATTCACTCAGTCCCTAGCTCACAGGTATGCAGACATACTGAGAACATTTAGGGAAATAAAAGCAAAAAAAAAAAATGGGTCCTTTCCCCTAAGGAATGAACAGTGTATTTGGGAAACTAGGAAAAACAAACAAACAAAAAAATGCTACCACAATGCAAAACTCCTGATGAGGAGATTAAAAAATGGCTCAAGATGGAGATTTTTAGAAAGAACTTCTTGAAGGAGGTGCATCTGTAGGCTGAGAGAGATGGTTTAGCAAGCAGCCATCAATGCATCCACAAAGCTTTACACTTCAAGGAAATCATAGGAGAAACAGGGTCTTCTTTGCTGAAGATCTGTTTATTTTGCAAAGAACAAAGAGTTAGAAGAGCCATGTGAAGTTTCCATGGGGAATCCAGAAACTAAACTTCTGCCACTGGAAACTACCTCAAGATCTTCTCCCAGATAGCCTGCTCTTCCCCTGCTTCCAATCATGTCCCTCAAAGTCTTCTTTTTCAAGCATAAATATCCTTAGTTCTTGTAACCACTCCTCCTATGAGGCAGTTTTGCATGCTGCCATTATTTTAAGCACTTGCCTCTGATTGGACTCTAGCTTAGGGCCTCTCCTAAGTCACGGGACTCAGAATGGAGCAATGCTCTCCAGGAGTGATCTGAGGATGCAGAACACCATGGGGTAGTTGCCTCCCTTGATCTGTAGCCTATACTTCTATTAATATGGCCCATGATTGCATGAGCCCTTTTGGCATCCATGTCACACTGCTGACTCATACTGAAATTGTGGTCAACTAAAACCCATGAGTTCCCATGCACTACTACTAAGCCAGATCTTTCTTTCTTTTTCTTTTCTTTTTTTCTTTTTTTTGAGACGGAGTCTCGCTCTGTCGCCCAGGCTGGAGTGCAGTGGCGCAATCTCGGCTCACTGCAACCTCTGCCTCGTGGGTTCAAGTGATTCTCCTGCCTCAGCCTCCCGAGTAGCTGGGATTACAGGCGCCCGCCACCACACCCAGCTAATTTTTGTATTTTTAGTAGAGACGGGGTTTCACCATGTTGGTCAGGCTGGTCTCAAACTCCTGACATTGTGATCTGCCTGCCTCGGCCTCCCAAAGTGCTGGGATTACAGGCATGAGCCACCGTGCCCAGCCAGATCTTTCTTATTCTGTACTTACACTGTTGATTTAAAAAAAAAAAAAATCCCTAGGACAGAGGTTTAAATGTAAAGACATTTATTTCTATTCCACTTGATCATTTTGATAACTTGTCCAAATCTTTCAGAGCTAGGGTATTAGCTTCCCCTCTCTGCAGGTGAGTACTTACCTGCTGGTGCAGCTAATCTCATGATGGATCTCTGGCCTCTAAAGGGCCAGAACTTCATTGTCTCTTTCCTATCCATAAATTCTCTGCAACCCTGGATGAATCTGCCTCCTTAGACAAACTAGTGGGCCTCAATCTTCCTAAGTAAGATAGGAATAAGTGTAAATGGCCATTTCCTCCTTGCGGTGAGGATATGCAACAATGAGTTCGATGTCTGCAAAACCCTAAGGAAATGTCACTCAGAGGCAGCATTAGATGAGGGGAGAAAAAGTTTATTTCAGGCTCTCAGCAGCTTTCAGAAGACTTGATTATCCTGATCACTACGCGTGAAAGTTAATGACTTCATTTTTGCGGTTATTTTAAAAATATAACTGGGTTATCTGATTTTTGGTTGTAGTAACATCACGTGATGGTCAGCATCATTTTACACATTATTTGTAATGTGAGCAAGTGCCATAAAGCATATCTGCAAGACTCATTTAAAATGACTGTCTTCCCTCCATCCCCTCCCCGAGCCCCATCCTCAACCCAACCCTCTTCCGTTTGTAATACGGGACTACAAAGATCTTATAGTTTAGGTTTCCATCAGACTTTTGGAAACCTCTAAAAGACTTACCAAGCTAGCTTAGAAGTTCATAGATATTCATCCCTGGCCAGCGCAGAGAGCTCACAGGTAACTTGTGTAATATTTATAATTTCAAGCTAATAGAAATGTCATATTTCAAAACACATCCCTGAGAGCAGTTTTTTTGTTCCTTATAGACAGGTGCAGGGAACATCCAAATTTTTCTAGTCTGCCATTCTAATGCACATTGTGATGTTGCTCTTGTGACCCTATAATTATTAATTTTCCAATAGCCCCTCCCCAACCTTTCACATGATTTTTAATCCAGGGCCTGGGCACTTGTAGCAGAGTGTGATCCTAGGACCAGCAGCAATGGCACCACCGGGGAGCCTGTTAGAAGTGAGGATCTCAGGCCCTGCCTCAAACCTATTGAATCAGAATCTAAACTATGAAAAAATTCCCCTGGTGATTCTTATGCACAATAAAATCTGAGAAGAACAGATCTAGAGTGAAGGGATTTTCACTCCCATTTTACCCACTGTAGACCTTATGTTGTAATACAAAACTTACAAACTTCCATTTGGTATTTATTAAAAAGTTAGAGTCCTTAGTTGAAATGTTACCAGATTCAAATGTTCTGTTTATATATTCAGCTATTTCTCAGTGTATGTAACTGGCTTTGAAGTACTCTTGTTGACCAGGCATGGTGGCTCACACCTGTAATCCCAACCCTTTGGGAGGCCAGAGTGGGAGGATTGCTTGAGCTCAGGAGTTTGAGGCCAGCCTGGGTAACACAGCGAGATCCCATCTCTACAAAAAAATTAAAAGTTAGCCAGATATGGTGATGCATGCCTGTAGTCCCAGCTACAGGAGGCTGAGGCAGGAGGATCACTTGAGCCCAGGAGTTTGAAGTTGTAATGAGATATGACTGAGATACTGTACTCCATCCAGACTGGGTGACATAGTGAGACCTTGTCTCTAAAAAAAAAAGTACTCTTGCCTTTCTGGGTTCTTGTGGAGCAGGGGTTCTCCCCCACTCCCACCAGGGACATTTGGCAATGCCAAGAAACATTTTTTGTCACAGTTTTCAGGGAGAGGTCCTACCGGTGGGTAGAAGCCAGTGATGCTGCTAAGAATCCTACAATGCACAGGATGGGCTCCCACAACAAGGACTTAACTGGCCCCAAATGTCAATAGTGACAAGGTTGGAAAACACCAGTTCATGATTTATAAAGACTCAGATGTGCGACCATAAACCACAGAATGCCATAGGAAAATGTGACATGTCATGTGACATGTCACTATATGACCAGGCAAAGAACAAATAGACCAGCAGTGGCCGGAGTGACGGTGGTGGGGTTATGAGGGGCATGTCACTATATGACCGGGCAAAGAACAAATAGACCAGCAGTGGCCGGAGTGACGGTGGTGGGGTTATGAGGGGCAGGGAATGGAAAATCCAGCCACAGATGAAGGGAGACATCCAGGACCAATGCTAACTGGTACTCCGTGCACAAAGGCAGTCAGCTTTAGAGGACAGGGCTAAAAGGCCGGGCATGGTGGTTCACACCTGTAATCCCAGCACTTTGGGTGTCCGAGGTGGGTGGATCATCTGAGGTCAGGAGTTTGAAAACAGCCTGGCCAACATGGTGAAACCCCGTCTCTACTAAAAATACAAAAATTAGCTAGGCATGGTGGCGGGCACCTGTAATCCCAGCTACTCGGGTGGCTGACGTGGGAGAATCGCTTATACCTGGGAGCTGGAGTTTGCAGTAAGCAGAGATTGCACCACTGCACTACAGCCTGGGCGACAGAGCGAGACTCCATCTCAAAAAAAAAAAAAGAGGACAGGGCTAATGTTCAGGGACTGGACACCAGGTATGAGCTCCAGGAGGGGTGGGAGGAGGTGTGGGAGAAAGAGAGAGAGAGAGAGAAGGCTTCAGTTCTAGAGTGGATACCAGGTATGATCTCAAAATCATGTTAGACATGGAAAACAAGAAAGGATTTCAAGTATTAGCATAGGAGTACATAGGCAGATTTCAGGTAAATCCAGTAAGATGAAGATTCAGGAACAAGGCAGAATCCTGCTTGCTAGAACTGGGACGCCTCAGAGCCAGGCCAGCAGCAGGCATGACCGATGCCAAGTCAGCCAAGTGTTCAGCTAGAGTGAGCTTCTTAAATCCCTCCCAACTGAGAAGAGGCTTAGTGCTGAGTCTACAGCACGGTTGACTTGCAAGAAGGGGTCAGGGGTTCCCAGCTATGGAGAAAGGTAGACCAGAAGTAAGCCAGAAGTAGGCCAGTGACAGTGGCCACTGAAAAATCACGGGATAAGAAATGGAATAGAACTCGAGAGGTCCTCTGGGTCATTCCCCTACTGCAGGGTGCACCTAAATCATTTCAGAAAGATTATCTACTCTTCAACTTTAACATTTTCAGAGAAAGATTTCTTAAGGACCAGTGGGTGCCTTATAATCCATCGAAGTCAAAACTCCTTCCCCATTTCTAACCCTAAACACCCCTTCCTGGGATGTAAAGCGAGTGTCTTTCATCCCACCCTGCACACAATGTGATTTCTAACATTCGGTAAAGATAAAGAACACAAATTGCCCTCTGCAACTGCCAAGCACAGCCACCCCTTTTCCAGGCTAAAGCATCTCAATTCCATTAGCGTGTTGCCCTGAGAGTCTCTCCCTGACCTTTTAATCCCCTCATTATCCTCTGGACCTGCTCCAAGCCTTGCCTGCTTAAAATAGTTACCACCAAGTATGTATTTGTTAAATAAAAGCTGTGTGCAGACTGCCCTTTTGCCATGGAACACAAAGAAGGAGGAATATAAAAGAATATACACAGTTTTGTTGGTTTTTATTAGTCTCTCTCCTCTCTCTCCAAGGAGTTGTCAATCTTCTCTGCACTTATAGTCTAGTTGGAGCACTAGTCCTTAGGCTAAATTCCACCAAAACATTTTGGTTGTTCAGCAAACGCTTTCACTGTGACCCTCACCTAAGGACAGTAGAGTACACCATCAAATGGGATAGCTCTAATGTGAATTTAGCTCTAAATAAAACTAGGATAAATGCATTTGTTCAGTTCTAGAGAAGGCATCATACTGTCCTGTGGATTTCATTTCAAATGAGCTGCAAAACAAAGTTCTTTTCCATGGAAGGGATTTACTCAACTGAATTCACTTACTTTGCTGTAACTGGATTAATCTCATTTCACATCATGTCTCTAAGTAGAAAAGTAAACTGATTTACAGCAGGCTAAGTGGATATGTTGATGCATCCAACATCAGTGAGATTTATTCCAACTAGATTGCAACCAGAAAATGGTGTCCTGGTTGTTTTTGCTTCTATAAAGTAGTCGCAAAAGTGCACCACTTTCGTACTTGATCTGAAAAACAGTTTATCAAAGATGAGGTATTGTGGGATGCGACAGAACGTATGTATGTCAAATGAAATGAGCATTTCTACCTTCCCAGATCTTGAAACGGTCTTTTTCCCCGCAGCCTTATAAAAAACATATATATATTCATTTTAGGCCAGGCATGGTGGCTCCCAGCACTCTGGGAGGCTGAGGCAGGTGGATCACTTGAAGTCTGGAGTTCAAGACCAGTGTGGCCAACATGGTGAAACCCCATCTCTACTAAAAATACAAAAATTAGCTGGGTGTGGTGGTGGGTGCCTGTAATCCAAGCTACTCAGGAGGCCGAGGCGGGAGAATCGCTGGAACCCAGGAGGCAGAGGCTGCAGTGAGCCAAGATCACGCCACTACCCTCCAGCCTGGGCGACAGAGTGAGACTCCATCTCAAAAAAAATAAATAAATAAATAAATAAAATCATTTTATTCTATCACCATCTTCTGAAAGCCACTGTTTTTTATTTTTGAGTTGTGTTTCACAGGGCACTGCTCAAGGTAAACACCCAGCCCCACTTGTGGTTGAGCAGGCATTGACCCCACACTGGCTCCCTGCCAGCACACCGCCCTGGAGCGAGCCACCACTCTGTACCTTGCTCCACCTTCTGCTTTCTACAGCACACTCTTTCTTCTTTTTCTTCTGCATCACTCTGCATTTCCAAAGCCACAATCGTGTCATCCTCTCGGGACTCTCAATCTCTGTCTATGCTGGTGCCCTCTCCTTTGTCTCTCCCAAATTGCTGACTTTATTCCGGCTTCTGCTTCTAACACAATAAGACTGCTATTGGAAGTGTTTTTCTGACTTCTATAGCTGGCAGTTTCTATAAGCAGAAGTTACTTTCAAAGGAAAGAACTTGTGGAGATGAGCCTGGGGTGTCACAGGGCTGTTATATGGGTCAAATGTAATAATGTGTATCAAAAAGCAATTTGTAAACTGTAACATGCTCTTCAAAAGTAAATTATTACTGTATTATATGACTTTAGGGTTTAAAAAGCAGCTGGATGATATGTAAAAATTCAAGGCTCAGTAGCATCATTGGAAAAGAAAATTAGAAAATGGGGAGGGGCACGGACGCTTCCATCAACAAGCTAGGGGCCTCTCAACATTTTTTCCAGCCAAAGCACACCCATTTAGCTGAGAGCATATACTCTCTTCTGAGGACTGCCTTTTCACCATTCTGGACCCTCTCAACATTTTTTCCAGCCAAAGCACACCCATTTAGCTGAGAGCATACACTCTCTTCTGAGGACTGCCTGTCCACCATTCTGGACCTAAGGCCTTCCCTCTTGCTTAAGCTCCCCCATCCCTCTCATCGCCACCTTCCCAAATCCTAGTTGACCCCAAGGACTAACCCCCAATCCACCCTGCCTTCCCAGCTCTGCCCCAGATGAAGTGAATCTCTTTCTCTCCAGCACTCAGTCTTATGTTAGAATTATTTATGTGGGCATTGATCTTCCTGGATTGACTGTGACCTGCTGAAGGCAGCGGTGGTCCTGGCATCTGCCACAGCCACCTCCCCCAACAGCACTTCATCACCTCCGTGAACGGAAGTGAATGGAAGGAACAGCTCAATTAGGATGGCAGAGGATCAAGGAGAGAATTCCACGGACCCAAAACATCCTGCAAAAAGGCTTTGTCCCCAGAGGTTGGTCTTCAATTTGGAAAAATTCCTACCTGAGCAACTGTAGGACCCCTCTGAAATGGAACAGGGTCTATTAGACTCGTAAAAACCCTCAGTGATGAGTTGGTTATTATTATTCTCTGTACTTTTCTGTACATTTAAAATGTTTTATATTTTAAATTGAATGTAAAAAGATCCCATCCTATTTAAAAGTTAGTGAGTTGAATAAGTTTCATTATAACTTGATTTTCTTCCTAAAGGTTTTCCTATAGTTCAAATTATAAAAGTCATTCTTAGATTCCCAGCTTAGTTGGTCCCCCATGAAATCATGAGTTCTTAGACTGTGTTTCACACAATGTTAGGTTACATTGCACCCTTACTGAAAGGAACTTCTTGTGCAGAGTGCGGGGCTCTTGGAGAAGGAAAAGTACCACCTTTTTAGCACATTAAAATAATGCTTGAGCTGATTTATTATTTTAATACTTTACCTTTGGTGTTGCAGAAATGATTTATTTGATGGTTTTGGCAGGTGATTTTTTTTTTAGGAATCATCTTTAACACTATTAGCCATGTAACTATTGCCAAGTACATAATGAGTACTCAATAATAATTATTATTTTTTAATTAAAATGTGATGCACTTCTAAACTAAAGGTAACTTCAGTCATGTAGAATAGAAAGCAATGGGTGGAGCTTCCAATTGCTTCTCTTTGGTATTCATTAGAAATCATTTTTGAAACTGAGAAGTTGGGGGAAAGATCAGACATTTTTATGGAAACTGCATTGATGACAGCAGAGTGTAATTTTGTTGATAGTGATTTGATACACAATTATTTGAGGGATTTACTGTGCTCATGGATTAGCGCTGTGTTGTTACTGTAACAGAGGCTTGGCGCAGAGCCCTGGCCCAGTGCAAAGCTCTCTAGCATCGTTTCTTTTCCTTCATCAGCAGCCCAAAGCCCCCCTCTCTACAACTCCATGCAGCACAGCCCTGGCACAGACCCCTAACCTGAAACTCCAGCCAATTTACCTAACAACATGCCTCTCCCCTTCACCTGCCAGATGCTTCTCGTTCTCAGACACTGCACCCTGAAATTCGGAGCTTTCACTGAGTTAAAAAGGCAAATATAGAATTACCTAGCTGTATCAGTATTTTAAGTGCACTTGTAGACTTAAATGAGAGCTCTTGTACGAAACCACTTGTATTCTTTCTTAAGATATGCTATTTTTTTTCTCTCTTTGATTGAACTGTTGACCTTCTGGGTATACGACTAGTTATTACTTCAAGTATGTTTGGAACTATTCTTGCCCTAACCATTCTAAAATGTAATTAGCATTGAGACATTATTGTAGAAGCACAGCACCTGGGGCTGGTATCTCATTAGATGGCAAAAATTGAGCAGAATTGTGCATGCTCCATGCTCAAAATATCTCTAAGAAAAATTCATGGCATTAGGGGGAAAGTTAAAATTGGTGATTTCGTAGGCCCTTTCTTGCTCACATATTTGGTTTGTATAAGGATCCAAACAGAGAGGAGATTGTGGTTCTTCTGTTTAAAAAATGAAGGCAACTCTGTTTTCTTAGAACTCTTCTTATGTAATGTGGCTGCTGTCACATCTCTGGGTCAACCAAAACCAAAATAATACATTTTCTGGCTCTAGCTTTTTCCCCCCTCAAGAAATGCATAGCATTTTTAGGCATTATCTGATTTATCCTTGCAACAACAGATGTTACAGAGAATGAATATTCTCTAAGAGGTAGTTAACAAAATATGGAAAAACTGAGGCCCAAAGAGGTACTATAACTCATGGGTTATTCACGCTTCTCCCTGAACATTCCCACATCTCTTCTGCTGGGGAGGGAGCTCTTTATTTTCTGAATTGAAAACCATTTCATGCCTCCTGCTCAGTTATTTCAGTACTGGCTCCTAAGTTTGACACCAATCCCAACTGTTATGAAATCGCAGACGAATAATAACGAAGTTCTTCATTCCTGGGATCCCAAAAGGTTATCATTTTGAGTTCACTGCAGGGCACTTTAGATGTCCATATTGGGCCCTAAATGATTAGAACCATCGGGAGAGGGCTTGCCTGACTCTGCCATTCACCTCATTTGTAAGTCTCTGCCATGTTTCGACACTGAGTTGTGTCTTGTTGTTTAAAAAATAACTTCTCATTATAATAACATTTTCCCTTAATTGCAAAAATATTTCTGACCTGAATTTATTATTGTCATAGCTGTGTGAGCAAGCAGAGTCTTGTTTGCCACTACAATATATTAATAATGTATTAATTAGCTTCCCAGTGCTGCTCAAACAAGGAACAAAAAGGATTTATCTAAATCATGAAAACTGAAGTGAAGCAAACACTTTGGTAATTATATTTTAAGGGCAATCTCAGCATTAGGTAGTGTAGCAAATTTTTGTCCTGACTTTGGAGAGAAGATAACCAAAAACACCACTCAATTAACAAAACATTTGTTTAGTACCTACTGTGCACAAAGTCTGAGAGGTAAAAGAGGTTAAGACAAATAAAATTGTCCAATTTATTTTTATGGCCATAGTTAAAAGGCAATAAAGGCAAGACACTGTAAGTATTTTGATTTAGCTACAATGAGCTGAAATATACTAGATCAAATCATATGAAATTGACAATATCTGGGGGCTGGCTGCCGTGACTCATGCCTGTAATCCCAGCACTTTAGGGGCCCAGGATAATCACTTGAGGCCAGGAGTTCGAGGCTACAGTGAGCCAGGGTTGTACCACTGCACTCCAGCCTGGGCCACAGAGTGTGACCCTGTCTCTAAAGACATAAAAATAAAAATAAAAATAAAAATAAAAATAAATAGAAGATATTGACAATAGCTGACCCTATTTTTTACCCCAAAAGTGGTAATTTTATATAATTTAATCTAATATTAAGGTATTCTTGTCATACTGTACCAGCTCCTAAACATTATACTTTTCATTTTACTTCTGTTTCTAAGCTATCATTATTACAACAACCAAGAGAAGGTAAATACAGGTCAGAGATTTGACTCCTGTTTTTTGTATGTATTTATTTTTGCAGATTCACAAATAACATATGTTTTGCAGTTTTAAGGTTTCTAATTATATTAGACCCTGTTTTTTATTTTATTTAGAGTCATTGTCCTTGCTGCCTGTCCTTCACATGTGACAAGTCAATTCTTCATGCCATTTCCTTCACAATCTTCATGCAAACTCATCATCTCCATTTCCATCTATTCTTCAGAGATGTATGATTGCAGAAAACTCCCCTTTTTTGAAATATTGCTCAATAGAGATTAAATCTAACATCCAGTTTTACCTGTCTATCCTTGAATTACAGGTTGCTGAGAAGTCAGAACAGATAGCCATAGAAGTACCCCACTAAATCCATTCTTCTATCTCCTTCAATATTTGACAAATATTTACCAAGCATCTATCTTGAGCAAGCATTGGAGTAAGTCCTCCCATAAATATGAAGTTATGTAAATAAGGATGCATGCATTCATGTAAATACAAGTTTAATGCTGGATATGTATTGTTTTAAGTACCTGACATGTATTAGTCTATTTATTCCTACCTAAGGGGGTAAGTGCCATTGTTATTTCCATCTGAAAGAAGAGGAAACTGAGGCCAGAGAGATTACATGAACTCCTAAAACCCTAACTCTTAACCACAGCGTTCAAAATCTCTCTGGTTATAGTGGAGGACCCAATGTCAAAAAAGCAAGTGCTTTTCCCAGACCATGAACACAATGTGTGACAAATTAGCAGTTCCTCCCCTTGCTCTAAGATAGTAAATATGCACCCAGGCCAACTTGTGTCTGTCAGAGAACAAAGAGTGGGCCTGTCACACTGCACACTGTTTTCTCCCAAGAGGGTCCATCTGCCTCTGCTCCTTTGGTACATGCTAGGGGACACACGCTGTCCAGCATATTCTTGCAGAGTCATATCTTACCCCACATCTTATCACAACCCTGCTGAAGGTCAGGCACTATCAAGAAAATGTTCACTCATCCTCTTCCCGTTATGCCCAATGTGTGAACTGATAACACATCTAAATTCAAAGAAAATCAACAGACATCACCTCAGTCAACCTGAAAAGTCTGGTGACTCATTCCCACCCTTCTCACGGGGCTCCTGCTGGGCTTCCTGGTTCTCCTGAACCAGCCTCCAGGCCTCCTGCAGCCGGGGTGCAGCTCAGTGTTCGAGCCCCCTCTCTGCTGCCCATCAGATGCGTGTTGACTTTCTTTGGCACAGGCATTTGAGTTGCATTTGAATTGCAGAACATGCTGCCCCCATCCTGTGCTGACTGTGATCCCCACTTCTTGTGCCCTGGAGGCAGCTAAACAAGCTTGCCTTGGAAAAAATAACAGGGAAGAAGATGCTGACTCTTCAACCCCCAGAGTAAGTTCTGTCACTCTGGAGGTAAAGTCATAATATCTAAATATGGCTCGATTCATGTCAGGTCTTTTAAATACACACACACATGTGGATGCTGAAACCGTGCATGCCCTGACATGCCCTGACAGCCAAGAAAAAGTCAAAACGACTTACTGTCTCATTAGCAGGACAAGACCTGGTAGGCCAGCTCACCAGAATAAAGAATACAAAAAATGGGTATTTAACTTCTCTACAGACACACACACACACACACACACACACACACACACACAGATGTAACGACCCCAAGAGAGCTGGTTGCCCTGGCAATGAAGAATCATTTGTATATTCAAGGATTTTCTTGTTTAAATTTAAGCTAGCCACTTGAACTTCTCAAGCTTTCTTGAGCTTAGCTTTAGGCCTCCATCCCCAGACAGAGGTCTGACATCTATGTCAGCCTCTAGCAAGGCAGGAAGCTTAGAAGTCGGACCAAAACCTCACAAGCCAGCCAACCTGGATTTGAATTTCAGCTCTATGGTTTCTCAGCTGTGTGACCTGGGTAAGCTACTTAACCACCTTGAACCTCTATTTCCTCACCTGTACAATGGGAATAATAAAATTAAAACAAACTTGCATGGGTTCATTATGAAAATTAGATCGATTAGATGACATAATACATAGCAAGCATTTAGAGCTGTGCCTGATTCTGAATGTGAGTTATCTGTAATAGTGACTTGAAATGGGTTTACACTGCCTGGCAGGAAACCATTCAGTTCCTTTTTGTTTTTGACTTTAATCTTTGAAGCGCTTTCGTCTCATTTCTTCTTATTTTGTGTTTGTGGAGAAGGAGGATGTTTAGCCATCCTTGGAGTACAATCTTTTATTAAAAACCATTATTAAGTCTCTTCAAGTTTCTCTTTTGCAGTAAATGATCTAGATTACTTAATGGTTCTGTTTTACATGTTTTAATCATTTATTTGAACCATCTCCAGATGTAGTACACACAGAAATATTGTCTAGGAAAATGTGTTACTGAAATTCCTTATCATCTGTGGTCCATTAGCTCAAATGTTTAAAACCCATTGTTTTTATTTTTATTATTTATTTATTTAGTTATTTTTGCAAGACAGGGTCTCACTCTTTTGCCCAGGCTAGAGTGCAGTGGCACAATTATAGTTCATTGCAGGCTCGAACTCCTGAGCTCAAGCAATCCTCCAGCCTAAGCCTCCCCAAAATTTCTTATGCTTAAGAGCAAAGTTAAGTTCCATCATATTGTCAGTTGGTTTCACTCCATCATATTGCCAAAACCACCTAATTCTCAGATGCGTAGTTTAGCACAAGCCAAACCAGAAGAGACCATAGGTCATTCATTCATTATTCATTCAACATTTACTAAGTGACTGCTGTATGCCAGAGGCTGGGCTATGCTGTAAGATCACAAAGAAGATACTTCTCAGTTGGAAGAGCTTACAGCTTGAGAGAGAAGACACACAAGCAAACAAATCATTACAAATACCTTTCCATTGGGTGCCATACTTGAAATGAGAAGGTGAGGCCAAAGTACCCTTGGGGCAGAAGGGAGGGAGGACTAAGCTCAGGGAACAGCTTTACAGAGAAGGTAACATTTGCACCATGTTAAAGGATGGCAAGAATTGAGGAGTACAAAAAGGAGAATAGGCCAAGAAGAAACACCCAGGGATGATTTGCACATTGTAAATTTAGGTAACCTTACATGCCTTACATGGGGCTGCTGTGACTGAGGCACAGGGTCAAGGAAGAGAGCAGAGTCATAAAGCTACCCAGGTCAGCCAAGGCCAGGCTAGGAAGCCTGAGCTTTATCCCGCAGGCATGCCGAGCCAGAGGAGGGTGCAAGAAGAGACATGGCACAGTCTGATCTGTTTTGCACAAATCACTCTGGAAGCAACGAGGAGGGGAGAATGGAGGTATTTGAGCCTAGAGTCAGGAAGAAGCAGTAGGATGCCAGGGTTGTGGGGAAAGACTATAAAGCCCACACAAAGGAGGGCTGATGGAAAGATGGAAATCAATTTCAGGTATATTTAGGCCAGGTGCAGTGGCTCGTGCCTGTAATCCCAACACTTTGGGAGGCCGAGGCAGGCGGATTGCCTGAGCTCAGGAGTTCACAACCAGCCTGGGCAACATGGTGAAACCCCGTTCTACTAAAATACAAAAAATTAGCTGGGCATGGCGGCATGCGCCTGTAGTCCCAGCTACTCGGGAGGCTGAGGCAGGAGAATTGCTTGAACCTAGGAGGCAGAGGTTGCAGTGAGCCGAGATTGCTCCCCTGTACTCCAGCCTGGGCGATACAGCGAGATTCCGTTAAAAAAAAAAAAAAAATTCAGGTATATTTAAAATATAGTGTTTAGAGACCCATTAGTGGAAGATGCCAGATTTGAGAAAGGGGAGGAAAAGACACGGAGGAGTCCAGAAGAAATTTCCAGATTTCTGGCCTGGATAACTGTGAGGGCCATGGTGCCAGATAGTGCCAGAATGAAACTATATAGGTTGACACAAATCCACCTCTCAGAAATGCACCTCTGAGACATCCGTTCTGCTGAAGGTCAGTAGGGAAGGTCAGCTTCATGTGCAAAGAGCAGTATGTGTATATTTCTTACTAGCTATTCTTTTTTAAATACTTCTTAATATATGGGACATACATGAGCTAAGATAGAATTCATGCAGGAGGTTTCATTTTTCATTGTCTGGCAATTGTGTTTTCAAATATGAGATGCTAGCATTATTTCAGTTATCTATGCCTAGCATAGTATATATCTACGGTTCAAGAGTATTAATTATCTCCCCCGCCTCCTCACTATAAGGTAAGCTTTCTGAAGCCAGGGATTTTGTCTCTTTTGTCCTCATCTCCATTCCTAGCCCCTAAAACTAAGTTTGAGTCCCAATTATCGAGTAAATGATTGAATTTCCATGTGGGTAAAAAGAAACAGTCATTTCCTTTACTAATGAGGAAAGAAAAGGAAAACAACAAACAAAACTGGACTTAAAACAGTTTTTATAAAAAGATCCAATTTGCGAAAATGGAACTGAAGTTTAAAAGCTATTTTTCTCCCTGCAGCTCTACTTCTGGGAAAGTCACAGCTGCCAGCTTAGATGGTGGTTTTCACTGCCCGGTTACAAATTCTGCACAGTTGTACATATTGGCAGGGCTTAGCTTCCTTAAATGCCATTGGATCAGTAGGGAAATGGTGATTTTCCTTATTGATTTAATGCCAGTTCCTCTTTTATGAAAAATCGCATGTGCTGCTCACTGGCATATGTACCATAAAAACTGAACGTAGGGGGCCAGAAATTAAGTAAGTCACTCGTGTTCTTCTCCAGCCATGTGATGTTAAACCATCTCTACTTTCAGGCTGGAATATTCAATCATTCTCCCTTTAAATTTAGCAGAGTGATTATTCCTCCTGGTGGATTGCACATATGCTCCTTTGATCTATGAAATACTCATTCTGGATGAACTTTAAGCTCCCAAGAAATGCATGTAAAATGCTGTTTATAAATCGCGGGAGAAATGTTTCACATTCTCATTACTCCCAAGTAGTCACACCAAACCTCTCTCTCCAAGATTCGCTTTTTTTCCTAGAAGAGGGAGAAAGAACTTGGGGCAGTAACACTGTGACAATAATCACCACGGTCATACTTTCCATGAGTTTTACGCGGTAGGCTCACAGAAGTGGCAATGCATGGCCGGGCGCGGTGGCTCACGCCTGTAATCCCAACACTTTGGGAGGCCGAAGTGGGTGGATCAACTGGGATCAGGAGTTTGAGACCACCCTGGCCAACATGGTGAAACCCTATCTCTACTAAAAATACAAAAAATTAGCCGGACGTGGTGGTGGGCTCCTGCAATCCTAGCTACTCGGGAGGCTGAGGCAGGATAATCACTTGAACCCGGACGGCGGAGGTTGCAGTGAGCCAAGATTACACCACTACACTCTAGCCTGGGTGACAGAATGAGACTCTGTCTCAAAAAAAAAAGAAATGACAATGTAGGATACCCATTCATCGGCAAATATTTACTGTGAGCAGGACAATGTGCTAAGTCCATAGACTGCAAAGAGGAGTGAGGCTCAGTTCCCATCCTCTGGGGCTTACAAGGTAGCTGGAGAAGTAAAACTCAAACCACAAAGTGAAGTTAATAGTCACCAATGAACAACATAGTTAGTAAACTCTGCACTGGTTCAGAAGAGGACAGGAGTAACAAGACAGTAATCCTAAAGGAGATGGACTTGAATTTGAGGTGGACCTGAAGAGTTAGGAGCTAGAGTGAGTAAAGGCAGAGCGGTGGGAACATTTGTGAATCAAAGCTCAGGTGGGGGTTATGGCAGGCAGGGTGGGGATAGACTGAGGATGACTTTGAATGCCATGCCACTCTAAGGACTTTGGACTTGACTCTACAAGCAAGGTGGAATTATTAAGAGATTTTGAGTAGAAATGATGTGAGCTGAACAGTGCTTTTGAGAAACTAAATCTAGCAGGGATCAGTGCTCCAAATTAATTGGACATGTTTCAGACTTGAGATCATAAGACCCTGACCCAGGCTGGGGACAATGGGGTGTCTCCATCGTACATTACATTCCTGTGAATACTTCTTATGGATTCATATGAAATTCTGCCTCAATGTGCCTACCTGTCTCTGCACTGTAAGATAGTGATATTGTGATCCTGTGTGCTGCTTGGAACCAGCCTCATTCCTTTAGCACCCCAGTTTGGACTTGGAATGGGCCCAAGTGTGGCCTGTACACAAACCTCAAAGAATCCAGGTGGCATAGATGTAAAAGCTTGGAGCCCTCCAAGTCCACCTCCTCAACTTACCAAGAAAGAAGCTAACTCTTGCTCATCTCCCTAATGATGGATTCAGCATGCGGCCTCAGATCTTCCTGTGCTCTAGCAGTGCTTCTGAGGCCAGTCCAAATTCTGCTTTGAGGCGTGTGTGTGCCAATTCTGGTGCAATCCAGAAGCATTTTGGACGAATGAAGGAGTTGTTTGTGTTTTCTTGCCCTAATTGAGATAGTTGAAGCTCCTCTCCCTTACTCTACACCAAGCCCCCCAGATCCAGTACCTCCCTGAGTCCCCAACTTCGTCTCTGCCTTGCTGCTTCCCCACAACACCCTATCAATTCTTGCGTACTGTCATTGGTTGTTCTGTCCTCATTATCTGAAGCCTTTACCTCCCTTCTTAGGCCTCATCACCTCCAGGAGACTCTCCATGGCCTCAGCCCCTCCCTTAGGTAGACCAAGCTTCCTCCTTGGAGCTCCGTGCTACCCTGCATAGGGCTCAGTCACTTTGCCTCCATGATGTCTTGCAATTGTCTATTTATATGTCTGCCTCCTATCCTTCAACTGTGAGCTCCCTGAGGAAAGGAACTGTGGGTACGCATCATTGAATACTCAGCATCTAGCACAATGCCTGGTACACACTAGGTATTGAAATGTCTGATAAATAAATGAATGACAGTTGCATATTTGTCTTTTTGGTATATTCATTCATTTGGTAAATATTTATTGAGTAATTACTTATAATTGAATTGGCGCTGTGTAGTTACACTTAAACATCAAAATGAGCCTATCCTCTCAAGCTCCAAATTATGCATGCATAAATTATACATGTGAAGTGTTAACATGCACACGCAGCAGAGAGTGTGCGTATCTACAAATACCAGAGCTAGCAAATGAAATAAACTGTGTGCCAGATGTCCCCAAAATTTACAAAGAACCAAGAACCAAAAATGACAGTTAGCTCCATAAGCCCAACAAAAGAAAAAAAAAAAAAAAGGAAAAGAGCAAAAAAGCAAAAGAACGAAAGAACCTTGAGCATAAGGAAGTGGCTATGGTTTTTTCTACATGCTCTAGCCGGGGGTGGGGAAGAGTCATAAAAGCATTCTATGCTGGACCGGTTCATGTTAAGTCTGAGTTCCTCAATCGCTGGCTCTCAGGAGCTGTTTGGAAAATTCATTGCCATGCATGAGTCGGGGGATTGGTATTTTTTCCACTGGAAACTGTTAATGGGGACTGCATTAGCGGCCCCTTATCGCTTTGCCTGATAGAGAGACAGCAGGTTCGCCCAAACAATTCTGGAACCCTGATCACTGCCAATTAGGGGAGTATTGTCTGGCTGACATAATCAAGTGAGTATAAATATATTTATCGTGATTGGAATGGGGAAGGGAGACTGCAGAAAGATTGAGGCAGAAGCTGCCACCCACTGCCTGGCTCCAGCCTGGATCCAGCCCAGTTTGTCACCCTGTGCTCAGCAGAGGCGGTCACTGGCTTTCTGAGGTGGAATGCACAGTTGAGAATTCAGGACTAGAATTGCTTCTCCCAGAGAAGCAATAAGGAAAAATTCTCCTTATTTTTCCTCCCCTCTTCTTCTCTTTTTTTCATGCTCACTTCTGTGAAAGCTGAAAAGAGAAGAAAAAGCAGATGCCATGTTGATCATGTTTTAATTCTGCCCTCTGGCCATGCTATCCCCACTTACCTTCTCTGTAGTGGAAAGTGATGGTGAGGCACAGTGCCCTGACTGGACCTCCCACCCTCTCGGCCCACCAGCATGTGCAAGTCGGTCCGGCATTGGGTTTATTTCATTGTTGATTTGTGGAGCTTTTTGGGAATACCTGTGATGTGAATCAGCCCTGGGATTGAAAGACCCTGAAAAAATAGTCCCTTGCAGTGGGCTAGCGATGGGAGGAATTGCTCACATTTAAACAGCTGAAAAGGAGACATGTTTAAGTCACATCTGGTTGCATTCCTGTTGTCTGAATGGAGAGCAGGGTCTTTTTAAGCATCTGCCCAGATTTCAAAATGCAGGCTGTATCTTTTCTTCCTCAAACAAATGGTCAGGATCGGATATGAATGGCCTAATTGCATCGGGAGAGGTAAACAAAACTGATCTCATGGCTGGATTTCAGCCCTGGTCCATCCAGGCCCAATCGATCTAAGGCATGACTTTTTTTTTCCTCTCACCCATGACTACTTGATAATGGCCATTTCCGGGGCCAAGTTCATTTCGGCTCTTTTCCACCATCCCCCGTGTGCTGCCCTGTCTCACCATTTGAGGGCTGAGGCCCCTTCCCAATGGCTACAACAGGGTAAGGGGACCCTGTCCTTCTGTCTCCTTCATCCTATAGTTTGTCTTCACAGCTGCAAATTGCTCTCAGGCCTGCCTTCCTGGATTTGACAAAAACTATTTTCTTACTGGTACTACGGATACCACAAATGGAGATGTAAGTAGGAAGGTGCAGGTCCACAAATAAATAGGGAGCCCAGATGGGAGAAATGTCATTAGAGAGATCACTGTCCCTAAAGGCATCTGACCACCCATGTTCCTGCCTCTTCCTGCTACCATTTTCCTCCTTCGGCTGCTCAGAAATTGTCGAGGCCAAACTCCTTTCACCCAGATTCCAGAAATACACTTATTTCCTTTGCTTTCCAAATCTTAATGGATGAAACACCTCTCTTTTTTTTTTTTTTTTTTTTTTTGTCTTCTCTCTCTTGCCAGAAATATTGTTTTCTGAGAACCAGAGCTCATTTATCTCCAAGGGAGAAAGAAATTCATTCCATGTTTACCCATTAACAAATTACCACTTACATGAAAATGCTGGGACTTCTCTCATTCTTTGCTAATAAATGGGTTATTCACCTTGGTTGAACCTTGGCGGAGGCAGATGGATAGCCACTGTTCCCTTCAAGTTGGCTTAATATTCTCTCGTTGGCTTTTGTTTCCTTGAAGCACAGAGACTTCTCAGAACTTTCTTTGCTTGATTCTGCTTTTAAGGAACGTGCCCAACTTCTTTGAGTCTGTTTATTTAGTAAGCTGAATTGATGAAATCCCTGGCATTTATGGAGGAGCCTACTGTGTTGGGTGCTATGGGTTCCTCCCCACTTGAAAGTTGAATTGGAGTCACCCATCTGAATACTAACTCCCTCCTAATCCATTGGTTTTCCTGCTGTGTAGACAGGGGTATGAAGTAGCCATTTACCAAGAGATAGTGCGATGTCATAAACCGAGCTTGAGTTCTAAAGTTAGCAAGACCTGATTTGTACAGTAGTGCAGGCTTGGGCACGTTGCTGCTCTCTTTTGAGTCACACATTCCTTATTATAGATGCTGATGGGAACAACAGAGCTGTCTGTTCATCTTTGCTCTTCTCCATAATGAGATAAAGCCAAACAGACAGTGAAGAGCCTGGTCTAACCACATAACATTGGTCATAAGAAGGTAATTTTTACCTGAGCATTTAGGTGGCATTTGGTGTGGTATTAGATGCATGTCATTTAGTTACAGAGATAAAACCTCCTGAACACACATAAAGCTCTTGGCCTGGTTGAACATTACATCTCACGGATTTTTATGCTTTTTACTAAGGATACTTCCTGCTAGGAAGTTGTAAAAGAGAAGATAGAAGTCTATTTAATGGTATTGTAGCAATATCAGTTTCCTGGCTTTGATACTGTACTATGGTGATGTAAGATGTCCCCATTAGGGGAAGTGGGGTGAAGAGTATAGGGGACCTCTGTACTATTTTTGCAGTTTCCTGAGAGACAGAGGGAAAGTGAGAAAGAGAGAGAGAGAGAGGAGGGAATGAGTGGAGTGACATGAAAAAGGAGTGTTCGTCTTGGCTTTTGTCCCTGGCTGGACAAATATTTACATTTTGTTTGCCTCTTTGTATAGATTTTGTGAATAGTCATGATTAAAAGCTAGCATTCCCTTTTCTATGGAAGAGAAGAAAGACAATAGAATGAGCTGAGAACCCCTGCCAACATTATATTAGAAAGCCACCTACTTCCTGCCTCTCCTTACCCTCCTTACCTGTACAAACTTACCTTCTGCATCCTTGTCCTCCTTCTTTCCCATTCAAAGGGGAGATGCGTCTCCTGCTGAACAAATGAACTCCTCCACCTGACCAAGGTGTCCCATCCCTCCCTGCTGTCTCCAAAGGCTCAGTCCTGCTACATAATCTCTCTAGGTGAATTCCTTCTTACTCAGGGTTTTTACAATCATCTATATTGGAATAGCACCCAAATTTATAGCTCTTGCCAGACTTTTTTATTGAGTTCTACACCTGCACAGCCAACCCTTGACTGGGAGTCACTACATAGATCATTCACAAGCATTTCAAACTCCCTTTTAATTATCTCCTCTTTCTGTATTCTCTTATCTCTGAAAGTGCTACCAACATCTACCCTAATGCCCCCAGCAGGAACCCAAGAGTCATTCTAGACCTATGCGGTCCCAAGTACTTCAGTGTGGCTTGTCCAAATTGAAATGTGCTGTAAGTGTAAAATACACACCAGATTTCAATGACTTACTTTGGAAAAAATAATGCAAAGTGTCTCAATAATATTTTATATTGATTTCAAATTGAAGTGATAATATTTTGGACATATTGGGTTAAATAAGTTATTAATTCTTTTACTTTTTAATGTGCTACCAAAATATTTAAAATGGCATGGTGGCTGACATTTGTGATTTGCATTCTATTTCTATTGGATAACACCATTCTAGACTCTTTTCTGTCTTTTAGCCCCCTTCCAACTGGTCATAATTCACAGTGATTCCCTTGAGTTAAGACAAGGGAGAATACTGGTTAAGTGCACAAGCTGAGTTTGAATCCTGGCTCCACCATTTTTTGATACATATGAACTTGGGCGATTATTTAACCCCTTTGAGCTTCCCTTTCCTCATCTGTCAGCTGGATACAATAGCAGTTCTTATTTTGAGATTCTTGCATGCTTTAAATGAGATAATGTGTAAAGCACTTACTATGGAGATAAAAACATGTGGAAAGACCCAGTGTCAAAAAAAAGAGCATGATCTGTCACTGTTGTAGTTCAGGCCCTCATCATTACTAGCCAAGACTACTGCGATGCTTTCTCCATCTTCAGTTGACCCTGCCCTCCATTCCTTCATACTGCCATCTGATTAAACATTCCTGAATGCAAACGTTATCAAACGTCCAATGACTTCCCGTTATCCTTGGTATGAAATCCAAAGTCCCTGGCATGCTTTCAATGTCCTCCATGATCTGCCCCCAGTCCAATCACTGATCTCATCTCCTGCCAGTCCATGATTGAACCAGTTGGGTCCCCAACTCCTATTTGCACACACCATTCTCTCTGTGTGTCATATATGAGTTCTCTACTCTGCCTAGCTACTTGTCTGCAAGACTCAGTTCAATTGTCACCTCATTTGGGAAGCTTCCACTAATCCCTCCTGCACCTGTCTCCATCCTAGGCTAGATTAGGGGCCTGCCCTTTGGGTTCCTGAACCACTTGAGGTGGGGTTCCTTTATCACGCTGATCTCACTGGTTTGGCTGACTTGTTTGTCTTTCCTACAAGACTGAACTGTCTGAGGTCTGAAGATGGGCTGTGTAGTCCACACTGGATCTTCATGCTCTACACAGGGCTTGACACAGACTGAGGCACAGGAAATGTGTGTTGAATGAATACACAAAGCATATGGGTACTCCTGAGAGAGAGAAGGTGGGCAAGACAGCCTTACGAAGTTAAGCAGCAGAAAATCTGAAAACGAACCTGAGGAGAAATCACCAATTCCTGGAAGTACAGAGAGAGGAAGGAGAGAGAAGAATCTGTGCAAGGAGTCAGTGGGACTTGAAATGAAAGGCTATTAAAGAGAGAATATCATTCAAACAACAGAACCACATTTGGTACTGTTGGTGGTTTGTAACTTCCTCTGAAATGGTTCCAGGAAGAGACAAGGTTCTAGGATGGTGCAAATCATATAAAGAAAGGATGGGGTATTATAAGCCAATTCAAGGGTTATTTGTCATCAGGACTAGATACATGGGTGGTACAAGTAAATGTCAACCTGGTGACTACACGATGGGACTAGTAATAATTTACTGGGGCTGGTGCCCAGGAATTTTTTTGCTGTGGTGCAGATGCCAAGCATGGAAAAATTTGACAAGTTATAGGCATGAGAAAGTAGATGGCGAATTTGAGAGTAACAATGTAAAATGCCAGAGTAATCACAAGAGAAATGTCTGAGTATGTAAGAGAGTTTAGAAGATTTCTGCTTTACCACAAATACGGACTTCAAGAAAAATTCCTTTGTAAGAACAGAAATTCCAATATATAAAACTTATTTATCAAAACACACAGTATTCCATAATATATAATGGTAAAAGCATGCCTTTTGACCCACACAATATTAAAAGCAGCAAATAACACAAGAAAGGTAGAGAAAACAGAAGGTACAACATTTTGTGGCTCACAGGATATATGAGTGAGATTATATACTTCTATTCCAAACCACAACCTTCACTAGAACGTCTAGAGGCTTCATTCTAGAACCTTCATACTGCTTACCCCAAAGGCTAGCCCACTCCCCAGTTTTCATGTAAGAAATCTTGTGGGACAGGCATTGCATGAGGTGAGGGGCAGCAGGGAAATTCGAGATGAAAGGGTGAAAAGATCAAACGAGTCCTTGTTATTCCTCTTAACAATGCTTCAGTCCACCACTTTGAGGTTTCTGTGGCGAAAGTAAAGATTTGGGATATACATATACTAAAACAACTATTGGTTGCTTATCTGAAAATTAACTTTAGCTGGGCATTCTGTATTTTATCTGACAACCCTACTTGGTGAGGCATACGTTTTCTTATTCATACTTCCTCCGAGCCACAACACGTCTTAATAGTTGTTAGCTATTAAGGACTATGCATAAAAGTGACAATAGCTGGCTGGGCACAGTGGCTCATGCCTTTAATCCCAGCACTTTGGGAGGCTGAGGCAGGAGGATCACTTGAGGCCAGGAGTTCAAGACCAGCCTGAGCAACATAGGGAGACCCCTGTCTCTACAAAAAAAAAAAAAAGCTGGATGTGGTGGCATGCACCTGTAGTCCCAGCTATTTGGGAGGGTGAGACAGGAGAATCACTTGAACCTGGGAGTTGGAGGCTGCAGTGAGCCATGATTGCCTCACTGCACTCCAGCCTGGGCCACAGAATGATACCTGTCTCAAAAAAAAAAAAAAAAAAAAAAAGTAACAATAGCTAACGACTATTGAGTTATTGAGTGCCTACTATGTGCCAGGCACCATACTAAGTGGATTAGATGGATATTCCACATATTCTTCCCAAGAACATTATGAGGCAGGCACTATTATCATCCCTGTTTTTAAAATGAGGAAACTGAGGCTCAGAGATGTTAAACAACTTGCTAAGGGTCACCCAGAAAACTAGTAGTAGAGAAGGGTGTAAATGCTGGCAGCCTGACTCCAAGGCTCATGTGCTTGCCTACCTTACCCAGATGGCGGCAGCACTGAGCAAGGGGGTAGATAACGTCAAGTCCCCTGGAAGAATAAGAGAAAGTGAGACCATGGGGTATGAGCGGGGCAGGCCCTGAGTAACGCTTTAAAGGAGCAGTTGAAATTAGACCCGGTGCCTTTGTTTAAGTAAGAAAAATGTGCTAGTTCTAGACAGATGCAGCCCCATACCAGGACTCACAGCTTGATGAGAAAGGCACTGGATGTATTTCAGCCCCTACTGCAACCTCAGGCTGAGGCCTTTGTGCAGTGAGCAACCTGCACAACCATACATAGCAATGTGAGTTTGATGGGAGAAGGAAGACCAGTGCAGAGACAAGGATGTCGATGGGTTGCTTAGAGAACAAAGGGAAGCTATTTACTAAAGCATGTTTGCATGGTGCAGGTGATTTTCTAAAGTGAATTTTGACAGACGGGATGGGGAAAGATTGTTGAAGGCCTGAAATGACAAGAGAGACTTGAGTGGATCTGGGAGGTCATGTGACAAACATGACATTAACAAATTCTAAATGGAAAAAAATGACCCTCAGAAAGTTGTGTGTCAAGGCCGGGTATGGTGGCTCACGTCTGTAATTCCAGCACTTTGGGAGGCCGAGGCAGGTGGATCATTAGGGGTCAGGAATTCAAGACGAGGCTGGCCAACATGGTGAAACTCCATCTCTAGTAAAAATACAAAAATTAGCCAGGCGTGGTGGTGGGCATCTGTAATCCCAGCTCCTCGGGAGGCTGAGGCAGGAGAATCTCTTGAGCCTGGGAGGCGAAGGTTGCAGTGAGCTGAGATTGCGCCACTGCACTCCAGCCTGAGCAACAGAGCGAGACTCCATCTCGAAAAAAAAAAAAAAGGAAAGAAAGAAAGTTGTGTGTCAAAAGCTTCAACACACAGGGGCCTTTGCTCCGTCAAGCAAGAAGAATAGGGTGGAGGAGGAACAGGAACACAGTAGCTAAGGTGACAGCTGCCTCACAAAAGGAAAGTCTATGGCTTGCAAAAGAGGTCGAGGAAAGCGGAAAAGCAAATGCCGAAGAGGGACAGTAAGTGAAAAGACGAGTTTCTTCCACTCGGCATCTCCCCAAATATGGCCCCGAAGGAAGAGTTGACCCTGTTACGGTTTCTTTCTTTTTCCTGTGGGGTTATTAGAGTGACATATAAGGAAAGGGCCACAGGCACGGCACAGCTTGATTTCAGCCAGGCTTTGCATGACACCCTAGAGAGCAGAATGAGGACAGATAGGCTGAAGGATAACTACTTAATTGGGTAGGTTTCAAGTTGATACTCAGAGTGTTGATTAAAGGGTGGTCAATGACAACCTGGAGGAGGTCTTTAGGTAAAGAAAGTGAGTTCAAAGATAACCAACTTGCATGAATGAAGGAGCCAGGATTTGAACCCAGCCCTACCTGACTCAAAAGTCCATGTTCCATTTATTATAAAACAGAAACCAAAAAGGCATGAAGTTCACTTATAAAGAAGAGTTGAAAGATATAACCAGAGGGTTAGGAGTACAAATCCATGCCCAAATGAATTGTGATAGGCTGAGAAATTGGCCAAAGGGGGAGAACAAAAACAAGATGAAAGTCAGAAAGGTTAAATGTGAAGCCGTGCATTTTGGTTTCAAGAAACCCGTTGCAGAGGTGGAGAGGTCCAGCTTGACCGTCTTCATGTTGGGAAGCACCCGGGCTTTTGTTGTAGTTGTTGTTGCTTAATTCCCAAACAGCGGCGGGGTGTGGGGGCACACCATTGTAGCCCCAGCTACTTGGGAAGCTGAGGCAGGAGGATGCCTAAAGCCCCGGAGGTCAAGGCTACAGTGACCCGTGATCACTCCACTGCACTCCAGCCTGGGCAACAGAACAAGACCCTATCTCAAAAACACAAAACAAAACAAAAAACCAGCCAACAGTGTAACACAGTTACAAAATCTTCGTGTACAAATGAAGTGATTAAATCATCCTATTCTACTCAGCCCAGCTCAGACCATATCTTGAATACTGGGTTCAAGTCTGGATAATGTATTTTGTATTTTGAGAAAAACATTGAATAACTGAGAGGAGACCTGAGGAAAATGACCAGGAGATCAAGGAGTTGGAAGCTTGTTACATGAAGGGTGGTCAAGGACCCTGGGGTTATTTCAGTTTAGAAATGGGAATTTGGGATTTGTGATTCTCATTTTCTGTTTCTTTTGGTCATTCATTCTTTCTTTTTCTTTCTTGTTGTGGTTCTTAGCACAGAATTCAGGCTGAAAGAGCTTTTGGTTCAACATAATTCAGTCACACACAGGGGCCTGTTGGTGGGTGGGAGGCTAGGGGAGGAATAGCATTAGGAGAAATACCTAATGTAGATGACGGGTTGATGGGTGCAGCAAACCACCATGGCACGTGTATACCTATGTAACAAACCTGCACGTTCTGTACATGTGTCGCAGAACTTACAGTATATAATAAAAAAATAAAAATAAAAATAAATTTAAAAAAAACCAATTCACCAAGCTGTCAGCTCACTCTTTCCAATCCCAGCCATCCCCGATGCCCATTCTCTATCATCTCAATGAATTAGGGAAAGACTGACTTTCTGGGCCACTTCCAACTTTGAGAATCTAGGACAGGGGCACTATTTAATCAAAACTGGCAAGTAAAAAGAAAGAGAACTATTTTAAACAAGACAAATACAAGAGGTGTTGAACCAAACTCAAATTAGAAAGAACTAAATTTCCCAAAAATAAGAATATTATAATTCATTTGATGAAAGGAATTTACCATATTATCCCTTTTACTGGCATTTTTTTAGTACCTTTGCTTGTAAAAATATCAGGCCCTCCCGCTTTTCTGGGATAGACTTATCGAATGAAGCAAGGGGAGCTTCTCTGTGGATAGATGATCACTTTTGCAAGCTTTGAGATCAGTGAGCTAAAAAAATGACCAGCATTCCAACAACAAATGAGGGCTTGGGAGCATAAGTAAAAGTGTCAGCAAGATTAAAGTAATTGTGGTCATGCCGTCCTCTGCTGACACTTTTGTGCTTTGCCCAGATGAGAATTAAGGTAGCCCAGGGCACAGGCAGTGAGGAAAAGGAGAGGGGGTGCTGAGCATATTTGCAGCATTTGTGAACAATGTCACAGCCCTGGCGAAAACAGAGCAAGAAGATGGAGGCTTTCAAATCCGTGATAAATAAGTCGTGCTTTCAGAGCCCAAATCAATAAAAACAAACATTAAGTGAACAGAAGGGAAGAGGGAAAAAAAGAGAACATGAGGGCACCATAAAATCCTGGTGATATATTCCAGGGGAAATCATGATGTGAATAGAAAATGAGAAGTAAAAGAAAATGAAGCCTGGAGATTTGTAAAATGTCTGTCTGTCTGTCTGTCTCTCTTGACTGTCATTCTCATCTACCTCCGCCACCCCCACCCCACCCTCCACCCTTCTGATGGGGTTCATTAAATGATTTTTGATTCGGGGGCGGGGAGCGGTATTTTTAATCCTTCACTTATGTTTGGGTTTTGCCAGCAGGATTCGAGGTGTTTCTGTAGACAATTGTTACTGCTTTAGGAAACAATAAGAATAAAATGAGGAAACATCAAGTGATACATCAGTCTAGCAGCAGAGTGAGGCTCGAAGTAGCATTTCCAGTGGTCTCTTTGTGCCTTATTTTTGTTGTTTTGGATTGATGTTTTCATGGTGTCATTTTAATAAGAAAAGTGTCAGAGAATTAAAAGTGGAAGTATGCGAGATACATTTTCTCTAACTGGATTCATGGTAAGTTATTAATGTTTCAAGGAAAAAGAAAAGAACTTGGAAAAAGCAGAATATATTGTGGGGAAAGTTGATGAAGGGAAACGTAAGAGAACTGTGACAAATGAGACACAGACAGAAGGAGAGAGAAAGAAAGAGGAAGAGAGAGAGACGGGGGTGGGGGGGGACCAGCAGAAGAAAAGGAAAAGAGCGACAGTTTATAAGTCTGTTAGCTGAGATTGTTTCCATTTCTGCAATTGCCTTAAAGCACATGATTGCTTGGTCTGAGGTCTGCCAGGTTGATTGCAGTCTTTACCTCTTTGACCAAGAAGTAATGGGCTTGAATTTCTTGGGTATGTGAAAATTGCTCTTGTCAATTTTTTGGCTAAAGGACAGCCACCCAGGAAGGTTCAGAGGGCCTAAGCTAGTGAGCAGTCATCCTGACCAAGTAGGAGGGATTTGGTTATGTTGCTCGTAGCAGGAGAGGCAGAGTGGCAAAGTGAAGAGAACACACAGCCTTAGGTGCCAACAGACATGTACTCGAATCTCTTGCCTCCGTTTCCCACCTATAAAATGCGAAGGATGATAATAATAACAATAATAAATGTTGCAAAGGGTGACCATTGGTAAAGTTCTTGGCACCTGATAGACGTATCAATCCATGGTAACTTATTCTTAGCTGGTTCACGTTTCTAGGCATTGGCAAAGTCTGGGTGGTGTGTGTCCCCTCAAAGGTAGCATCACAGTGACTGAGCTCTGTGTGGATGGCAAAGTGTGGAAGCCTGCTCAGTTTTCTGTTTCTCCATCCACCATTTCTCCCCACTTCCCCTTGGTTAGTGCTGTCTTCTCTCTTTCCTCACTGAATTGTCTTGATTAGTGTCGTACTTTCTGATAACACTGCAGCTAGGACTCCACAGGCAATAGGGAGAAGCTAGCGCCTGCCCAGGGACAGTGAGGAAAAATAGGTGCTTGATAGGCTGAAAAGTAGTATACGCTTGAAGTAGTATACGCTTGGTGGCCTTACACTTTGTAAAAACAGTTTTGAATTTGTCTCTACAAGAAAGGATGGTAGATAACCAGAATGCAAAAATGCTTTGAAGAAAGAGCCATTGAGCAGTGGAACCAAGTATTCTATGTTCTCTTCCCTGCAACACTGGGGACTAAGGATTATTATCTGCATTTCTGGTGAAGAAACTGAGGCACAGAGAAGATAAACTAAGGTTCTCTGGCTACGAAGTAAGCAGCATAGCCTAAAGTTTGAAGCCAGGTCTGTCTGATACCCAAGTCCCGTAGTAAACCTCGCACTGAGGTAGGCAAGCCTCGCCTTGCAGAGAGTGGCAAATTAGGGAAAAAAGAATCAAATGTGTTTGAGTTTAACAGAACATATACGTTATACTTAAAGAGAAAGATACTTTTCTTACAAAAAGTTTGAGGATAAATGAGACTTCATGTGATGTGTCTTGCACTAAAAAAAAAGTTAGATTATATAAGCCAGACTGGCGTTGATTAAAGAAGAGCAAGGTAATAAATACACATAAGAAGGAAGAAGTGGCTGGCTCTGCCTTGGGCATCACTCAAGTTACAGGCAGGGGAGGGGACAGGCCCTGCATGGGGACAGTCTCCTGACTTGTCTTCTTCCTTCTCTACTTCCCTCCCTTCACTACCCCTCCCTCCAAAACCCAAAAAACCTTAAGCAGGAAAAAAGGGAGCTAATTAAAAAAGAGAAAAACATCCTTGAGACCAATGAAATCTCCATAATCCACAGTGACAGACAGGGACCTGCAGAACAGCAATTTGATTAAATAAGGATATAAGGGATTTAGAAGGACTCTCCAGTTGTGTAAAGTGTGTCCATACGTCTGAAAAATACCGTATTTATTTGGCTCCCAAACCTGAAAACCTTCTGACGGGGGAGATTGTTACCATTTGGAAACTAGGAAGAAATCACAAGGCAAGGCCATGGGGTTCTGGCAGGTCTGGGGATCCCATGTTGGGTGGAAACCCCAAGAAGCCGGCCAAGGGTCTGCAGGAGAGGCCCTGGTAGAGAGAAGCATTAGAATGCAAGGGCAGGTAAAGCCACGCTCACAGAAGGTGACTGTGGGCTGAGCCTGAGGCCCTTCCCAGACGGGGAAGAGAGAACAGCATACCTCTCCTGCCCACGCCTCGGTATCTCACTCAAGAACTAGCTGCCCATTAGTCACCTGTCATCAGAGACAGCTCTGTTGGCGGCTTTCAGCAAAAGTGAAGCAGCCAGAGGATGAATCGTTATTCGGGGAACACACCTGCACACAGGACAGGAATGGATGGCAGTGGGGAGTGCCCTGGGGCTGCTGTTCAAACGCCATCCTCATGGTCTCCAAGACTCGCATCAGCAGCTCAGCCGCTGATGAATTATAATTCTCGGACAAGCTGCAGAGGCCCCTCTAGTTCCATGTGTTCACCCATGCCGCTCATACCAGGGGATTTATGCTTCCTGGGGCTGGGAGGGGAAAATAATGAGTCACCTGGGGACAAGAGAAAAACAAAAATGCCCTGTATGTGTAAAATCACCTAAAATGGAGGCTTTTAGAGGACACTAAAATCCCAGCCAACTAGCCAGAAATGGTTTTGCTGGGGGTATATTTTATGTGTCTTTGCTATCTTTGGATGCAGTAAAGCCAGAAATGTTTATATCTCTTGGAGGGACCACCTGTGCAAACAGGACAGGTCCTCTTGAGAAGATTATTTGTTTTCCTGGGATCTCGAACCTGAGAAGAAATGGTCCTGGCCTGGCATGGTGGCTTGTGCCTGTAATCCCAGCACTTTGGGAGGCCGAAGTGGGCAGATCACGAGGTCAGGAGATCAAGACCATCCTGGCCAACACAGTGAAACCCCGTCTCTACTAAAAATACAAAAAATTAGCCAGGCGTGGTGGCCAGCGCCTGTAGTCCCAGCTACTCGGGAGGCTGAGGCAGGAGAATAGCTTGAACCCGGGAGCTGGAGCTTGCAGTGAGTGGAGATCGCGCCACTGCACTCCAGCCTGGGGGACAGAGCGAGACTCGGTCTCAAAAAAAAAAAAAAAAAAAAAAAGAAGGTCCAATTAAGCAGAGGAACTGTTGGCTGTAAATCTTCTAAAGCAGAGGATCCTTTGGGAGGCCGAGGCAGGTGATCATCTGAGGTCAGGAGTTCAAGACCAGCCTGGCCAGCATGGCGAAACCCCATCTCTACTAAAAATATAAAAATTAGCGGACCGTGGTGGGCTGTACCTGTAATCTCAGCTACTCGGGAAGCTGAGGCATGAGAATTGCTTGAGCCTGGGAGGTGGAGGTTGCAGTGAGCTGAGATTGCACCACTGCCCTCTCAGCCTGGGTGACAGGGCGACTCCATCTCAAAGTAAATAAGTAAAGCAGAGGACCCTGATGGCCACCCCCAAGTTCATAGCTACCTGCACACTTTCTGTGGTGAAGCACTGGTGGGGGGCCCAGGAGGCCCTGCATGAGTTGGTTGTAGCTGCCATGATTCCAACTCCCACGCCACCCTCTGCACCTAGCCACAGAGCCTCATCTCCAGAGAAAACCAGAAGCAAGACCCTACCAAAAAAGAATGTGAGAGTCTATTTTAAAGGCTCCGGAAGATGAGTTAGAAGTGATTCAAGAGCAGGCACAGTAAAGGAATATGTAAGCCTTGGTAGACATTCAGTAAGAAGGATAACATTTCCAACATGACCAGCTGATTAAGAGGTATTCTCTAAGCAGGGTGTCTGCTGGTTTAGAATAAAGCAAAAATATTGTCATCTGAGAGCCCAAAATGGGGAAAGGCTACTCCTTGGTCTCTTGGTGAGGCCCAGCCTTTTTTTTTTTTTTTTTTTTTTTTTTCCCACTTTCCCACTTTATTTTCAGAATAGATTGGTTTGGGTCTCTAGAAGAATATTTAAGCAGTGGCTAAGGTAGTTGTCCGTTCTATGCTTACAAATTTTCAAGAAGGGCCATCTGTAACCTTTCTCAGTTTTCTGTTCCTGTGTCCAATGCCCAATAAGAGGTAATAAACTGAGGCAGAAAGGCCCCAAACACAGATGTAAGATGCAGAGCAAAGAAAAACACACAGTAGGGGTTTCAATACAGGATCATTAACCCAGAATCCAAGCAGGAGTGAGGGAAGTCCAGTCGGGAGGAATGGGAACCACCTCTCCAGGCTGCTCAGAAGGAATTTAAGCATCAGACAGTGTATAGGAGAAGATGACCAGAATTCTTTGGCATCTAAGCAATTCTGTATTTTAAAGGTTTGAGTCTTTGAAATGTTAAAGTTTATGTGCCTTAAAACTCATGAGAGACAATGAAGACAATCACCGAACCTGTCTAGTTAAAGGTTACCGGGACTCAAGATGCAAAGAAAAGTTACGAGACAGAATTGATGGTTTGGGGTGCACCGTTGCCCTCTATTGGATTTTAAATAAATCAGACCTCTTAGTGTAGGTGTGTTGCACTATCTCTGGCTGAGTTTGCTGAGAAGTCAGGGCACCTCTGAGTGGGAAGTTAATTGATCCTTTTAAATGGCTCCTTCTGTCTCCTGCTCCTTCCCTGAGGAAATCAACCAGAGTAATGCTGAGGGCAGGTCATTTGCATGTCTTCATTCATCCAACAAACATTTCCTAGCTGCCTGCTAAGCCTGGGCTAGGCATTGTAGAGAATCTAAGAAAAAATAACAACTGCCATTCGTTGGACACCTACTGTGTGTCAGAGTCTACGCATTAATACACAACAACCCCACGGAGTAACTCTGGTGACTCCCATCCCACGGATGTGGAAACAGGACACTCAGGAAGTGGCACATTTTGGATTCAAATCCAAGTTCGTTTACTACTAGGCCTATATTCTGTTCACTAAACTACAACCCTTCCCCTTAAGAAGTTTATAAACTATTAGGGGGAGATAGGATATAGATATCAATGTATATATCAGGGTTTGACAAACTGCAGCCAGTGGGCCAAATTCAGCCCATCATGTGTTTTTGACCTTGAGCTAATTTACATTTTTACATGGTTGAAAAAAATATCAAAAGAATAATAATACTTCCTGTCATGTAAAAATGCTACAAAATTCAAATCTCAGGGTCCACAAATAAAGTTTTATGGGAACCCTGCTATGCCCATTCATTTACCATCATCTAAGGCCACCTTCCTGGCTACAAAAACATGGCGAGTCATTGTGACAGAGACTAGATGGCCCACAAAGCCAAAAATATTTACTCTCTGGCTCTGTACAGAAAAGGTTTGACAATTCCACATCTATACTCCAAGGTGAAATGTTCTATATCAACAGGAGAGGTGTTTTTTTTTTTTTTTTTTTTGTCTGTTTGTTTTGTTAAGTGCTTGAGGAGTTCAGAGGAGGGGAAACAAATGTTTATTTGGCCCACAGTGTGCAGAGCTGGAGGGGATAGGCAGGTGTGCTCTGTTTTAAGACTCAAAGCATGAAAACCCTGACTTTAAAACAGATAAATTAAAAGGTAGTTATTTGCATAACAAATTTTCCTTTCATTTTATAAAGCGATTCACCACAGGGTTCCTTTATAGAGTGAGCCTCCATAATACGTGCTAATATGATTCCATTTACAAATACTCTATTCATTATAACTTTTCAAGAATATACCTATTGTGTACAGTGAGGCTTAACTATAATCATTTTTTCCTGGCAGTATAAGGTTTCCTACTTCTGAAAAGTGATTGAGCTGACCTTGTCAATTCGACTGGGGGAGGAAGCACTCTTCTCTGTTGTCTCCGAGAGGGGCTTTACCTGTCGAACAACAAGGCTGTGGATTCTGTCTCTGTATTATGTGATGTTGAGTAGCTGGTATAATTTTACATTTTCACTAAGCCCCTCTCAGTAGCTGCAGCCAAAGTCCTAAAGTGTAAACTAGTCTCACTATTCTCTTACTTCATTTCATATACAAGATATGCTAATAAAAATTATTTGTTGGCTGGACCACGGTGGCTCATGCCTGTAATCCCAGAACTCCAGGAAGCTGAGGCAGGCGGATCACTTGAGCCCAGGAGTTCGAGACCAGCCTGGGCAACATAGTGAGACCCCGATCTCTACCAAAAAAAAGAAAAAAAAAATTAGCTGGATGTGATGACACACATCTGTGGTCCCAGCTACTCGGGAGGCTGAAGTGGCAGAATCCTGTGAGCTAAAGAGTTCAAAGCAGCAGTGAGCTATGATCACACCACTGCACATCAGCCTGGTCAACAGAGGAAAACTTCGTCTCTGAATTAATGAACTAATTAATTAATTAATTTTGTTGCTTATGTCCTGATAAATATGTGACAAGCAATACTTGTAAAAAGCAATGTTTCCCTCTCTTTTTTAAAAATTTCAAGACATTATCTTATCTGAATTACAACATAAACTGGGGCAAGTATTCAAATTAGAGCTCTCCCCAGCAAAATACGAAGTGATAGCAATTTAGGACCTGTCTCCTTCTCTCACTGGGTCCTGAGCCTGAATCTTCACATAGCTTTGTGGTGTTATGCAATTGCTCTTTGTAAGAGATACATAAAATGGAAACCTTAGCTATTCATAGCCAACTTAGGAGGAGCTGAATTTGATCAAGAAGTTTCTTGCCGGGTGCCATTTTGATGGTAAATACGTGTTTCTGAACAAATCCACTTATAATCTGGGTTTCAAATGGAGGTTATTTTAAAGAGCTGTAGCATGGCTTTTGTTTTCATCCTCTGCGGTGGCTATATTTTAGAAGTAGACAAGGATTCCTGGTATATAGCCTGAATATTTTTTAAGGTTTTTTTGGTGGTAAAAGAAGCTCACATGGAAAGGTAAGGGCAGAAAAAGTCATGTTCAGGGCAGTCCTGTGTGGCATTACCCTCTGGTGAAGCAGATCCACACTGCATGTTGCTAATGACTATTGCGTGACAGCTCTTAAAGGCGTAAGCGAGAGAGGTGCAGAGGGCTGGTGAGAAGCAGAGCTGGCACTGAGGCCCTACAAATGGCATCATCATCAATCGGGTTGGCGGGGTGGGGGTTGGGGGCTGCTGCTGGAGGTGATTTGGCTGCCCCTGGAGGCTGCAGCTTCTCACACTGTATGGACAGGTAGCATTTCAGCCATTTCTAAAGCCCATCACTGGCAGGGAAAGCACATTTAATCCATCTGTGAGGTTCTCTAAAGAGGGGTCTCTCTTTTCTTTCTTTTTTTTTTTTTTTTTTTTTAACATGGAGTCTCACTCTATCTCTAGACTGGAGTGCAGTGGTGCAATCTCGGCTCACTGCAACCTCCACCTCCCAGGTTCAAGTGATTCTCCTGCCTCAGCCTCCTGAGTAGTTGGGACTACAGGCGCACACCACCATGCCCAGCTAATTTCTGTATTTTTAGTAGAGATGGGGTTTTCACTATGTTGGCCAGGATGGTCTCCATCTCTTGACCTCATGATCCGCCCGCCTCCTGGGATTACAGGCGTGAGCCACTGTGCCTGGCCGAGGGGTCTCTCTTTTCAGAAGTCAGAAGCGCTGAAATTGAAAACAGCAGCAAGAAGGCTTCATTGCATTCTTGAATTCAGGCTGTTGCACTCCGCCCCCCACAACTCTGTCTAAATTGTTGCTACCCAGTTTGTATCTCCATCATATTTTTTGTTGTTGTTTCTCCAATGCAGTATGTAGTGGTGGCAGGTACAGATCATAAAACAAATGGATAATCAGATTTCTTTTTCCCTGGTGGTAATTTTTAAACTTTTCAAAATTAATGCTAATGGATATAGAGGAATGGGATATACATTTCCATGCATTTTTGTGACCAAACAGAAAACCGACCCCTGAGGGTGACATATTTACTATTCTCTACTACTAGGGGTGCTTCAAGGGAAGAGTTTTTGAAGCCCTGTGGTTTAAACAAAAAGAGAACATACCCCACCCCACCCTGAACAAACAGCAGCTGGGCAGATTTCATCTCACAAATGGAAATGGGAGCAAATAAATTTTTTCAAAGCGATTTTATAAAGAGTGGGCCTGTTTAATTGGGTTTTTTGAGCCAGGATTAATATTACAAGCTGGGGAGCTCTGTGACATGGCTGTGTCTTTGGCTTTGCCATACTGCCTACCTCCTGGGGGAAGGCAGAGTAAAGTGCTGCTCTTCAGAAGCAATTTTACTTCTGCCTCGGCCTTCTCACTTCTCACTGAAGTGATTTACAGCCAGCCTGGACCCAGTGCCCAAGCCTGAGCTGAGTTACATGTAATGTTGGAAAGATCTTCCCCAAATCAAGGTCATATCTAGAGCTTGCCTTGGATATTTTTTCGTTTCTAATTTATGTAACTTTCTAATATGTTTAGCATTTGCCCTTCCCTTGTCTCCATCCTGCTTATTAAGGTGAATTTGCATAGAAATGGGACCTTGGTCTTCAGGACCATTCACCTGACACTTGATCCCACGAGGCGACCACTGTCTACTGTTGATACCATGAGGATGACCCACAGAAGTCATGTCTCTCTGCAAACTAGAGGCAAGGCCTTAATTAGAAGAAGCCTTGTGTGTTAAAATGATGGGGTGAATCAAATCAGCAAAGGCATTTAGCATTAACTTAGGAGGGCAGAATACTCCTTCCTGTTGAGTGGGTCATCCTAGGTCACAACAATTTTAATTTGCCTTCGATAGATGGATCTTGAAGAAAGTGTACAAAAAGTATATTTTTGATGGTATTGTTTGGAAGTACGTTTTGACTCAGAGTTAACTACGACATTTTACTTTGGCTCCTGGTCTATTTTTTGCTTAACATCTACCTTTGAATGGGAATGGTAAGAGTCATCTCTATAAATTACCTTTGAAAGATTGAGCAATTGTGGAGAATCAGAGAAATGAGCCCCTTGCTATCACCCCGTTGCAGTCGGCTTTAATCCTCTGATCTGGTGTTTCACCCTCTCACTGGCAGCCACCTTCCTTATTTACCCAAATCTTGTTAACTTGGGTAGGAATTCCCACTGAGAAGACAACTGTGGTCCCAGTTGACTGGTCGCTGAAAGTCTATTAGGTTGGAGAGTATTTATTTTCTACCCTAAAGGGTTTGAAACTTAGGGAAATTTTGATCAACAAGAAAATAACAGCTTTCAAGATTGTCCTGACAGTAAGCTGTCTTAGCCGAGAATCACAGGATTTGATAGTCATGGAGATTAGGTCTCAAATTTCAATGAGAAAAGTTCATAGGAGATGGAGTGAGGGAAGAAAACTTGTGCTGATTTTGGTCAGGCTACCTTTGCTGGCGAAAAATTCATTCCATAAAATTATTTTAAAACGTAAATACTATTTAGCTTTGTCTGGTGTAATACTTTGCATCTATAATTTTTTTTTTTTTTTTTTTTTTGAGACAGAGTCTTGCTCTGTCACCCAGGCTGGAGTACAGTGGCATGATCTTGGCTCACTGCAACCTCTGCCTCCCAGGTTCAAGCGATTATCCTGCCTCAGCCTCCCAAGTAGCTGGGATTACAGGCACGTGCCACGGCACCCAGCTAATTTTTGTATTTTTAGTAGAGACAGGGTTTTGCCATGTTGGCCAGGATGGTCTTGAACTCCTGACCTTAGGTGATCTTGCCCACCTCAACCTCCCAAAGTGCTGGGATTACAGGCATGAGCCACAGTGCCCGGCCTGCATCTATAATTTGATTTAACCTTACAACTTTATTAATTGAATATTATGATCACCATTTTATAGATGAGGAAATGGAGACTCCAAGGGTTTAATTACTTGCCCAAGAGTCTACAGCTATCTACCAACAAAACTGGGATTGGAGCCAGCTGTCTTGCCATTACATCCCCGCTGCCTCCTAAAGCACAACTCTAGTTCATACTAAATGTATTACATAGGCCGACTCATTTATCTTTACATGGGTCTCATGCATTACAAGAAGGGGGCCACTATTTTAACTCAATTCAAAAATGTTAAAATCAAAATTTCCAAAATGTACTTTGTTTATATCATAAAGTAAGTAATCTGACCAATTGAGCCGCCCAACTCGAAGACCAAAAAAATGCTTTCTACTCCCAAACCATGCAGAAGGAAGCTGAGTTCCCCACTGGCCAGTGCTGTCTAATTCTCTTAAATGATTCAGATGTAAAAGAGGAAATGGCATCTGTCTAATTAACACTGCCTGGTTAAATATAGCTGCCAAGGGACAGCCTTGGGACAGTGTTTACAGAATAGTCTTTCCAGCCCCTCGGGCCTCAAGTTGCAGATGATAGCAAGCCTTCCCTCCTTATCAGCTGCAAACAGAGATGCCCCCAAAAGTGGTGTCAGGCCAGGATGATGAAAGGAGAAGGGAAAGGCTGTGGCTGGCCTTCGTTTCCTGCTCCTGGCATCTGGGGATTCCGAGAATGATCCCAGGACCCAGATCCTATAGATTCCGGCAGCTCTTCCTGCAAACACAAGCCCTTGTTGTGTGCCTGAGCCTTGCTCTCCGGCCTGGAGACATCCATCTGCCCACTCTCCTAGGAACTGCTGATTACCAGGAAGCACCATCGGCTCTGCTGCCCTCCCCCTGGCAGAGAGGCACAATGACCATATTATTTCTCTTCCAGCTTCACGTTACAGCATGGAAGCTGTTGCCAAGTTTGATTTCGCTGCTTCAGGTGAGGATGAACTGAGCTTTCACACTGGAGATGTTTTGAAGGTAGGTGACGTGGGGCCCCAGGGGAGCAGTAGGGAGTTTCAGTTACTCAGTAACCTGACAGTCCCTGCCTTTGTCTCTTAAGAACTGCATGTGGTTCCTTTTAAAAAGAGAAGTTCACCTTGATTCCCTTTGTGCACCCTTATACCAGACACCAACCAGGCCAGGTGATGGAAATACAGTCGGCATAAGCCACTGTCCTTGTCCTGGGAGGTTTGTAGTCTGGAGAGGGGAACACATCCACCCAAAGGGCTGTTACAGATGTTCTTGGCTAAGTTCTCAGGGAACACAGGTGAGGGAACAAGTGATTCCACCTTGAAAGATGGGGGTTGTAGGAGTGTGTGCAATGTGAACGTCAGGAATGCACTGAAGGTGACTTGGGCTTTTAGCTAAAGCTCAGACATGTGCAAGCCGGTGCTGAATTGAGAGAGCAGCACCAGGCTCAGCAGAGCTGGAACTCAGGAGGAGAGGTTGTGGGTGGACTCAGCTTGGGAAAGGCAGCCACAGAGGACATGGCTCAACAAAGGCCATGCACACCTGGTCACTCAGGGGCTTTTTAAAGCTTGTCCTCAGCCTGCAGTTGAGTTGTAGTGGCCACTTGCTGAGCTGAAGTGGCCTTGGACTTCTCCCACATTCATGCACCATACTTTCAGACTCTGCATCTTAGCCCTTGGGTTTTTGTTTTGTTTGTTTGTTTGTTTGTTTGCGAAAGAGCATAAGCCCTTCAAAAGGGCATTTGGGAGTATGTGGACCCAGACCCCCTCTACCTGACCTCAGAGCACCCTCAGATAGCCTGATCCCTGGTCCTCAGCAGTCCTGACGAGCCTTCTCGGATGCCCAACAACACTGAGGCCATTAGTGTCTCACCGCCGAGAATTATGTTTGTTATACAAAGAACCTTGTCAGCATGTGAGAGGGTGACATGGAAAGTGTCTGAGGAGCACGAAACACCACAGAATGGCTTCTTTTGGAATATGAACATGCCCGTTAGGTAGCCTTCTAACTGCTCTCAACTTTCAAGATCTAGTAACACAGTGGCAAAGCGTAGGCCTTCACAAATTTAAAATATGAGTTGGGCCTCCTGACCCAGGAAAACCTGTCTGTCACTGCTTTGGGGTCTTACGAAGCTCCTGGAGGGACTTGCCATGCAGTGAGAAGTTCCTGCCTTCTCTGTGGGGCACTGTGATCATGTTACTGTCATCCACTGGAGACCATCCTTGTACCAACTTCCACCCTCGTCTTCCATTGCAAAGACAACCTGGTATCTTATGTTTTCTCTATTCCTCAGAAAAGGAAAAAGGAAAGAAAAAAAAAAAAAAAACTTTGCTCAACTCTGATTCCCAATCCAGCTCCTGATTTCTTTCCTCCACTTTGTTGCTAATACTGGGAAGAATTCTCTACACTGGGCGTGCTTCACTTCCTCACTTCCCACTCATTCCACAACTCTCTGGAATCTGCCTTTTACCCTCCCCCCAACATTCTCTTGAAGTTCACCAGTAATTTCCTTAACGTGTAGTATAATGACCCTATGGAAATGTCTGTGGGATTGACACTGCTAACTGGCCCTCTGCTGGAAGCCCCTTTCTCCCTGGCTTTGGCAGCACCACCCTCTCCGGGTTCTTCTCCTCCCTTCCTGAGCACTCCTACAGGTCTCATTTCCAAGCATTCTTTTTCCTCTCTTGATCCTGAAATATACACTTCCCTGAAGGTGCTGCCTTTGGCTTTCTGATTTTTCTTCTCACTCTGAGCCACCTTGTCCACTTCTTCGGCTGCAACTATCACCTCTGTGCCAAAGACCCTCAAGTCTATGGCTCGTGTTCTAGCTCTGGCCTTGTTCTTGAACTCCAGACCCAGACTTCCAATTGTCTGCTGGATGTCCCCACATGAACTCCAGCCCCTAACTCAGGATGCCCAGAATCACTCAAACCCCCACGCCCATCTCACCCCCATTTCCACCCAAACCACTCTTCTTTCCATGTTCTAAGTATTATCCTAGGTCAGTCACAAGCTAGAAGCCCCAGTTATCATCAGTGCCTCCTTTACCAAATCCTGGTGACCAGTAACCAACATCTCCTGAGCTCCTGTTCAGGGCCAGGATCTAGCTAAGTGGTTTGCAGGCATGATTTCATCATCTCAGCAAACCTATGAGGTAGGCATTCATTTCCCCTCCATTTCACAGATAAGAAACTGAGGCTAGGGATTAAATCACATGTCCACAGTCACCCAGCTAGCATGTGACCAATCCAGGACCTGGACAGAACTCTGTCTGACTCCTAAGCACTAAACTCTGCTCTGAATGTATTTTTTTCCTCATATCTCTCAAGCAAGTCTCTTCTTCACCAGAAAGGAGTGTGAGGCAGTAAAAAGGAGCATAGACTTTGAGTCAGATGGATCTGAGTTTGAATCCCAGCTTACTAACCGTGGAGCCTGGGGCCCAGTCATCTGCCCCCTTTGAGCTTTAGTGTCTTCCTCAGCAAGTGGAGGTAGTATCCATCTTGCCGGGTTGTGGAGAGGATTCGAGGTGATGACCCTGGCCCAACGTAGACGCCCAGTAAATGGTGGCCCGCATTATCGGGATCATCCATCCCCGCTGCTTCTGACTGCTCAGCTCGTTGCCACAGCTCCTTGACTGACCTCATTACCTCTTGTCTTTTTCCTCCTTCAATCACTCTACATACTAGTCCCAGAGGGATCTTTCCAGACAAATCAGATCATATCATTTCCTTGCTCAAAAGCACTCAGGGGTTTCCAATTACCAATTGATTGAGATTGAAAACATCTGGCCCCAAACCACTGTCCAATGGCATTATGCACATGTACACATGTGTGCACACACACACACAGAGACATCTTTGTGGATGTAACGCCCCCAGGTTGCACTGCAATGTATACACTGCCCTTTCTCAGCCTCTCCCCTATATACTCTGAGTGCCCCTCTCCCACACACACATATTTGACCTCCTCTACCATGGAAACCTCGCTTGTCCTCTCCACTCCCTACCATCCCAGGGAAACAAATCACTCCCTCTTCAGCTCCTCCCCAACATTTCACATAAACTTCACTCATTTCCAGGCACTTATGACTTTGCCTCACATGGCAGCTATTTATAGGCAGGCCATGACCCTGTGGTCTCATGCACCCTCTATTTCTACTTCTCATTGCTGCCTTTGCCCCATGGGATCCTAATTGCTCATTTATGTGTTGTCTACTCCACTAGCCAAAGCTGTGCAAGGGCAGGGGCTGTGTCTGCCTCAATGTCTAGAATAGCTGTGCCTAGAACTCCCTGATACTTGATGAATGAATGAACTTTCAATTCCTCTCTATTCCCTGAGAGCAATGTCATCATGCACTTGTGCACACAATGCCAGGTTCGTCTTTGTGTCTTCACAGCATCTAACACAAGTCATGGCCCAAAATAGATGCCCAGTACATATTTTTTGAATCGCTAAATTGCATTTCTTCCTGTGCATTTAGAATTCCATTGGAAAGCCAACCCCCTCCCTCTTTTCAAATTCTGTCCATTGCAGGTAAAGAGCAAAATGGGGAGGGCTTGTTGACTGAGCCCCACAGAATGTCTACAGAATGGTGATTGGTTCCCATGCCTGGGGCTCCCCACATGTGATTGCAATGTCTGCCCCCCACCTTCCTCAATGGGTAACACACCCAGGATCCTCACAAATAACTTTCAAAGCCAGCTCCTGACTACCCCAGCAGTTCGCTTCTGGGATTCTCTGACTTGTTTGGCCTTTTGTGCTAAAGACTAAACAGAGGTTTTCATTAGGAAGGTACAAAAAAGTCTGAGCAGCCACCCACCCTCAACAGACCATGAGTTTCCTGGGGCAGAGGCCTCAGCTTATTTATCTCCATATTTCATGCACCTAAGTGCAATCAGCAGGTGCTCACTAGATGATGATCTACGCGACATGTAGATCAAGATGGTGGACAGGAAAACACCGCCAAATGACTTGATCCTGCTTCTCCTACGACGGAAATATTTGAAAACTCAGGAATCAGATTTTTTTCCTATTCATGCCACAAACCACCATACCTGCAGCTACACACAGCACCAGCCTCACATTTGAATTTGCCATTAAATTTGCCAGTAGCTTTGAAAAATCTCTCTTGACCCAGTCCATTTCTGTCTCCTGTAATGCATCTAATGCGACCTCATTTCTTCCTGCTAAAATAGCAGCCTAAAAGCATTAAGAGTTAATTCTACATAATTCATTTCTTCAATACTTCAGATTTCTGCTATGTTTCTAAAAGCTACAATTTCATCCAATTTAAAAATTCTTCCAGCCGTAACTTGGCCCTTCTCTTCCCACGTCTAACTTATTCTCAGGCCATGTAACCCAGAAAATCATCTCTTAGGGAACATTATAAGAATTAAGAAACAGTCAAGTTAAGAGTAAAACTTCAAGTGTTCAGGCTGAACGCCTTGCTCAGGTTTACACGATGGGTACATGAGATAGGGGGAACCGAACAGATGGAGAGATGAGAAGAACAGGAAGTGCGGGGCCCTGGGCCCACAACAGCAGGAGGAAACCATCTCCCCTCCCCTCAAATACTTTTCTTTGCAGAAAATGAGAATTTTTTTTTTTTTAAAAAACCTCGCCTTCTATACATAGTAAAAAGCCTGCAAATTCACCTCTCTAGAAACACAATGTTAGGCAGACCAAGCACCAGGTGGCGGAGAGAAATGGCTGGCATTGTGGGATAATCTTTCAGTTTCTAGAGGAGGTCTGAGGCATGATAACTAAAATTACAGAGCTGCTTTCAGGTCAGAAAACGAAGTACAAAGTGTGGTTCTTTTTTTTTTTTTTTTTTTAAGACAGAGTCTCGCTCTGTTGCCCAGGCTGGGGTGCAATGGCGCAATCTCAGCTCAGCTCACTGCAACCTCCACCTCCTGGGTTCAAGCAATTCTCGTAGCTCAGCCTCCCAAGTAGCTGAGATTACAGGCATGCACCACCATGCCTGGCTAATTTTTTTCTTTTTGGTAGAGATCAGGTTTTGCCATGTTGGCCAGGCTGGTCTCAAACTCCTGACCTCAGGTGATCCACCCGCCTCAGCCTCCCAAAGTGCCGGGATTACAGGCATGAGCCATGGCACCCGGCCTCAACGTGTGGTTCTTAAGGTGACAAGGTAGTTTCCAAATGGCCTTTTTTACCCCTTTCTGTGTAACACTTGCTACCCTGGCCAAACACTGCATTCCCATGTGACGGGAGAAAGGAATTCCAATGCCATGAATTCAGGAGTGATGGATGGAGTGCAGTGCTCTTGTGTTTTTACGTGGCTACGAGGCACTGCTGCTGGGTTTCCTAGTTCTTTTGACCTAGATTTTCTGCTTCCTCCCTTGCCCCCTCAGCACACACGTACCCACATGTCCTTAGTGACACCAGCAGTCACATTTGATGTTAGAAACTATAAAGTTTTCTGTTCTCAGCAATCTCAAACTCAAATATGGGACACACTTTTATTTCTTCAGAATAAATGACTAAATTCAAAACATACACACATAATGCTTTAAAGAACGTATAAACCCTTCCATGTCCTATTCAGAGCTGGAGGCCTCCCTCATAAGAATACCACATTTGATGGAATTGTATTTTTTTGAAAAAAGTCTACACTTTCTGAAGGACTTTCAGGTACCAGGGCTCATTTGATCCTCACATCAGCTCTGTGAGGTGCTAGGTGGCTATTATTATCTCCATTTTTCAAATGGCTGATTGACTTGGCCAATATCACATATCTAGTGATGGAGCCAAGCTAGAAACCAGGTCTCGTTCCCAACTCACAACACTGTCCCCTTCCTTCTACCTTGGAGTGATGTTAGAAATAGGTCATCATCTCCGCTCAAGCACTTAGTTCTTTCCATTATCTTCCCATCTTCTTTTCTGGGAGAAAGAAGCCCAAGGGCCCCGTGACTTCAACTCCACCCACTTTCTGATGACTCTGAAACCCCAAGCCCCAACCTCAGCCTCTCTCCTGGGTCCAGACTGACATATCCAGCTGCTCCCTGAGCTTTTCTTCTTAGTTGAAGAATTCAACTCACAATCACCCGCATGCAATCTGAAGCCCATGAGCCCTTTCTCAGCCCTGCCTCCTCTCATGTATCTTCTATTTCTGTAAAGCCATCACCACCTACTCAGTCTCCCAAGCCAGAAATCCAGCGGCATCCCGGAGTCCTCTTCTCCCTTAGCTTCCAAGATTGGTCAAGAAGTCCTGCCTGTTTGCTTCCTGAATTTCTCTAAAATATATCCTCACCTCTTCTTAGCCTAGGCCCTATCATCTCTTGCCTGGAGGCCTGTGCTCATCTTCCTACAGTTTTTCTGCCGACTTTAGCCTTGCAATCTATCTTCACATTCTGATCTCTGATACAGAGCTCTGTCGCTCTCTCGCTCTCTCTTAATTAGAGACAGAGTCTCTCTTTCTTAATTAGAGAAGAGTCTCTCTCTGTTGTCCAGGCTGTAGTACAGCCACTCCTGGGCTCACACCCTCCTCCCGCTTCAGCCTCCTGAGTAGCTGGGACTACAGGTGTACTTCCATCAGGCCTTGCTAAGTTTTATTTTTATTTTTGTAGAGACAAGGTCTCGCTTTGTTGCCCAGGCTGGTCTCAAACTCCTGGGCTCAAGTGATCGTCCGCTTGGGCCTCCCAGAGTGCTGGGATTACAGGCATGAGCCATCGCACCCAGCCAGAGCTCTTTCTGAACTCTAATTCTCACTGTTACTTCCCTGCTGAAAATCCTTTAAGGGCTCCCCCTACATTTCAAGATATTCACAGTCTACATTCCAGCCACCTGGAGGCATTTCATTCCCAGAACACACCACACCTCCTCAGAGCTGAAGGAGGAAGTCCCTTGCCATCTGACTTGGCCTTAGTAACTCCTTTCGTTGCCAAGGCAAGTGGTCTCTTCTCTACATATGGATGCCTTTTCTACCTATTTCTGCTTTCTTCTTTATCATTACAGTTCTATCAGTTAAGATATTTTCAGGAGCAAGAAACATAAACTAAAAATGGCTTAAACAATAACAAAGACTTGTAATTTCTCAAAGTCCAGAAGTAGGAAGGCTCCTGGGTATCATCTAATTCAGTGGTTCAGTGACATTATCAGAGTTCTTTCCATCTTTTGCTCTGCTATCCTTATTTAGAATTATTGTTCTAGTCTCTATCATAGACTTAAAAAAATTTTTTTTTGAGAGAGTCTTGCTCTGTTGCCCAGGCTGGAGTGCAGTGGCAAGATCACGGTTCACTGCAACCTCGCCTCCTGGGTTCAAGCAATTCTCCTGCCTCAGCCTCCCGAGTAGCTGGGATTGCAGGCACGTGCCACCAGGCCCGGCTACTTTTTGTATTTTTAGTAGAGACGGCATTTCACCATGATGGACAGGCTGGTCTCAAACTCCTGGCCTCAAGTGATCTATGTGCCTCGGCCTCTCAAAGTGCTGGGATTACAGGCATGAGCCACCACACCTGGCCTCAGACTTTCAAAACATTCTCAGTGGCGGTGCCAAATATTTGTCTTTTAATGGTGAATCTCATTTTTTGAGAAATCAGAAGCCACGTGCAGTCAAGTCTGGTGAGTAATATGAGTAACTGAGGTAGACAATAACATTTGGGGTCACAGTCAGAGGCAGGCCACAGAGTAACAAGACAGAACTTTTGGTTTTGCTTGGGATCTGGCTCTAAAAGCAAGTTCAGAAAAGGCATCCCAAGTATCTTGGGTTCCAGCCAAATATCTGTGAAATACACAGCATGTGAACACAAAGAGTTACTGTTTCCAAAGCTGGCCCCACTGGGATGTTTAAGTTTTAATCTGCCTGTTTAAAAAACAACAACAAATTAAATTTTTGAAAAGTTTCCTGGGCCTGGTGGCTCACGCCTGTAATCCCAGCACTTTGGGAGGCCAAGGCAGGTGGATCACTAGGTCAAAGGATCAAGACAATCCCGGCCAATACGGTAAAACCCCGTCTCTCCTAAAAATACGAAAAATTAGCCAGGTGTGGTGGCGCATGCCTGTAATCCCAGCTACTCAGGAGGCTGGGGCAGGGGGATTGCTTGAACCCGGGAGGTGGAGGTTGCAGTGAGCCGAGATCCCGCCACTGCACTCCAGCCTGGCGACAGAGCAAGACTCCGTCTCAAAAAAACAAAAAACAACAACAAAAAAAAGAGAAAAGTTTCCTGGTTACCTGGAAGAGAAAAAAAATACACCATGGAGTAACCATTCTTCCTTCCCACCATCTGCTGAGATGAGGAACTTAAGGTGCTACCTGGGACAAATGAATTTCCAAAATAGAAAAAGGGATTCAGAGAAGTCCCTGAGTGCTGAGTTTGGGAGCCCAAGCCACAGTGGGGTGACATGAGTGGACGGCACAAGTGGACAGAAATAACTTGGGGTCAGGAGAAGCTGACTCCAAAGGTAAACCCACGGCTCCTCCACAGGCCTGGGGTAAATCCTAGAACAGCTGTTGAGTTCTTTCAACTTATTAACATATTTTCCTCTAAGTCCAAAAGGGCCTTCTTTGCCTTGCGGCCCCTTTCTCTTGTTTTTTGGTGTCCTCCCTCCAATATCTTTGTCTTTCCTTTTCTTCCCTGTAGATTTTAAGTAACCAAGAGGAGTGGTTTAAGGCGGAGCTTGGGAGCCAGGAAGGATATGTGCCCAAGAATTTCATAGACATCCAGTTTCCCGAGTAAGTATCTGCAGCCTGCTGAGATGGGCCTACCCACACACACTCCTCTTACGTTTCCAGCAATCACTAGAGTTATCCATGGGAACCCAAGACATTGTCAAAAATGGCTGCCTCTGGAGCTCCCTCCGGAGAGCCTCCAGAGCATGCAGCTGAAGGCCAGGGCAGGAGGAAGCCTTTGCATTTCATTTCATTCCCTTTTGATGTTTACACCATGTGCATGTATTGTGATTTTAAGTTGTTCTTAACTTTTTTTTTTTTTTTTTGGGAGTCGGGGTCTCACTCTGTCACCCAGGCTGGAGTGCGGTGACTCCATCACCACTCACTGCAGCCTAAAACTCCTGGGCTCAAGCCATCCTCTCACCTCAGCCTCCCAAGTAGCTGGGATTACAGGCACATGCCACCACACCGGGCTAGTTTTTGTATTTTTAGTAGAGACAGGGTTTTACCATGTTGGCCAGGCTGGTCCCAAACTCCTGACCTCAGGTGATCTGCCGCCTCAGCCTCCCAAAGTGCTGGGATTACAGGCGTGAGCCACCATGCCTAGCCTATTTTAAGTTTTGGGGTTTTTTTGGTTTTTTTATTTATTTGTTTATTTGTTTTGAGACGGAGTCTTGCTCTGTTGCCCAGGCTGGAGTGCAGTGGCATGATCTCGGCTCATTGCAATTCTCCTGCCTCAGCCTCCCTAGTAGCTAGGATTACAGGTGCATGCCACCACACCCAGCTAACTTTTGTATTTTTAGTAGAGATGGGGTTTCGCCATGATGGACAGGCTGGTCTCAGACTCTTGACCTCAGGTGATCCACCCGCCTCGGCCTCCCAAAGTGCTGTGATTACAGGTGTGAGCCACCGCACCTGACCTATTTTAAGTTTTTATAAAATGAGTTTGTAAACTCAAATTATCTATAGTGATTTCAATCACAGCATTCCCCAGAATTCCAAAGGGGACGCTATTGGCCACCCTACTTTGAGAGCTGCTCTCCTAAGCGCTTCTCTGTGACCTCCTAATCCTAACCATCCTCACCAGGCTCTCACCCTTCACTCGGTGGGTGGACAGACACTCCCTGCCTTCAGTAAAGCATGCTCACCCCAATGAGAGAAGTCAGCGGGGGGAAGGGGAAATTCTCTTCCTAAAGAGGAAATGAAAAATTGAGATTGGGCTTCGTTTGTCTCAAGAATTGACCACAAGGGTTAGATAGAAATCTAATCTTGCCTCAGAACCAGGGTCTAGCTCAAAGAGCAAAAGTTTGTTAGAAAACCACAGTAGTATTGGTGACTCCAGCAAGGTGCAAGAGCACCAGTCATGGTAAACCTGAACTGACCACCAAACCAAGAGAATGACCACTGACCTTGACGGAACCCTTGATGCTGCCCAGGAATCTGCTAGGTGACCTCTGCATACCCCACCTGCTCCTCAAACCTTCAGCCCTTCCCTGCATCACTCTTAGCCCGTGACCTTGATTCCAGGTTCTCTGGAACAGTGAAAGCCACCAGAAGTGAAGCTCCCAGATCCCCCTCCCCCACCACATCCACCTGCCTCCTGCAAGTGTGCTCAAACAGTCGGCCTTTCCTGCAGCTGGCTGGAAGGAACTGTCACTGCTTCTAGCAGAAATTCTCCTCTCTCTCTCCCACATCAGCCTCCTTTCCCTCTCTGCTGGATCATTCCTGTCAGCAAACACACACGCTGCAATTTCTTCCAACTTACCAAAACACAAACAAACAAAACCAAACCCAGAGGCCAGGTGGGTTTTGTGGTGGCTGATACCTGTAATCCCAGTCTTTTGAGAGGCTGAGGGAGGAGGATCACTTGTGGCTAGGAGTTTGAGACCAGCCGGGGCAACATAACGAGACCCATCTCTACAAAAAATTTTTTTAAATTAGCTGGACGTGGTGGCGTGCACCTATAGTCCCAGCTGCTTGGGAGGCTGAGGCAGGAGGATCACTTGAGCCTGGGAGTTCAAGGCTGTGGTGGGCTGTGATTACATCACTGCACTCCAGCCTGGGCAGCAGAGAGAGACTCTGTTTCAAAGGAAAAAAAAAATTTAAATAAAGAAAGAAAGAAAGAAAACTCTTAATCCCAAATCCCCTTCCACTTGCCACTCCATCTCTTCAAAAGGAGTGTGTGTATTTGCTACTTCCAACTCCTCATCTCCTGACCCTTCCCGCCAGGCTCCCCATGGGCTGTAGCTCCCAGGGGTCATCTCAGCATGACCTGCCCTGGGGATCCCCCTCCCACTGGAACACCTTTTTCATTTTGGCTTCAGGACGTCCTTCCTCCGGTTGTCCTCCCACTGCCCTGGCTTCTTGTCCTCAGTCTCTTGTGTTGGTTCCACCCACTCCCCAGTCCCCTGTAGGTTTAGAGTGTCTCCTTTTCAGTGAGGTCTTTCTCATCACCATACCTTACATTAATCTCCCACCCCCAGCGCCCCATCTCTCCTCTCAGTTTTCATGTTCTCCACAGCACTTACCATCATCTGGCACACTGCAGATCTTAATTATTTTGTTCTTTTCTGTGTGTCCCCCTCGACTAGAACATAAGCTCCCTGAGAGCAGGGGTGCATGTCTGTTCTGCCCACTACTGTGTCCCCAGTGCCCAGGATGGGGCCCAGCACAGTACTAGATGTTCAGTAAAGCTGTTGAATGAATGAATGACTGAATGAATGAATGAATGAATGAATATGAATGAATATGTATTATTGAGACCGTGACCACTCATGTCTAATATGCAATGTGTGGTGATTTTTACAAATCTTGAAAGAAGCCCCCTATCAGATTGCAGTCAGAGGACAAATGTGTATTTCCTAAATCCCCTTCACTTCTAAAATGTTTCCTTTGCAATATGGCTGCTGTGGTGCATACTCCATTCCTTTTCCCATCCCCATTACATTTCCCACACACGGCAGTGGTGTGTGTGGTGGCCTCTTGTTTAGCCCTGTAGAGTTGTGTGGCAAATACTCAGGCAGAATCTCCAGCCCACCAGAAACTGCTGCTTTCAGCCCCCTCAGAGCACAGCCAACCTTCCCCCTCAGTCCCGGAGGGGGACTCAGTCTCCAATAAGTACATCCTTCCTGCTACCCATGTCTCAGGTTCCCAAATTCTAGAAAGCACAGAGAACTGCTTACAAAGGAATCCAAAGCCAAGGCCTGACGGGCTTTTATCATAAAGGAACATGCGTATGAGACTTCTGGTGACAGCAATTAGAGCAGCCACCTTGAAGCAATGTGACACAGTCCCACCTTTGGCCGCTGAGTGATTGCAGACACTCATTTTGCTTGTCTGTGGTGGAGAGAGGTCTCTGGCCTCCTGCCTTGAGGCTGCAGCCACAGCTTGCCTGGCCCTGTGTAAGTGTTTGACCTATTTCATACATGCCACGCTGTGTGCCGCTGTACCTCCAGGGGCTGCCACCCTGACCGTTCTGCTGAAAGAGCAATTTCTCCTGTTTCTTCTTTTCCACAGTAAAGATTATTTCCCAGCCTGGATTTTTGGGGCAGGCCCAGGATCTGGTTGTATAGACGCCGCTCTCTGGCGGCTGCCAGCCTTGCTCATTTCCAAGCGTGTACGCTGGACTCCCTAGGAACACTGCAGCCTCTGCCAGGCACACTGAGCAAAGCCCCCTTGCGCTCCGTGCCAGCCTAGGTAACGTGACGCCCTGGGCTGTAACTCTCCTTTAATGCCCAGGGAGGAACCTCTAGGCCACTGAGGCCTCAGTGCAGGCATGAGCACCCCAGGCCCTGCTCATCCGGCTGCACCTGGTTGGCTCCAGTGCCTCAAGCCTTCCCTTCCCTCCCCGGTGCATCCTCCGTCCCCGCAGCTCTGGTCTGTCTCTTCCGCAGCTGCCGGCAGGCGGCTGCTTCCTGCAGCGAGTCACTCCCACACTGCCCCATTTTGGTGCAGCAACACATGTCCATGATTCGTTTCCCAGGCTGGAGAGAGGCTTCTCCTGGAGAGAAGGAACAAAGAGGGTGAACCAAGGGGAATGCTCCCTCGCCTTTCCTGAAAGCTGCCTGGAGCACTGGTTTGATTTCAAACAACACTGGGCCCCTCTTTGGTCTCTCTCTGCTCCCTACTGTACAGAGTCCCCAGCCTCTTTTCCCTCTGGGTCACCTCTTCTCCACGTCTCCTTCCTGTCACTGCTGTGTCTCATCCTGATCCTCTTGTTTGATCTCGCCCCCACAGATGGTTTCACGAAGGCCTCTCTCGACACCAGGCAGAGAACTTACTCATGGGCAAGGAGGTTGGTTTCTTCATCATCCGGGCCAGCCAGAGCTCCCCAGGGGACTTCTCCATCTCTGTCAGGTACTGACCATTCCTGACACTGTCTTGGCCCTTCTCGGCCTGTTAACCTCACAGAATGCTGAAGCCATGAAGGGACCTCTGGAATATGACCCAATGGTCAGAAGCATGGTGGCCTACGGGCCAAGCATGGCAGCAGCTTCACAACCTGCTGCTCCCAGCGCCTTCCCAAAACACGCACACACTACTCTTTAGAACACTGGTGTGTGTTCGAAATTATTTCTACGCCCATCTGCCTCCCCTTCCAGCCCAGGTGCTTCTGGAAGGGCAGGATTTTCCTCTACTTCATCTTTATGGCTTCAACAGTGTCTTGCACAAAATAGAGACACTCAGTGAGTATTTGTGGAAGGAAGGAGGGGTAGGAGGAGGAGAACTCCCACTTGTCCAGATCCATCTGGGGGTTTAAATCTTAACCTTTTCTTTTATGATTGATGCATATCTGAAGAAGAGTCAGGGAAAAATAGAAATCTCAAGTCATTGCTTTAGGATATACAGGGGCGGAAAAGTTGTGGCACCTTTCTTCGCCCATCAGAGCAGTCACAGCTGACACTCCTACAAGACAGGTTAACAAGAGGAGAGTGGACACATTTATTTAATCAAAGACTTGTGTGACACAGAAGCCTTCAGAAATGAAGACCCAAGACCCAAGGAAAGCCATCTATTTTTATGCTTAGGTTCAACAAAGGATATACAGCCCTGTAGAAATGGGATTGGACAAAGGGGATTTGATATAAGGTAACAGACTGAGGTGGGAAACTGAACAAAGCCTGTCCCAAGTCTTCTTTTTTTTTTTTTTTGGAGACAGGGTCTTGATCTGTTGCCCAGGCTGGAGTGCAGTGACGCAATCATTGCTCACCACAGCCTCTGTGTCCCAGGCTCAAGCCATCTTCCCACCTCAGCCTCTCAAGTAGCTGGGGATACAGGTGCACACCACCACACCTGGCTAATATTTTTTTAACTTATTTCTTTGTAGAGGCTGGGTCTTACTGTGTTGCCTGGGCTGATCTCAAACTCCTGGCCTCGAGTAATCCTCCTGCCTTGGCCTCCCCCATAGTGACCCTTCTAGTCTCTCTGACCCACTGTGGGGAAGAGGAATTCTAATTTCTATGACTCACTCAGGGGGAGAAAGAGGAGCGGGAGACAGGAGGGCAGGAGAAGGCCAAAGGAAGACTTTGCTTCCAAGGCTGCTTCTGAAACCTTCCAATCTCCTTTGGTTCGAAGCACTCAGCATGCCAAGGGGTGTCGTTTTCTGAGCCCCAACAAATACAGGTATAGTTGTAGGCAGCTGAACAAAAAGAAAGGCTACTTCAACACAGTACAGTACAGCAAGACCGAAAACCACAGAACAGAGGGCCAGGAGTGGGGGAGGACTGTAACAGCAAAATCTCACTAAGGTGCGGCACCCCGTAGGAAGTGACTCAGTCCACGCGTAGACATTACACAGCCCCAAACTCAGAAGCCCAGTTCGGAACACACTGTGTGTGGTCAGCATGTTGGGGATCGCAAGTCACATATCAGACTTGACCACATGTGAAACTGCAAGAATATAATGCTGTTAGCAGATCAGGAGAAGTACAGTAAAACCTTACTGTCAAGTTATTGACAGGAAATACTGATCTGGTTTATTCAATATATTTTGAAAGGCATAAAGCTTTGTTTTAAGGACAGAAATCCAATCTCAAGTAATAAACTGTGGCCACTTTGCTATTTAGAAAGAATGGATATTTGAAAGGATAGGTAGGAAGGACTTAAAAATAACAGGTCAACAATTTGTATGCAAACATACCTTTAAAGTGATCTCTTTAGCATTGCCCTTGCAATCTTGCTTAAACTCTTAATTTTCCTCAATAAAAACTTTATTTTCATAGCTTGGAGAATGGTTAACTTTAGTTCAGGCCAATATTGATGTATCACAAATTCTAATTTTGTTAAGTCTTAATTAATGAAATTTCGCTCCATTAACATATATTACAAGTCAGGGTCGGGCGCGGTGGCTCATGCCTATAATCCCAGCACTTTGGGAGGCTGAGTTGGGAGGATTGCTTGAGCCAAGGAGTTGGAGACCAGCCGAGGCAACATAGCACGGCCTCATCTCTACTAAAAATAAAAAATTAACCCAGTGCAGTGGCGCATGCCTGTGGTGCCAACTACTTGGGAGGCTGAAGTGAAAGGATTGTTGGAGCCTGGGCGGTTGAGGCTGCAGTGAGCCAAGATCTATCACGCCACTGCACTCTAGCCTGGGTGACAGAGCAAGACCCTGCCTCAAGAGAAAAAAATTATTTACATATATTATATACATATATTATTAGAAAAAACAATTATACATATATTTAACGTGTGTATATATATTACAAGTCAAATCTATTTCTTAAGCCTCCCCTCTCTACCCCATCATAAACTTGACCAAGTAATTTGTTAGACTGAGGGGTATCTCTTGGGCCTTTGGTTTGCATGAAGATGACTCTGGCTTTTTCAGCTAGAAACTATGGTTTTTGTGGTTTTGTTGGTTTTTTGAGACAGACTCTCGCTCTGTCGCCCAGGCTGGGGTGCAGTGGCGCGATCTCAGCTCCCTGCAACCTCCGTCTCCCAGGTTCAAAGCGATTCTTGTGCCTTGGCCTCCCGAGTAGCTGGGACCATAGGTTCGCACCACCATGCCTGGCTAATTTGTGTGTGTGTGGTTTTTTTCAGTAGAGACGGGGTTTCGTCATGTTGGCCAGGCTGATCTTGAACTCCTGGCCTCATGTGATCTGCCCGCCTCAGCCTCCCAAAGTGCTAGGATTACAGGTGTGATCCACTGTGCCGGGACCCAGAACTACAGTTTATATTTCCTTTATTAAAGTGAGTTCTACAAAACAGTCAGCCTTGACTTCTACCAAAGTCTTCCCCTGATATTGAGGCAATGAAGCTTCTAGTTATGGCGACAATTACCGTAATCATTATCACGTCTTCTGCAGAAATGTAGTATAATATTTTCCAAAGCAAAATCATTGTTAATTATTTTTACATCTGTCATGGGCACAGATAATTAAGAGCTAATTGTAGTTCTATCACTCAGCATTTGTTAAGGGCCTAAAACACCAGATTTTGGAGTCCAGCGCCCTGAGTCGCATCCTTTCCTTTGTTCCTCTTCAGGCTTGAGACAATGGTCAGGCCATCCTCTCCTTGTAGACCCAGATGACCAGCTGCAACCCTCACACCCATCCTTACAGCTTATGAGAGTAAAAGCGTCAATGTTTCACACTCTGAGTTCTTTGAGGTGGTGGATGAAAAATTATAATATCACAAGAATATTTTCTCCTCCTCACCCGGATGTGAAAGATAATGACTTTGAGTTGATCCATGTTGTCTTAGAATGAAGAAAGTATCCGTTGGTGGCCAAAACCAAGGGGAAGACCACGCAGTGATTGCAATATGTTGATTACCACCCCAAATCAGTCAAGCAAGAGGTCACTTGTACAACCTTTGGCTTCACCCAGCTATGAGCAAATCCCAGCACATAAGATGAGATTGAGGGTCAGAATTTCCATCTCCTTCTTAACACAGATCCCTAAATCCATCCCTAAGAAACCTCCACTTACTCGCAGAGGTATCTTTACTCTCCAAGACCCTTTAAAATTCTTGACCTTTCTTTTACATCAGGCAATTGGCATCACTAGTGCCAGTTTATTTTTAGATATAAATGTATGTCTGTTTGAAAAATAAACTTTACATCCAAAAGAGAATGATTTGGCAATGAAGTAAAACTGGATCTATTGTTAAAGGCTCAGCCCAGCCTTCCTAGATGGATAAAATCCATTTTCTCTAGTCCTGGTTCGAATGTGTCCCATCACTTGTGAGTCCAGACTGGCAACAAAAGGTGCTGATCTAAAAGAAGTTATCGTCCGGTGGCAGGGTCTGGGGAAGGGGCGGCAGGCGCTGTGTCCTGCCACGAAGGTGGCAAGAAGAAGGCACTGAAACAGCCCAAGAAGCAGGCCAAGGAGATGGATGAGGAAGAGAAGGCTTTCAAGCAGGAACAAAAAGAGGAGCAGAAGAAACTCGAGGAGCTAAAAGCAAAGGCCTTGGGGAAGGGGCCCTTGGCCACAGGCGGAATTAAGAAATCTGGCAAAAAGTAAGCTGTTCCTTGTGCCTGAGGAGATGGTGACCCTTTATTTCATCCATATTTAAACCTCTCTATTCCCTCCTATAACATCTTTTGCCACCTATAGCTGGAATTAAGTGTTGTCTTGGAGCTGTTGTACATTTAAGAATAAACTTTTGTAAAAAAAAAAAAAAAAAAAAAATTTTACAGTGGCTCATCATCTCTTTAGTTGTTTTCACTAAGTCATTCCTACCATGACTGTGAATTTAAAGTAAAACCAACTCAGAATCTTGCCAGAATCTGCTCTTTGGTCCTTGTTTTACCCTAAACTTTGTATCACCTGAAATTAAACCAACTCGTTTGAAAGGGGGAAAAAAAAAAAAAAAAAAGAAGTTATCATGTTTACGTGGCGTGACAGGCCAAGCTCACTAGACTGGAGTCAGAGACTCAGGGTTCTGGCCTCAGCCCTCACTCAGCAGTGACCTTGACCAAACCCCTGCACCTCTCTGAGCCTCAGTGTCCTCATCTGTAAAATGGAGAAGTAAGGCTAAACAATCTCCAAGATCCTTGCCAATTAAAACTCTATCATTTTGCCGGGCGCAGTGCCTCACACCTGTAATCCCAGCACTTTGAGAGGCCGAGGCAGGTGGATCACCAGAGGTCTGGACTTCAAGACCAGCCTGACCAACATGGTGAAACCTCGTCTTTACTAAAGACTTGGTGGTGGGTGCCTGTAATCCCAGCTCCTCAGGAGGCTGAGACAGGAGAATCGCTTGAACCTGGGAGGCGGAGGTTGCGGTGAGCAGAGATCACACCACTGCACTCCAGCCTGGGCGACAGAGTGAGACTCCATCTCAAAAAAACAAACAAAAAACAAACAAACAAACAAAACTCTATATTTCATAAAAAGCTATTTCACCAAAAGCTGAAAACACTTTGTAACCTTATTTATGCAAAACATAAACCAAGATCAAGAGATCCTTATTACATAGAGAAAAAATGTGACATATTTCTTAGGCAAGATAGTAGCTTCTTACCTGCCAGTGCTAGCTTATGGGCTTAAAGGAGATGGTTCAAAGAATTTCTGGTAACAGAAAGATAATAGGAGCTTGAAATACCCCTGTTGACATCTTGCAAATAAACATTGTGAAAAGGTCTTTGATCTCTTAGTCGTTAAGTCACTTGGAACATGCTTTTCTTGTAAAAGGTTAGTTCCAGTGTCCAAAACAAATTTTAGCTCATCTGATTACCTTCTGCTGATGTAAATCCCGTCTAGCATAGCCTGTATCCTAAGTGGTCCGTCCTACAAAGTTCTTGCTGAAGCCTGACTGGGCTGGCCCACCTGCCCAGTGATGAGTGAGTCATCCATATCTACATCTCCTGCTCAAAGAGAACTCCACCATCCCAGATGCGAGCAGCCTGGAGGTGGTGACATTATCACCGTGTAACATACAATTTCGTTTTGCCTTGATCTCCAGGCATGAGGATGACGTTCAACACTTCAAGGTCATGCGAGACAACAAGGGTAATTACTTTCTGTGGACTGAGAAGTTTCCATCCCTAAATAAGCTGGTGGACTACTACAGGACAAATTCCATCTCCAGACAGAAGCAGATCTTCCTTAGAGACAGAACCCGAGAAGACCAGGTATGCTCCAGGTCCGATCGACCCCAATCTAGAGATTTTAGGCAGCCCGAGTTCTCACATGAACCACCAGGAAAAATGCATAGGATGGGTAGATGCTCTGAGTATACTGAAAGACAGAGCTCAGAGCTCTGAGGTCAGATCTCAACTTAACACTTCCTAGTTGTGTGACTTTGGAAAGTTCTCTGAGCCTCAGTTTCCTCATCCATAAAGTAGGGACAATGGTAATATCTACCTCCCAGAATGGCTGTGAAGGTTGGAGAAGATAATGTATCCCATGCCTCACGTCATTCCTCATCACACTGCACTCAACAAGCATCAGCTCTTACCACAGGTGCTGTTTTTTTGTTATTCATAGACATTGCTACACCAAAGTTTTCAACCTAGCTCAAGAGTTGCCCAAGGATGAAGGATTTGGGGGTGCTACAGACAGGGACATTAGGGAACAGCCTAGAGTTCAGGAGTTAAATCAGCATGTGGAGTTTTATGATGGGATTGGGGGTGGGGAGGACATGGGAGGAGAAAACTGCACTTGGAATTATTGCTGTTGCAACTGTTTGGAATACAGACTATTGCTTTAAAAGGAAATGCGTCAGACAGACCTGGTATGAAATCCTGCTTTAATCGCTTAGCTACCTGTATTACCTAGCCAAGTTAAGAAACCGTCTGAGTATCAGTTTTCTCATCTGTAGAATGGAGAGAACAGTAAAACCTCCCTCACTGGGCTGTTCTGAGGATTAAATGACAATACAGCTAAGCAGTACCAGAGTCTGGTCCATATTAAGCACTAAGAACATGTTAACTTGCCTCCCGTAAGTAAATTCACACATGCACACACTCACACACACACACACACACCAATTTATGAACTATTTTTCAAAGGAAATAACTTGGTTATAAGAGACAGGTATCATAGGAAGAAGCATTCACTAGAATAGCTGAAACCTAGGGACAGGTTATTTGAAAAGGTATTGAGACTGTGAAAGCAATGTGTGCTTTGGGGAAGTCAGGAAAATCCTCCTTTTTCAAGTCCCTCGTTGCTTTTAAGCCTGAGAAGTTACTGCCAAAGGAGAAAAGAAGTTACCACCAAATGCACACAGAAGTTCAGAAAGGAAAACAAAGGCTAGCCAAGACCTTGTGAATCACTCTAACCAGGAAACAGACAGAGGTATTAACTCACTAGGATGTGCATTCAGAGAAGCAATATAAAATTGCATTAAACGGGATTAAATGAGTTGATATTTGTAAAGCACTTAGAACAGTGCCTGATATATATGCTACCCCCAGGGTCCTACGTAATTGTTTGTTAAATGAAAATAACAGTACGGTATTTCTGATTTGTAAGGTTGTTGTAACATTAGGGAAAAAGGCCTTACTTCTTCCCCCACGCCCAGCCTGGCGGCAGGCCTGGTTCCCATGGTGTTGCAAGAATGTTGCTGTTTGGGTCTCTATCACCAGGCTATAAATGACAGTTCAAAATCATGCAAAGTCAACAGTGGAGCTTATCTGGAGGGTAGGATGTCCAGTGGTGTGGCAACATGTGATAAGAAGGGGTGGCATTGTATCAGTAAAATGGAATATTTCAGCTTGATTACACAGAGAAAAAACAAGCGCCCTAGAAATGGACTAAATGGCTACCAGGCAGAAAGTGTTAGTCTGTGAACCAGAGACCTGCACTCCTAAAACTGGGAGGATCTGAGAATGCAGAGGCCACTTTGGAAAATGTGAAGGTCTAAAGCATCAATTATCTTTTAGCTGCCCCCACCCCACCAGCTATTTCTTGGAGCCAGATGAGCAGGGTCCGGGAACAACTGCCGGAGGGTGGAGTAGGGCCAGAAGATCAGAGAGGAGGATGCATCTGCAGCATCTCTGTTCTCTCTCCCAGGGTCACCGGGGCAACAGCCTGGACCGGAGGTCACAGGGAGGCCCACACCTCAGTGGGGCTGTGGGAGAAGAAATCCGGCCTTCGATGAACCGGAAGCTGTCGGATCATCCCCCCACCCTTCCCCTGCAGCAGCACCAGCACCAGCCACAGCCTCCGCAATACGCCCCAGCGCCCCAGCAGCTGCAGCAGCCTCCACAGCAGCGGTATCTGCAGCACCACCATTTCCACCAGGTATCTGGAAAGAAGGCAGTGGGCACAGTACGGTGGAAAGGAGAACCTGCCTCCCCTCCAGGCCTGGCCCAGCCTCTTTAGGTCTCAGAGAGTTCATGATGAAGACCCTGGACCCCCCCAAATGGCAGAAATAGGGAAACTGCTCTTGGCAAAGACATCTCTGTGAATTAAATGGCTCCTGCCTGAACACACACACACACTCACACACTCTCACACACACTGTCACACACACACACTCACACTCACACACACACTTCCCCTGAGGACTCAGTAAACAATTGCTTCATTTTCCTATCAGCACAATTCCAAATCTATTCATGCCCCTTAGCCCATCTGGCTATCAGATCCACAAGAGAAAAAGACTTAATACCCACAACAGAGCCTTGTTTATTACTTATTTATCTCCCCCCCACCCTTGTTCCCGATGGGATTTCAGGTGGCTTACTGAGATGGACAATACGGCCAGATAACATCGCTCCTGAATTCCTTAGCAGGGCACACAAAGTCCTTTGTGAGCTGCCAGAATCTATTTCCCCAGCCTCGTCCCTGCTGCCTCCCCGCCAACTCCCCGTGCAAACACACATTCCAGCAACCCCCCACACTACCTTAGTTACCCGAATGGTCCATTGCGTTTCCTCTCATGCCTTTGTGGCATTTTATATGCTGATCCCTCTACCTGATGAGCCCCTCCCTGGGCAGTCCTACCCCTCCTTTAAGCTGGGGTTCAAGCATGACCTCCTCTGTGAAGCCTTCCTTGATTTCCCAGGCAGATACAGACATTTCTTCTCTCTGCTCACTTACCACTTAAATGTGCATGGTTCCCACTCTAAATGGAAGCTCCATGAAGCCAGAGACCTTCTCTTTCCAGCTATATTTCCCTTGTGTCTGCTACTGGAAACATGGTAGGTGCCTGATAAATATTTCTTGACTGAATAAATAAAACCCGCCTTTGCCTTCTTTGCCTTCAGCATCTAAGGTGCCTTTAGACCTTAGGTCTTCCTCAACATGGAGGGTTTATTGTCATTATCAGTAAGTATTCCTGGAATATACTGGCTGTGTGGATGGCATCTGAGCAAGGCACTGGAGGAACCGGTGGGAGATGTCCTGGCAGTGGGGTGACCGGTCTTCTGTTGTATGTTTCTAGGAACGCCGAGGAGGCAGCCTTGACATAAATGATGGGCACTGTGGCACCGGCTTGGGCAGTGAAATGAATGCAGCCCTCATGCATCGGAGACACACAGACCCAGTGCAGCTCCAGGCGGCAGGGGTATGGGAACTGTCCTTCTCTGGGATCCCTAGGGAAAGGCCCCGGGACAGAGCTCAGTGGAGGAGATGAGGCAGGAGAGACTCAAACCACACAGATCTGGCTGGGCATGGTGGCTCACACCTGTAATCCCAACACTTTGGGAGGCCGAGGCAGGTGGATCACCTGAGGTCAGGAGTTTGAGACCAGCCTGGCCAACATGGTGAAACCTCACGTCTACTAAAAATACAAAAATTAGCCAGGCATGGTGGCAGATGCCAGTAATCCCAGCTACTTGGGAGACTGAGGCAGGAGAATTGCTTGAACCCAGGAGGCGGAGGTTGCAGTGAGCCAAGATTGCGCTGTTGTACTCCATCCTGGGCAACAAGAGCGAAACTCCGTCTCAAAAAACAAAACAAAAAAAAAAACAAATGCACACACAGATCAAACGAGAGGTGATGGAATATTTGGGGAGGCCTGGGGCTGAGCCAGCACCGTCCAGTCTGTTGATCTCAGTCTGGTGCCAGGCCTTCCCTGTTCTCATAGTTCTTGGTTCTAGTTCTTTATCATCTTTATCATAGTCCTTTACCATTGCCTTTATCATTGCATCTTTTTTTTTGTTTTTTGAGACAGGGTCTTACTCTGTCTCCCAGGCTCGAGTACAGTGGCACAATCATGGCTCACTGCAGATTCAAACTCCTAGGCTCAAGCGATCCTCCTGCCTCCGCTTCCCAAGTAGCTAGGTGTATTATTTGTAGCGATAAGCTCTCGCTATATTGCCCAGGCTGGTCTGGAACTCCTGGGCTCAAGCAGTCCTCCTACCTCAGCCTCCCAAAGTGCTGGGATTACAGGCGTGAGCCACCGTGCCTGGCCTGTGATCCATCTTGACTCGTGACTTGATTGCCCTAACACCAAGGGCTGTTGTTTGGGGCATTTTGCCATTCTGTTTGTTACTCAAGATAAAAATACCACCTATTGATGTGGAGAGAGTGGTTCTCAGGGAGTCTATTGGGGCTTTGGACAATAACATCTGTTGGTAAAAGTCCTGGGTCTCCAGAGTGACGCTGGCGCGTTCTGGGAACTTCTTGCACAGGCCTGTGCATAGGTATCTGATTTAAATTGCAGCAGGGTAGCCGGGCACACCTGTAGTTCCAGCTACTTGGGAGGCCAAAGCAGGAGGACTGCTTGAGGCCAAGGGTTCAAAACAAGCCTGAGCAACATAACAAGACCCCATCTCTACAAAAAAAAATTTTTTAAGCTGCAGAGGGGTCAGCCTTCAGGGAATGTTGCTCTCAAAGACTTGGATGTGGTGGGAGGAGCCAGCAGACCCTCCCCTGCCTGCCCAGCCTACAGCTCAGCAGAGCCTCTTCTGTGCTTCCCCCAACAGCGAGTGCGGTGGGCCCGGGCGCTGTACGACTTTGAGGCCCTGGAGGATGACGAGCTGGGGTTCCACAGCGGGGAGGTGGTGGAGGTCCTGGATAGCTCCAACCCATCCTGGTGGACTGGCCGCCTGCATAACAAGCTGGGCCTCTTCCCTGCCAACTACGTGGCACCCATGACCCGATGAACCCTTCAGGGGACAGAAGCTTTTTGTCTGGAGCTGCCCACAAGAAAGAGGGCAAGGAAAAAAGGCTGGACTCCATGACTATATATACATACATCTATCTACGTCTGCCTGTGTACACACACAACTTTTTATACTAGTAATTTATTGGCAATTGGGCTGGTAATTAGTTGATGCAAAAGGGAACTCAGGTGGAGAATAATATTCACACTTGCTTTTCTGCCCCCCTCAGGGGTGTGTGGAAGGCAGTGGGGGAGTTGGGAGGGGGGCAGGGAAATGAAATGGAGTTTTGTCGTGGCCTTCAGCTGTCACTGCTTGCTCCTTGTCTTGGGAATTTTCACGGAGAACAGCTAAGCAGAGACCACACCTCGGCACTGGACACAGAACAACAGGGTGGGGTTGAACTTGGTGGGGCACGTTCTAGCTGACCTGCAAGCCCCGCTCACCTGGAGGGCTTGCAGGGCAGCTCTCCTCCTGTTCTCCAAGGGGTGGGCACTGCTGCATTAGGAATTAAGGTGCAGCCCAGTCCTGTGGGCAGCCAAGCGAGTCTGAGCAGGGATGTGGAGGCAGGACGGGGTTGGAGAGACCCTGCCTGTGCGAGGCTGGCCTCCTAGTCAACACCTAGCTGAGACATTTATCTCTGTTCAAATTAATATTCCTTGGGTCTTTCAAATGAATGTTCCAGTGTGAGGAGCCAAGTACTGGGAAATCGAGGGATTTTCCACAATCCCCAAGCAGCTTACTCAGTGGAACCTCTGTTTCCCCAGCTATGAAGGAAATAGCATCCTAGATTCCATAAAGTGCTTGAAGAAGCTCTAGCTGAGAATGCTGAATTTTAGAGTCATTGTTTTATGGTTACGAGGGTGTGTCTTCCAGGCTCTGCTCATTTTCCCTCTTGATTTTCTGTTTTGAAGATGCCTTGCCCAGTGGCATGGAAAGAAGCCCACTTGATAAGAGCCTGACTATGAATTGATTGACTAAACATGACCCCAGGTGGAAGCTGGCTTTGACACCAGCTTCCTGTTCAGTCTGACCACTGCTGTCCTCCCGCTGCCCAAGAGTTGCACCTGGAGCAAGGAACCCCACCATGGCTGTCCCTCTCCATCACCTCACACTAGAATCATGTGTCCAAGTGCTCACCCTGGAGGTGCGCAGCACAGGTCAGCCTGGCCAGGGGTGAAAGAGACACTGGAGAGGAAGCTCAGGGCCCTAGGGGAGGCCGGGTGCAAACCCTTTTTGCACCAAGGGCACTCGGAGTTTGTAGGTGTGGATGTGTACCCCTGCGGGTGTGCACATGTGTGCTTGCACGCACATATGTGTGCACTCCTGTGTGTATACATGTGTGCTTGTGTATGCATATGTGTGCATTCCTGCATGTGTGGACATGTGTGTGCATGCATCTGTGTGTCTGTGTGTGTGCTGACACAGGAAAGAGGGGTGAAAGTGTTAGTGAGGGAGCCTGGAAGTTTTCTCTTCCCTAGCCTCTCTTGCTCTAAGGAGGGATGAGGTTGGGGGCAGCCATTATTGAAGGTGATCAGAAAAGAAAGATTTTCTGACTCAGAAGTAACTGCCAGTGTAGCACAAGCAGTGTCCCTTGTGACTCTGATTCTACAGTTCTCTGATCCCCATGTTTCCTTTAGAGGAAAGAGGAAAAAAGGAACTCTGTGGTGGGTATCGGGAGGGAAAAGAAAATAGCCTGGTGGAGGCAGGAGGGAGTCGAGCGTGAGTAAGGAGCACCTGCAGCTTTTGGAAGTGAAAGCAGAGAGAGGGAAAGGTGGCTAAGACATCCAGGAGGATCAAGGGGCAGCGTGAGAGGCACAGGGGGAGGAAGGGGAGAGGGTGAGTGGGGCCAGGGAAGAGAGCAGTGTGGAGCTGGTGGGCAGACAGTGCAGGAGGAGGGCCAGGCAGTGGGGAGAGGAAGAATCAGAGCAGAGAAACCGCTGCTGCGGAAGGCAGGGAGCAAAGAAGCATAAGAAAAAGAACAGAAGAAAGAACAAAGGCAGAGAAGACCTCCTCAGCTATTTTGGTGCTAGGTAATGTGAAATGCTGCAGTAAATAAAAGCCGTAAGTAATGTGTGATTTTACAGTATTTACAAACCATATGCTTTAAACAGCCCACAAACTTCATCCAGTTGTCTGATGATGTGGGAGGACCAGCTCTAGTTAGACGGAGGTATATGATTCGATTCTAGTGGAGATTTTGTGCCTTGAAAGACTTCTCAAGAAAGCAGTAATAAAACAAAGTGTCCTTGTTTGGCCAGGCTGTGTCTGGTGTCTGCGTTGCATACACCTCAGGTAGAGAGTGAGAACGAGACCAAGGGGTGACAGGGGTCATTGGCCTGCAGGAGCTGACCCCATAGGCAGGCGGTATGAGCAGAGCTTTCAGAACCCCTGGAGCTCGGTGTTCTGTTCTAGCAAAAGCTACTGAAGAGTATTTTGTACTGAGATGCCAAAGCGTCTTTCCCTTGCTCATCAGCCTCCATTCAGAAGGAAGCGGGAAAGTCACCCAAACCACCCACAAGGAATGAGGGCTCTTAGCGGCCAGGTAAAGAGGACAAGAACCAAACTGTCCACATTATGAAGGGGAGGGGGAAGAGAGCTCAACCCCCCCCCAGCCTCTGGTGCTGCCAGGGGGAGCCCCTCCACATGTGTCCCCACAGGCCCTGGTTTCTACCTGACAGCATTTCAGCACCAGAGGAGGGTCCACCCAGTGCCTCTCACCAGCCACACAACCAGCAGCCAACAAACACATTGTCCCCGAGTTTGACTGCAACACTCTATGTGACTTGGGAGCTTGAAGCTTCCAGAGAAAAGCCAGTTCCTGTCGGACCAGTTGTTGGGTTTTCCTAACCACTTGCTGTACCTCGGGTGGCATTTCAAATATCTAGCACCTGCCACTGCCCACCCACTTTTGGATGGCCCTAGGGTAATCTAACCATGGTGCCTCTCAAAATTTAAAGTGCCTACGAATTGCCTGGGGATCGTGTTGAAATGCAGCTTCTGACTTTGTCCTGAATTTCTAACAAGCTACCGGGTGCTATTGCTAGGTCCACATGTTAAGGAGCAAAGGCAAAGAACTTAGCAGGGAGCACAACTCTAATTGGGCTCTTCTTCTGAGGATATTCGGCCATTTTTCTTCGCTGCTAATAAATAGGTCAATTTGGCTTTGGGACAGATGCAATTCAGAACTGTCATTATGATGTCATTCATATTTGGCTGCCCAGGTGACTTATTATTTTAGCATCCTTATCTCTAGAATTAAAAAAATGTAATGTGAGAGGAATTCAGATGAAATGCAAACAGGAATTTCCTATAATAATTACTATTTCCTAATAGTAATTATTGTAAACATCAGCAGAGATTGCAGAAGTTGTAAAAGCTTTGTCAGGAAATCTGTAGTCATAAAATTGACTCTGGTCAGATGTGGCCCTGGTTGAGGCAGGGGACTGTGCTCCCAGCTAACCTAAAACACAACAGCCCACACCCGGGACAGATTAGCATGGCCAAAATATTTGCTGTTTGCCTTGTCTAAGCCAACATTTCAGCCCGTCTATACCAAGGCAAGGGTGTGAGAAAAACCTTGATTGTCTCAATTCTTTTTAAAAAATGCCTCCTCAGTTCCTCCACTTTACTCCATCACCTTGGCCATGCCACTATCATCTCTCCCTTTGGGAACTGTCAGCTTTCATACCTTTCTCCCTGCATTCTCTCCCATAATCTGGTCCTCCACACAGATGCCAAAGCGATATTTGTAAAAATAAATCTGATCACATCACTCCCCTTCCCGCTGGATTTAGGCTTAAGTCCAAAGTCCTAATGTGGCCCTGTGAAGTCTGGCCCCTGCCTCCCTCCTCAGCCTCCTCTTCTGCCTCCCCTGCCCCTTGCTTTTATGCTCCTGCCCCACTGGCCTTTCAGCCTCCAAATGGCCAAGGATTTGTCCCCAAACCTTTCACACTTGCCATTCTTGCTGCCTGGAGGCACATCCCCTGCTAACCCTGCTAACTCTTGTTCATCTCCAGGTCTGGGTTGGTTTTTCGTTTTCTGTTTTTTGTTTTTTGTTTTTGTTTTGAAATGGGGTCTTGCTCTGTTGCCCAGGCTGGAGTGCAGTGGCACAGTCTTAGCTCACTGCAGCCTCTGCCTCCCAAGTTCAAGTGATTCTCCCACCTCAGCCTCCCGAGTAGCTGGGATTACAGGGTCATGTCACCACGCCTGGCTAATTTTTGCATTTTTGGTAGAGACAGGGTTTTACCATGTTGGCCAGGGTGGTCTTGAACTCCTGACCTCAGGTGATCCACCCACCTTGGCTTCCCAAAGTGATGGGATTATAGGTGTGAGCCACCATGCCTGGCCCAGGTCTGGGTTTAAATGTCACTTCCAAACAGTCCTCCCCTGCCCTCTAATCTAAAATAATCCTTCCCCTAAGATGGTCTTATGAATCCTGTGCTTTTCCTGAATAGCACGTACACAGATGATGGTGCCAGACTGAGCTGTATGGCTATTACAGCTCACTGTAGCCTCTGCCTCCCAAGTTCAAGTGAACTTGGAGCTGTAAGCTCCATGGAGCAGGAGTCACCTCTGTTTTGTAAACCATTGTACACACAGCATCTAGCACTGTGCATGGCACACAGAGGCTCAGTAAATATTTTTCCAATGAAGGAATGATTGGACCTGCTTCATCTCATGTATTTACTCATTTTGTAACTCAACTGTCTTGGGCCTAACAGACCTGTAGATGCAAACAAGGTCATATTTACAATGATGTCCAGGTTCCAGTAGCTTTAGCCACTGTCTTCGGATTCTCCTCCAGTTAACTTCTGAGAGGCCGAGAGAGGGAGGCTGGTATCTCTCACATGTTTAGGCACCAGTATACTCACACTTCCTACTCTGGTTTCAGTGTTCTGTTGCCCCACGCATCCTCTGCTGACAATGCCTTCCCAGATGCTGCCGATCCACTATGCACCACATTTATCTGCTGGTGAATTGACCCAATCCTTCAGGACACCAAATCTGCCCTGCAGTCCACATGACAAGGAGATTGGGGAAGAGGTAGAGGGGAGAATGGCCTGTGCGCAATTCTGAGAGGCACTGCTTGGACCCTGGCTCCCTCAGCATCTTCCATGAGCACAGCTGGCTCCCTTCTCAGCCGAGCCCTCCCTCCATCAGACAGAACAGGGGATGCCAACCCTTCCCTCTGTCTCTCTCTTCTCACTCTTCCCTGTTGCCTCTTTCTCCTTGAGCTCAAAAGAAGGGGAATGTACCTACATGCCATCGTTAGCTCCCAGCTAACCTGAAACACAACAGCCCACATTGGGGACTGATTAGCATGGTCAAAACATTTGCTGTTTTCTTTGTCTGAAGTGAACACTTCAGCCTGTCCATACCAAGGCAAGGGTGTCCTCTGTACCACACCGTTTGTGCAGTAGATACCACCTAGAAGCCCAATAGCTGTGCACCCACTTGTATTGTTTTAAGTTTTGCTGTAATTCATTCATTAAGTCAACAAATATTTACAAAGCACCTCTTCAGGGTCAGACACAATCAACCATCGGGTCCTTCACATTCTCTCAACTCTGTCCCTTCTCTGCACCCATTCCACAGCCACTGCCTTACTTCAAACCTCTCTCACTTCTTTCCCTGATGACTGCAATAGTCTCAGCACTCGTCTCCCTGCCTTCCTGGCTGGTCCCCTGTAATCCAGCCTCCAACGCAGTCAGGGAGATCTTATTCACGGACAGGCTGATGATACCAAGCTCTTGCTCAAATCTTGGGGTTCTCCATAGTCTTCAGGCTGGAGTTTAACCTCCTTAGCTTCGCACTAAAGGCCTTTTGTGATCTGCCTGCTGCCTTGTTTGTTCAGCCACATCTTCTACCTCTCCAGTCCCAAACACCCTTTACTTCAGTCCCTTAGAACTATTTGTGGTTCCCAGAATGAGGCATGTTTTCTAAGACCTCTGGTCTCCTACATTCTGTTCTTTTTGCCTGGAATGCTTTCTCCCACTGTTTTGTCTAGACAAGGGCTGTCCATTAGGACTTTCTGTGATGAGGGAAAAGCTCTGTATCTGCTTCATCCAATGTGGTAGCCACTACCCACACATGGCTATTGAATACTTGAAATGTGCCTGGTATGAATGACTGAAATTGCCACATGTGGCAAAGAGCTGCCTTATTGGGCAGCGTGGGTCCAGACAACTGTTACTTACTTTGAAATCATTAGCTCAGGGCTCAAGGTCTCCACTGGGAAACCATCCCAATATTATGGTTGATGTCAGTGCCCCCGCCCCACAACCCCCGGTTATGTTCCTGTAGTAACCTTGTTCTCCTTCTATCCCAATACTCAGAACACCATTGTCAGTGATTCACTGATCTGCCTCCTCTGCTAGACTGAATCTTTTTTAGGTCAAAGACAAGCAGTGCAGTCAATAAATGGTTGATGCCTAGATGCAATGATGTGCTGGTAAAGATTTAATAATTGGCTCTCTCTAAGAAGAAGCCCTAACTTGTGGTATTTGCCAATTCTATGGTGTAAACACTCCCACCATATGCCAAGAGAATGAGAAGACAAGTCACAGACCAGGAGAAAATATGTACAGAAGACATATCTGATAAAGGACTGTGATACACAAAGAACTCTTAACAATAGGCAGGGAACAGTGGCTCAGGCTTGTAATCCCAGCACTTTGAGAGGCCGAGGCAGGTGGATCGTGAGGTCAGGAGTTTGAGACCAGCCTGGCCAAGATAGTGAAACCCCGTCTCTACTAAAAATACAAAAATTAGCCGGGTTTGGTGGTGGGCACCTGTAATCCCAGCTACTTGGGAGGCTGAGGCAGGAAAATTGTTTGAACCTGGGAGGTGGAGGTTGCAGTGAGCCAAGTTCCTGCCACTTCACTCTAGCCTGGGCAACAGAGCAAGACTCCATCTTAAAAAAAAAAAAAAAAAAAAAGAAACAAAAAAAACGACAACAACAACAAAGAAACTCCACAATAAGAAAATGAACAAACCAATTTAAAAATGGGCAAAAGACATGGACAGCTCACGGAAGAAGATATAGATGGCAAGTGAGGAGATAAAAAGATGCTCAATATCATATGTCATTAGGAAAATGCAAATTAAAACAATGAAATATCACCACACACCTATAAGAATGCCCCATATCTATAATACTGACAACACCATATGCTGGTGATGATGTGAAACAACAGGAACTCTCATTCATTGATGGTGGGAAGGCAAAATGGTACAGCCACTTTGGAAGAGAGTTTGATGGTTTCTTGCAAAACTAAACTTACTCTGGTCATAGGATCCAGCATTCACACTCCTTGGTATTTACTGAAAGGTGTTGAAAACATCCACACAAAGACCTGGACATGGATATTTATAGTGGCTTTATTCATAATTGCCAAAACTTAGAAGAAACCAAAATGTCCTACAATAGGTGAATGAATAAATAAACTCTGGTACCTCCGGACAATAGAATAGTATTCAGAAAGAAAGAAGCTACCAAGCTATGAAAAGATGAAAACCCTTAAATGCATATTATTATTATTATTATTATTAAGATGGAGTTTCACTCTGTCACCCAGGCTGGAGTGCAGTGGCGTAATCTCAGCTCACTGCAACCTCCACCTCCCTGGTTCAAGCAATTCTCCTGCCTCTGCCTCCCAAGTAGCTGGGATTACAGGTGCCCGTCACCACGCTTGGCTGAATTTTTTTTTTTTTTTTTTTTTTTTAGTAGAGACGGGGTTTCACCATGTTGGCCAGACTGGTTTTGAACTCCTGACCTCAGGTGATCCGCCCACCTCAGCCTCCCAAAGTGCTGGTATTACAGGCATGAGCCACTGTACCCAGCCCTTAAATGCATATTACTATGTGAAATAAGCCAGTATGAAAAGGCTACACACTGTACAGTTTCAACTACATGGCATGCTGGAAAAGGAAGAACTAGAGAGGCAGTAAAAAGATCAGTGGTTGGAAGGGTTGAGGGTGGGAGGCATGAATACTCAGAGCCCGGGGGATTTTTAGGGCAGTGAAACTCCTCTGTGTGATGCCACAACAACAGACACATGGCATGACACATTTTTCAAAACCCATAGGACGCACAACAGGAAGAGTGAACCCTAATGTAAACTATGCATTTCGGGTGATTATGGTGTGTCAATGTAGGCTCAACAATTGTAACAAATATATCACTCTGCTGGAGGATGTTGACAGTGAGGGAGGCTGTGCGTGTGTGGGGACGGGGTATTTGGGAACTCCCTGTGTCTTCTGTTCCATTTTGCTGTGATCCTAAAACTGCTGAAAAAAAAAAGTCTACTTAAAAAAGAACAACTCCCACCATGGCAGATTTCAGGCTACTAACATGATATCACTGAATCCAGAGTTGGGAAGAGATGTGCACAATTGTTTTTCATGGGCAGATAGGAGCAAGCCCCAGCACACCACCGCATGAGTGAATGAATGAATGAATGAATGAATGTGCCAGATGCTGGGAATAACAGGGACCCCATCAGGCTCTTTAGGGAAAAGTCTATTCAGACCTACAAGAGCTGGGCATGCAGCTGCTAGTCCGATTTCAGTTCTAACTGAGGAGATAAAGGATCAGGGAGTCCCATCTTTGATTTAGTCAGTAAATCAAAGATATGGGACATTTGTTTTCTTTGGGTGCTTTACCTTTAATACCAAGACTTGTCAAGGCACCTATTCAGCGGCCCACTCGGACAAGTGCAAAGTGAGTGAGCTGGAGGCGAAAAAAACAGAGGCCTGACCAAAAGGCTCTAGAGCAACAAGAGGCTCATGATTTCCCATCACAAGAAGTCCAGAGACAAGACAGCTATTGGCTGGCTTAAAACAATGGCCCAACAATGCATCAGTGATGTCTCTGAGCATCAGTGGTGTCTCTTCTCAGTGGCTTACAGGTCCAGACATCACATGCAGATGTGACAATGTCTAATGGAGAAGGGGCGCATTCTCTCCCAATTCTACTCAATGAGAAAACCCTTTCCTTCCTGGAGGTCCTTTAGCAGCCATTCACACAGATCCCACTGGCAAGACTGGATCCCGTGCTGTTCTTACACCAGCCATTTCCAAGAGAATGAGGCCACCATAACTGGCTTAGGCCAATTGGTAGGACACTTCAGGAGGCAGAACCTGGGAACCTAGGCAGGGCTCTGCCCACAGGAAGAAGCAGGTGAGGGTGTGGGGGTGGCGGATGGTTGTCAAAATCCAATATACAGGGAACCTTACAGGAAGAGTCACTTTACAATCATGTCATTTCATAAACATTTCTTGACATAATTAGGGAACAAGAGGCAGCATGAAGGAGCACAGCTTCCCTGCCATTCCCCCTGCCACAGTGAGATGCCTGCAAGGACACAGACACAGCCTTTCCATCAGCCTTCCTCTGTGGATCCCCCATCCACACTGAGCCAGCAGGTCAATGGGGACAGGTTCCATGCTGTTCAGAGAAACCAGCACTGTACACAGTGGGGCCCTGCATCCACTGCAGGGCCCCAGCCAGCCCAGCGCTGTTCCATCATCCCTGAGACTCACTGATCCTGATGTGAGACTGTCCCCGACAGGGGCTTCCAGGCATGGCTCTAGGCAGGGTCATTTGTGGCCACACTATGACGTGGGCGATCCCATTTCTACACATCTAAATTCCCCAGGGCAGGCAGCATGTGGTATCTCACTCCCTCAGCTCTAACCTGGTTATGGGAAGTTGCTAGGTAACTGCTTCCCACACTGGAGGAGGCTTAGTTACCATGGAAAGTCCAGATGGGTGGGGGGGCGCAGAGGAAGGCAGCACTGGCTGGGGGTCTGCAGCCGGGATTCTGTCCCCACTCTCTCCTGAACCCCTGGACCTAAGGGGAGTCTCTCAACCCCTCTGGGCCTCAGTTTCATCCTAGTAAAATGAAGGAAAGACTGGGTCTCTTCTTGCTCTAAACCACTGATGCATGTGGATGGCATGCCCTCAATGAGCACTGATCCTCAGACCCCTCTTCGGCAAGGAGTGACTCAAGATGGGTGCAGAAAAGGAATACATTAAGTTTATGTCTTAGCCTGGGCAACATAGCAAGGCCCTGTCTCTAAAAAAAAAAAAAATTTTTTTTTTTTGAGACAGAGTTTCACTCTGTCACCCAGGCTGGAGTACAGTGATGTGATCTCTGCTTGCTGCAACCTCCGCCTCCCGGGTTCAAGCGATTCTCATGCCTCAGCCTCCCTAGTAGCTGGGATTACAAGCATGTGCCACCACACCCGGCTAATTTTTGTATTTTTAGTAGAGACAGGTTTCACCATGTTGGCCAGGCTGGTCTCGAATTCCTGACCTCAAGTGATCTGCCTGCCTCGGCCTCCCAAAGTCTTGAGATTACAGGCATGAGCCACAGCGCTTGGTCATCAATTTTTTTTTTTTTAAATTAGCCAGGTGTGGTACATACAGGCACCTGCCTGTAGTCCCAGCTACTCCAGATGCAGAGATAGTAGGATCACTTGAGCTCAGGAGTTTGAGACTGCAGTGAGCTATGATTGTGCCACCGCACTCAGCCTGAGTGACAGAGCAAGACCCTATCTCAAAAAACAAAAACAAAACAAAACAAAACAAAAGGCCAGTCGTGGTGGCTCATGCCTGTAATCCGAGCACTTTGGGAGGCCGAGGCGGGCAGATCATGAGGTCAGGAATTTGAGACCAGCCTGACCAACATGGTGAAACCCCGTCTCTACTAAAAATACAAAAATTAGCTGGGCATGGTGGCACACGCCTGTAATCCCAGCTACTCAGGAGGCTGAGGCAGGAGAATCCCTTGAACCTGGGAGGCGGAGGTTGCAGTGAGCCGAGATTGCACCACTGCACTCCAGCCTGGGCGACAGACTGAGACTGTCTAAAAAAACAAAAACAAAAAAGTTTTATTTTTCTTTAAAAAAATAGAGAAACTAGCAAGCTTGTGTCTCTATAGGATAAATAAAAGTTATAGGCCAGGCGCAGTGGCTCACACCTATAATCCCAGCACTTTGGGAGGCTGAGGCGGGTGGATCACCTGAGGTCAGGAGTTCAAGACCAGCCTGGCCAACATGGTGAAGTCCTGTCTCTACTAAAAATGCAAAAATTGACTGGGCATGGTGGCTCATGCCTGTAATTCCAGCACTTTGGGAGGCTGAGGCAGGTGGATCACCTGAGGTCAGGAGTTTGAGACCAGCCTGGCCAACATGATGAAACCTGTCTCTACTAGAAATACGAGAATTAGCTGGGCATGGTGGCGGGCACCTGTAATCCCAGCTACTTGGAAGGCTGAGGCAGGAGAATCGCTTGAATCCAGGAGATAGAGGTTGCAGTGAGCTGAGATCACACCATTACACTCCAGCCTGGTCAACGAGAGTGAAACTTCATCCCAAAACAAAACAAAGCAAAAATTAGCCAGGCGTGGTGGTAGGCCCCTGTAATCCCCGCTCCCCTGGAGGCTGAGGTGGGAGAATTGCTTGAACCTGGGAGGTGGAGGCTGCAGTGAGCCGAGATGGCACCACTGCACTCCAGCCTGGGCGACAGAGCAAGACCCTGTCTTAAAAAAAAAAAAAAAAAATTTGCCGGGTGCAGTGGCTCACGCTTGTAATCCCAGTACTTTGGAAGGTCGAGGCAGGCAGATCACCTAAAGTCAGGAGTTCGAGACCAGCCTGACCAAGATGGTGAAACCGTGTCTCTACTAAAAATACAAAAATTAGCCAGGCATGGTGGGGGACACCTGTAATCCCAACTACTTGGGAGACTGAGACAGGAGAATTGCTTGAACCTGGGAGGTGGAGGTTGCAGTGAGCCGAGATCGTGCCACTGTACTCCAGCCTGGGCAACAGAGCAAGACTCCATCTCAAAAAAAAAAAAAAGTTGTAGAGATTCTCCCTTCTGCTAGGAGAAATTTCACTTCTGACATCAATATTCACAAGTCCGGGGGCTCCCTAGGTCCTCTTCTGAACCGAGCCTTCCTAAAAAAAAAATTTAGGATGCAATGTGCGTCCCTAAAACACCCAGCTTGCTAAAGCATGATGTCCTATCAGACAGGGTCTCCCAGTTCTTGGGCTCTGCTGGTCCTTCTGCCCCAGATGGAGCCATGGCACAGGCCCAGGCCTCTCTAGGTTGCTGGGACCCATCCTGACTCCTCCAATATGGGCCACTGCATAAGCCTCTTGGGTCTACTATTTGTTCCTTCTTTCATTCTGAGATCCAGCCCCACCTTCTTCCCTTGCTTCTGCAATAAGATCTCTGCCCAGGCCCAGATGCTGGGAGCAGTGCAGTACCCAGCTCCCTGTTTGCCTGCCTTGTTCATGCCAATCCCCTTCCCAGAATCCAGATGACATTTCCAAGCACTAGCTGCCATCCTCCTGTCTACACACCCGAATCTCCATGATGCACTGGTGGTTCCCTCTCCCACCATGCACGTCACCCACTCAGCACTCCGATGACCTTGTGCCAGAGCCCCTACTCCTGCTGGCTGCACAACACCCCCACCACCATCTGTACCCACAGTCACAGGAGGCCCCTGTAATCCCCGAAGACAGATTGGACCCCATCCCACCCCCAGAAGCTGATCTTTACTCCCACTTCCTTCTCGGTCCCTGCCTCCAGGGTCCAGTTTTAAGTCTTGGCCACTCCTGATCCCTCCCCACCACCATACAAACATGACAAACAGGGCAATGTCTGAGTGTGGCTAAGGACGCTGCAGTCATCATATCAGGGAACATTCTCCATCCCCACTCAACAACTGAGTTTTCTCCTGGCTGGGAGCAGAAGGAGAAATTCACATCTTTTACATATAGAGTGAGCCTCTCTAGGGTGTCAGGGTCAGTGGTCTCTCAGCTAACAGCTTTGCTCTGGGGCATTCAAGAACCTTCTGGCCCTGCAGAGAAAACCCCACCCTTGAGCTGTACACTCCGTCCCTCCCCTCCTTTCTAACTATTCTCTCTTCTCTCCTCCAGGCAATGTGGGGAGGTGGAAAAGTCACAAGCTTTGAGTCAGACACACATGGGCTGCAGTCCAGACTCTGCTACTTAGGCTATGAGCCTGGACAAGTTACTTGACCGCTCTGAGCTGATCTACAGAACTGGGGATGATAGCACTGAGTTGTCATGAGAAGTAAACAAAATTACAGGAACTACTTGGTAAGAGCCTAGCAAGTGGGAGAGACAGCACGACTGCTTTCTTCATTCTTTTTATTCCTATGGCCCAGGCCAAGCAACAGGGCATGAAAGAGAAGAAACTCGGCCGGGCGCGGTGGCTCATGCCTGTAATCCCAGCACTTTGGGAGGCTGAGGCGGGCGGATCACGAGGTCAAGAGATTGAGACCAGCCTGGCCAACATGGTAAAACCCCATCTCTACTAAAAATAAAAAAATTAGCTGGGTGTGGTGGCGCACCTGTATTCCCAGCTACTCGGGAGCTGGGAGAGGCAGCTCCCGAGTAGGGAGAATCACTTGATCACCGAGGCAGGAGAATCACTTGAACCCGGAAGGCGGAGGTTGCAGTGAGCTCAGATTGCCCCACTGCACTCCAGCCTGGGCAACAGAGCGAGACTCCATCTCAGAAAAAAAAAAGAGAGAGAGAGAGAGAGAAGAAACTTGGTCCATTCCTAAGGTTCCCAGCCCTCCCAGGAGTCTTGACCAGCCTCTACCTTGCCCATAACTACTTTCCATTTTTGGCAGAAACAGCCTCTTCTTCACCCCTCCCTGCCCCACCCCAGTGGGACTTGTTGCTGCAACAGCCTGCTTCCCTTTGAAACTTGCCTGTCCTGTGTTCCGCCCTCCCTGGGGTAATCTCTCTGCACCCATCAAACTGATAACTTGCCAACATAGCACATCAACTTTGGGGAAGCTCCCCTCCCTCACCTCACCCACCCTCTTCCAGGGTATGCCTGTCCTGTGATGGCCACCTGCAGGGGACAGAGTGCTGAGGGTGTTGGCCAAGTAAAGGAATAATTTTTGAAGGGAGAATGCCAGGCTAGGCAGGGGTATCAGAGGCATCCCGGGTCACTTCCTCTGGTGGCTTTCCACTGCTTTGCGAGGCATCCCACCCAGATCAGTCACTTGCTTTACTAGAATGCCCTTCCCCTGCCACCCCCAGCTTGGGGTTCAAGCTGCCTCTTGGAGGTGGGGCTGCATGGATGCAAGACATCTGGGCCACCCTCAACCCCTGCACCTTGCCCTGCACCTGCCCTCAACCCCTGCACCTTTCTCCTTCTTCGGTAACTGTGCTCACATAGGTCCCTCCACCTCCACCTAGGGGCCCCCTTCCTTTCTATTTACTTCTGTTCACATCCTAGCCAGCCTTCAAGGCCAGGGAAAAGGCCACCCCCTTCACAAAGTCATCTTTGATTCCACCCTCAGCCTAGAGCAAGCAGCCTTGCTGAACCTTCTTCTGACGGGTGCTTTCTCTGCCAGCCTTGCCCTAAAAGGATGAGTGCACTCAGGTCCTGTGCCCTGAAATGTCCAGGTTCCAGGCCCCAAGGACAAGGTTGAACAAACACTAAGGAAATAATTCCAGCCCAGGCCTCTTGGTTGGGGTCAGAGCTGTTTTAAACTTTGCCTAAAAATGTTTCTGGTGCTGCCAGCCATAAAGCGGGGAGGCACTCCCTTGAGTCAGGTGTGTCTGACTCAAAAGCATTCCGCCTCTGTTATGTGGGTGAAGTTGTTCACCCAAGCAGCCCTGCACTGCCCGCACAGCCTACCAGGAACCTCTGCTCCAAGACTCCCTGTTCCTGTGTGGCTACCTAGAGAAAGCAAGAAAAGACCCCATGCCTCCCTGAGGCTTCCCTCCTGAAACCTCCCCAGTCTCAGAACCTGAGCAGCCCTGTTTCTGTAATGCTAAATGTCATCAGAGCCCACTGTGGGCTCTCCCTGCCTCTGGTCCATCCCATGCTCGCGGTCAGGTGCATCCATCTCAAGCATTATTTTTATCCTGCCATTCCCCAGTTTCCCAGGCTTCCATGGCTCCCAGCTGGAAACAAAATGCAAACTTAGCCTGGAATTCAAGCACTCAAGAGCATCTGTGAGACAACCTGTATTTCTGGCTCCTTGTCATTTTCCCATCCCTGAAATACACATACATGTACATATTTACACACTGGTACACACATACATGTACTTACATACACACGTACATACACACACACACACACACACACACACACACCATGTCCTAAACTAGTCAGTTGGTTTAGTCTGCATTTACCTTGAGCACTACATTTACTCAGTCACCCACTCACTCTTCATCCACTCAACTCTCTCAGTACCAGGTCTGTTCTAGAGCTGGAACATAACTTTCCTGCTTCCCTACCATCAGCTACTACCTAGAATACCCTCCCCTGTCCCTTCAAGCACTTTGGGAGGCTAAGGCGGGTGGATCACCTTAGGTCAGGAGTTCTATACCAGCCTGACTAATATGGTGAAACCCCATCTCTACTAAAAGTGCAAAAAATAGCCAGGCGTGCTGGCAGATGCCTATAATCCCAGCTACTCAGGAGGCTGAAACAGGAGAATCACTTAAACCTGGGGGATGGAGGTTGCAGTGAGCCGAGATCATGCCACTTTACTCCAGTCTGGGTGAAAGAGCGAAACTCTGTCTCAAAAAAAAAAAAAAAAAAAAAAAAGCATTAAAGACCAGAGGGTAGAACTCAAGCTAATCCGCCACGGTCATCTCTCCAGTGACCAGCTCTTGCTCTGGATCAGTGCACACCAGGAACACACAGTGGGGTAATTCTAACAAACAACCCCTGTGCAGAGAGTCTCCAGGCGGGGAGAAGCGCCAAACCCTTAGGCCTCTTCCTAGGCAGCCTTTGGATTAAACCCTCTCTCTTCCTGATGCTGGGCCTCCACCCGCACTGGCTGGAGAAAAGGCCTCCTTTCGACTATGCCTCCCGGGAGGACATGGATGCCGAAATCCTTCTTCATCTTTAAAGATAATCAAAAATGTCTACCAGAGCCAGGCATGGTGACTGGAGCCTGTAATCCCAGCTACTCGGGAGGCTTAGGTGAGATCACTTGAGGCCAAGAGTTCAAGGTTGCAGTGAGCTATGATTGTGTCACTGCACTCTAGCCTGGGCAACAGAGCGAGATCCTGTCTCTAAAAAGAAAAAAATGTCCACTGTGTACACCCTACCACACATATACATGCTCTCTCTCTCTCTCGCTCTCTCTCTGCGACACACACACACACACACACACACACACACACACACAGAGTCACACTGTGCAACAGAATGGCTGAAAAGACTCATGTTCAATTAAGTTGTCTTCGGCATTTGGGTTCTTATTTCTATGTTCCTGTGGTATTTATGGCAGGGGAAGAGAGGAAACCCTACTAAGTTTTGAGAAAGAATTCCCAATCCGTTTGCGGTAAAGAGGGTGAGGGGGCCGGACGCAGTGGCTCAGGCCTGTAATCCCAGCACTTTGGGAGGCCAAGATGGGCGAATCATGAGGTCAAGAGATTCAGGCCATCCTGGACAATATGGTGAAACCCCGTCTCTACTGAAAATACAAAAATTAGCCAGGCTTGGTGGTGGGCGCCTGTAATTCCAGCAACTCGGGAGGCTGAGGCAGGAGAATTGCTTGAACCCGGCAGGTGGACGTTGCAGTGAGCCGAGATCGCGCCACTGCACTTCAGCCTGGCGACAGAGCAAGACTCCGTCTAAAAAAAAAAAAAAAAAAAGTCGGGCGCGGTGGCTCACACTTTGGGAGGCTGAGGCGGGCAGATCACCTGAGGTCAGGAGTTTGAGACCAGCCTGACCAATATGATGAAACCCCATCTCTCCTAAAAATACAAAAATTAGCCTGGCATGGTGGCATGCCTGTAATCCCAGCTACTCAGGAGGCTGAGGCAGGAGACTCGCTTGAACCTGGGAGGCAGAGGTTGCAGTGAGCCGAGATGGTGCCACTGCACTCCAGCCTGGGCGACAAGAGTGAAACTCTGTCTCAAAAAAAAAAAAAAAAAAAAAAAAAAAAAAAAAGCAGGTGACCTGGGGTGAAAGCCCAGGGGTTAGCGCCTAAGGCCTGGGAACACCCTGATGAATGTGACAGTCCTGCTGTCAAGGAACTCACAACTGTTGGGGGAGACAGACCATAAGAACACAGAGCCTGGATGCTCAGACAGGGCTAGCGGGAAGCAAGGAAAGTCCCTGCACCCGGACTTAGAGGCCCAGGAGAGACTCTACAGAGGGAGCGACCACCAGGCTAAAGACAAGAGGAGCCAGAAGAGTCTCCCGTGGGCTGGGGAAAAACACATGGTAGCAGCAGAAGCTTGGGGAGGGGAAGAAAAGCAGGTCTGAATCCTAAATGGCCTCGAGGCGCTTGGGCTGTAGCCTGCAGGGATAGGGACCCTTGGAAGGGTTTTGTGCAGGGAAATGACATAATGGTGTTTACCTTTTAGAAGAGATCTAAGGGGAGAATCCGGTTAGGGAGCCCAGTTAGGAGGCTCTTGCAAGGATCTCCGGGAAGGGAGGAGTGGGGAGTGGCAGCAGGGAAGGAGGGAGGGGCAGTGATGGAACCACACCACATCACCCCACATCACATCACACCCTAGCCCAGAGAAAGCTTCTTCTGGTCTGGTGGCCTGAGGGAAAGGAAAGAGTCAAAATGAGCCCCTGTTTCCCATGCTGGTGAGATGGAGGCTGGCTAGTGGAGGGCTGGGTCATTTTGGACATGGTAAACCCAGGAGGAGGGGCGTGCCTGGGGGGCCATAGGAGAAGGGGCTGACAGGTGCCATTTGGGACAAGTTGTGTTGGAGGTGCCTGGGGGATGTGTGAGTGGAGATGACCAGCAGGCAGCCTGATGAACTGGCATGGATTGAGGAGAGGGTTCTGGAGTTGAGCTAGAGTCATCCAAGCACAAGGAAGTGAGGTTGTCCATGGATGGGTGAGATGTGAAAGGCGGGAAGTTCAGGGCAGAGCCCCGAGGAACACCGTGTTTCAGGGATGGACGAAGGAGACTGAGAAGGAGTGGCAGGGAGGCAAACAAACAAACAAAAAACAGGAATCACCAATTCAGAGAAAACAGCGCAGTGGCAGAGCCTTCAGCGGACGGGGAGCCTCTGTACCTCCAAGGCTGGAGGAGCGGCAAAGCCCCTGAGTCTGGAAGGTCTGTGGGGGCAGGAACTTGCCTGGTACATAATTAGTGCTCCATAAACAGTCATTTAATGAACAGATGAAAGCCGTAGGTAAGTTCCGACGCAGGTGAGAGACCTCGGTGTATGCGTATTGTGGAGCAGTCGAGTGGATCAGACGGGAAAGTTGCTTAAGTTGTTCAGTCCCAGGATCTCTGCCTCTCCTACCAGTGGGCTTGCGGGAACCCCTTCCCTTATTCTCTCTCTCACCCTCTCTGGCCAACCAAGAATTTTACAGAGGTGTGAGAGAGCCCCCGAAGTTTTGTAGAGATGCTCATGACACAGATTGCTACAGAGGAAAAAAGTCACCCCTGGAAAACTTATCTAAGACTATATCATGAGGTGGGCTATTTTGGGACTCAAATTACACAGGAGGGCCTGGGAAGTGTGCAGGGATGAACACAGCTACAATTAATGTTAACTATAAGGTGTCATGTCTTCATCTTGTGAACACACAGCCCTCAGTGTGCGGCGGGTGGGCGAGAGGAAGGTGAATCCCTCCCGCCATGTACCCAGGCAGGAGTTGGGTGGTTTTGGGGGAAACCTCAAGTAATTCCTGTGCCGGAGGAAGGAGGAGGGACCCAGGCAGGGTTGCGGGGAATTGCTGGAGGAGGCACGATTTCTCAGGAAGCCTGAAGTCACCTTGGGCAAGGTGGCCTCCGAAGTTGGAAATGTAACTACGATCGGGCCCCACCTAGTTCAGGGAAAGTCCAGACTCAGGACCAGAGAGACCGGGAGAGGACCAGGGGCTTTCCTAGGGTGTCACAGCCTCATGGAGTGTCCCTGGAAAAGAAGTTACTTAGCTTAATCTATAGGGCCTGTGCCTGAAAGAAATCAGTTCCCACTCTTTAAAAAAAGATTTAAAAAAAAATCTCAATCACGGCCGGAAACAGTGTGTCAGGCCTGTAATCCGGCACTTTGGGAGGCCGAGGCAGGCGGACCACCTGAGGTCAAGAGTTCGAGACTAGCCTGGCCAACATAGTGAAACCCCGTCTCTACTAAAAATACAAAAATTAGCCAGGCATGGTGGCGCATGCCTATAGTCCCAGCTCCTTGGAAGGCTACGGCAGGAGAATTGCTTGAACTAGGGAGGCGGAGGTTGCAGTGAGCCGAGATCGCACCACTGCACTCCAGCCTGGGCCACAAAAGTGAAACTCTGTCTAAAAAAAAAAAAAAAAAAAAATCTCAATCACATTGCACAGAGCATTTTGCTGGGCCAGAGGGTGGAAGGCCTGGGGATCAGGCTGTGTGGAAATGCATCCCAGTATTTCCAGTCACCAGCTGATCATCTCGAACTGGATGTCTCCCCTCCGGAAGCCTCGGCTTATTCATCTGTGACACCTCACAATAATCCGTCTCACGGAGTACTTCAACAGATTTGGGGAAAAGGGGATGGGTCAAATTAGATAATTGTACATTAAAAGGCCTCCATAGCCTGCAACCTCTCTGTGAGTGGCACGGTATCACTTATCAACCTGCCTTGTAAAGACTGCTATGAGAATTTGACTCCCAGCTAAACTAAGAGAGTCACCAGGGCAGCCAGCTACCATGTCTGATTCCTCTGTGTTATTCTCAGAGGCAAGCGTGTTATCTATCTGTGTTATTATCAGAGTCAAGTGTGTTATCTAGTACTGCTTATCTATTAACTGCCTCCAACTGTTGGTTGAATAAGTAAGTCATTGGTACATAAAGGTGAATATCACAAAACGACCACAATATTTCATATTAGTTAGATCTAGGAAAGACCTTTTCTGATGTGAACTGTTACTAAAATATTCTGTTCTGCTTCTAACCTTCTGTCCAACTGCAAATCACATCACATAATATTTGTGGTCTTTGAGAGCAAAAACCATGCCTTAATCATTCTGTTTCAATGTGAGCTCCGGGTGGGCAAGGACTTGGTTTTGCTCAGAGCCTGCACTTGGAAACAGGCCTTGCGCTTGGTAAGACTCCATGAGTATTTGGTAAACAAACAAATGGTTTCTAACCCTTAACACAGAGCTACGCATTCAGCAAATGTTGGTTGGATTAATTATTAAACAAGGGGGATACTTTTTCTTTCTAATATCTCTTTCTAACATTCCCGACTGAGGCGGTGTAGCAGAATGGGTAGGTAGGCAGGCTCTGGAATCAGATGGTCTGGGTTTGAATTCTGCCTATTCTACTTACTGGCTGAGTGACCTAGAGTAGCTACTGAACCTCTCTGTGCTTCAGGTTTCTCACTTGTGAAATGAGGATAACATTTTTTCTCCTTTTTTTTTTGTTGCCCAGACTGGAGTGCAATGGTGCAATCATAGCTCACTGCAGCCTCAAACTCCTGGGCTCAAGTGATCCTCCTACCTTGGCCTCTGTAAGCACTGGGATTACAGGTGTGAGCCACTCAGCTCAGCTAACAATTTTTCTAATTACAGGGTTCATTTAAAGTGTACATCAAATAATTAGCACATAGTAATTGCTAATTTTTTTATGACCATGTCAGTCTCAACAACCTTCACTGGCTGCCCTTTAACCACTGGATAGACCTAAAGTCGAATTATCCACAATTTGGCCCCATATCCCCCTCTTTCCAGTCCCATCTTCCGATACTTTAACACTAGCTGCCCTTTACTGGCTGCTACCTGTGCCAGACATTCTGCTAAGTGGTCTATATCCATTAACTTGTTTCCCTTCTCAAACAACCTAGTAAGGTTGGACTTCATTTTTAAGAGACAGGGTCTCACTATGTTGCCCAGGCTGAACTCAAACTCCTGGGCTTAAGGGATCCTCTTGCCTCAGCCTCCCATGTAGCCAGGACTACTGGCCCATCACTGCGCCCGGCTGAGGTGGGACTTATTGCCCATATTTCATTCATGATAAGACAAAGGCCCAGAAAATAAAAATAACTTTCCTGGGGACACACAGCTAATATTAGGAAAGCTGGATTCATTCCCAGGACTCTGCGATATGAAAGTTCACGCTGTTATTTACCGTCTCTGATATCCTTGCCAGCAAAGTTTGGTCAGTGGACCAGCACTCCTAGCATTACCTGGGGGCTTGCTAGAAATGCAGAGTCTCAGGCCTCACCCCAGACCTACTGAATCAGAATTTACATTTTAACAAGCCCCCTGGCTGCACAGTAAAATTTTAGAAGCACTATTGTAAACCACTTTCTACCAGGGATACACAAGTACTAATTAAGTCAAACAAGTGTTCTCGTTTAATCCCTACACTAATCTGGGCGGTCAGGAGAGTTAAGCATTATTATCCCATTTTGCAGATGAGGAGACTAAGGCTCTGAAAGGCATCTTGAAGTGACTGAGTCCACATAAGCCCGATGCCAGCATAATGTTCTGACTAAACCCAGTTTCAAGTCCCTCCACCAGTAATGTCTTCATTCCCTCTCTCCACCTTGAATTCCTCTCCTCCTTTTAGGCTCCACTTGAAATCCCTTCTTGCTGGTCAAAGCCCTTCTTACCCAGTTCCCACTGGGCAGATTGCTTCTTCCTTCATATTCCCATAAGCTCCCTCCACATACCTTTCTCTTGGCTCAAATTCTTTAAGAAATGTACACTGGGCACATACTGTGTACCAGGCACACGATAGGCATTGAGTAAATGTTTGTTGAGCCCATTTGCTCCCAAAGCATTCCTGACTGTGTTTATTAAAACACTCTTGGGCCATGCCTGTAATCCCAGCACTTTGGGAGGCCAAGGCAAGTGGATCACAAGGTCAAGAGTTCAAGACCAGCCTGGCCAAGATGGTGAAACCCTGTCTCTACTAAAAATACAAAAATTAGCCGGGCACGGTGGCAGATGCCTGTAACCCCAACTACTCGGAGGCTGAGGCAGGAGAATCGCTTGAACCCAGGGGGCAGAGGTTGCAGTGAGCCAAGATTGCACCACTGCACTGTAACCTGGTCGACAGAGCGAGACTCCGTCTCAAATAAAACAAAGTAAAACAAAACAAAATAAACAAAAAAAAGCCCAAAAAAACCACTCTCATTACTCCTATCCTCTTCTGCGTTTGTCTCTCTCTCCTACTGCCCTGAGCTCCTGTGTGTCTCCAAACGATTGAGTCTGGCATCTTGTAGGGTGTCAAGTCGTAATAAACTAAGTGCTCTCCCATCTAAGGACACAATCTGTCTATATGTACTTAAGAGTGGAGCATTACCAGGAGTGAAGCTTTCCAGTTCCCAAGAGGGGTAAAGGACAAGTGAGGTGATGGACACCTTGCTGCTCACCACTCCCAATCTTTGGGCTGACACAGGATGCCAGAACTGATTATTGTAAAAAAATATTAATAACAATAATGTACAGACATTTGAAAATCTCTCATTTTTTTCCAGAGCATGAAAGGAGGGCCTAGAAATGGTAAGTGACCTTTTCAAATCCCCTGGGGTGAAAACCAGGTCCCCAATAACCTGTCGTTTCACAAAAAAAGGAGAAAGGGTAAAGGCGGCCGTGATGTCAGGGAAAGACCTCCAAGTCAGAAAACCTTGCAGTCGCCGTGCTCTGCCTCTTTCACAGGAGACCTGGGCAACGCACAGGTTGCTAGGCCTCAATTTCTTTAACTGTAAAATGAGGGGATTGGAGGAGCTTGAAAATCTCCTTCCAGCTCTGAGATGCTGCGCTATAAAATGAGAGAAATGTGAACCTTTGGTTGTTATGATCTGAAAATATTTTGAATGTGGAGAATCAAACTGTAGAGCAGTGCATGAACAACATAATATGTTAATGACTAAGACGATTGTATTTAATCCGATGGGAAACAGCAGAGCTGCTGCCACCGCTGCTGCTGCTGCTGCTGCTGCTGTGTGTGTGCGTGTGTGTGTGGTGTGCACGCACGTGCGGTTTCCTTCCTTGAGCTCAAACATATATTTTGAATCACTAATATAGTAATCATGTCTCTGGCAGCCTATCTTGCCCAAACACACACACATAGACACCACACACCCTACTTCAAATTAAAGTGGGGGCGGGGGGAATTCCACTGCTGCTCTTTACATCATTTCTATTTGGATGGCTATTTTTTAGAAGAAAGTTTTATAGTGAAGGTGTTGGACTCCCAGCCCAGAAGGGCTCTGATCTCAGAACTGGGACGCAAGGGTGGGGAGCTCGAGCTCTCATTAGCATTTCGCTTTTGCACACCCACTGCCCGCTCCTCAGTCGTCACAATCCCGTCCTGCAGCAGGCCCCCCCACCAACACCGGACCCTCGACGGGGAAGGGGTCAGCTCGGCGGCCCCAGAGGCGACTGGGCCAGAACACGTGCTCCGGACTCCACGTGCACGGAAAATGAACTCGTACCCGCGACGCGGCCGGCGGGGGCGGATGGCAGCAAGGACCGGACAGCAAACCTTTACCCCGCGGAGGAGTCGGGTCCGGAGCCCGCACGTGGGTCTGCGACGGCCCCGCCCCCAGGGGGCGTCCCCTCAGGGACTCCAGACCCGGCTGGTGGGCCCTGCAGGCCCGGGCCCGACCGCGTCCGCCAGGCCGCCCGGAGGTCCCGGCGAGCCCGGCGGAGGCGGCGGCCCCTCCCCGCCCGACGGCCACGCCCGCGCGGATTGGCCGCTCCCCGACGGCGGGGCGGGGCGGGACGGGCCGGGGCAGAGCTCGCGGCCAGGTGAGGCGCCCCGCCCCTCGGCGGCTCCAGGTGCGGCTGTGGGACCTCGGACCGCGGCGGGGCCAGGGCCAGGGCCGGGGCCGGGACGCCATGGCCGAGTCCCAGCTGAACTGCCTGGACGAGGCGCACGTGAACGAGAAGGTGACCGAGGCGCAGGCCGCCTTCTACTACTGCGAGCGGCGGCGGGCCGCGCTGGAGGCGCTGCTGGGCGGTGGCGAGCAGGCCTACCGCGAGCGGCTCAAGGAGGAGCAGCTGCGGGACTTCCTCTCCAGCCCGGAGCGCCAGGCCCTGCGGGCCGCCTGGAGCCCCTACGAGGACGCCGTCCTCGCCGCCAACGCCCGGGGCAAGAGCAAGGCCAAGGCCAAGGCCCCCGCGCCGGCGCAGGCTGAGTCCAGCGAGTCCCTGGCCTACTGGCCCGACCGTTCCGACACCGAGGTGCCTCCTCTGGACCTGGGCTGGACGGACACTGGTTTCTACCGCGGCGTGAGCCGGGTCACGCTCTTCACCCACCCCCCCAAGGACGAGAAGGCGCCGCACCTCAAGCAGGTGGTCAGGCAGATGATCCAACAGGCCCAGAAGGTAGGCCCCCGCCTTCGCCCCCACACCGCTGGGACCTCGGCCCCAGTCCCCTGGACCAGGAGCAGGGGCAGGCCGCCCTGAGCTACCTCGGGAAAATGGGGCCCAACCCGCCCCTACTTCGTGGGGCTGCAGTGAGGCCTGTAGAGAGAATGGCTGGGAACGTGTTTGGCAAATTACAAGGTGCTGGACAGATGTCAACCGTCGGTATTCCAGCGTCCAGAGGCGCTGGCTCTGCTCTGTACTTCTGAAACTTCCCTGTCCAGTCTCCCTCCCCAGGGAAGACTGGGGGCCGAGGCCCTGTGGTTAAAATGCACCACTCAAAGGTCTTGATGATAACCTACGTGCTGCCCAGAACATATCCCGAGCCTCTTTCTCATGTGATCGTCAAAGCAACTTCAGGGAGTGGGTGGCTGTGACCTTCCCAGTCCCACCTCTGCCATGCTGCTCTTTGGACCACCCCTCTCCTCCCATAGTCAAAGCTGGCCTGGCGCCCTCACAGTCACAGCCTCTCCTGGGCCGGGTACTAAGCCCTAGCTGCCTGGAATGAATGGGGGGCGGGGTATATTGAGCACTTACTGTGTGCCTGGCCCTGTGCTGGGCGCCTTGGCACAGCAGGTTACCTGACTCGGCAGCTCAGGAAAGGGCTCCTACTTAGCATATGTGTCCTGCTTGAGAGTTGGAAGGAGGGGCTGTTTCCAGGGTGGCTGGTGAGGCCAGTCCGCTGTGGAGCAGGCGGAAGACTTTATGCCTTTGGGTAGGAGTCCTGGGCAGCTTCCAGATCAAATATAGGATGCCCCACTACATTTGAACTTTCAATAAACAACACATAACTTTTTAGTATCAGTTTATCCCAAACATGACATAAGACATACTGATACTGAAAAATTCTTCGTTGTGTATCTGAAATTCAAATTGAATGGGAACGTTTTGTACTTTTGTTTGCTAACTCTGGCTGCCCTGCACTGAGATTTGTTAAGAAACAGCAGCAGTTTTTGGTGCCCAATTCAGAATAATACAACAGGAGTGGCTTGGGTTCACCACTCGAATTCCACTCAGTGAGTGAGGTTGGAGTCCTGGTTCCCCTCGAGGCTGAAGAGGCCTGAGGAGGGAAAATAGAGCTAGAAAGACCAGTGCTCAGGCTCATCTTCCTGGAAGGGGTGATCTAGGTAGTTGGGGTGATCTAGATAGTTGGCTACATTGGCTACCAGAAGGAGGGGTTAACTTTCCACTGCGCACATTTCTTTCCTCCCTCTCTATAATTCCTCCCTGTCTGACTGAGTTTTCTTTGTATATTGTGTTCTGCAGAAGAAAAAGGCAAGATTGGACACAGAAGAGGGAAAAAGGATGTAGGCGGCAATACAGGCTGCAGCTGGGGTTAGGGGTCAAGTCTCATGATGTCATACTAACAAAGCCTCTATTTATTTAGCATTTAATATGTGCCATCCACTGTGTTAATGACTCACCTGCATTTTCTCATTAGCTTTCCACAACACCCGGGTGAATAGGTGTTTTCCTTATTTTTGGAGAAAAAGACATCAGGATTCAGAAGTTTCTTGCCAGAGGTTCCATAGCTAGTAAGTGGCTGAGCCAGGACCCAAATTCCAAAGCCCTTGCTCTTAACCACTGTGCTACACTGCCCCAGTGTCTGAAATAATGGTGCAGTCCGATTAAGCAAGGGATTTGAATGAAGCTAGCCTGGTCACAACCTGGAGTGCAGGTGGAGTACCCCTGTTACAAGAAGGGGGAGACAGGGCTTCTGGCCACTGAGGCATCTAGTCCCATGTGGGATGACAGGACTATCTCCTGCATAGTGAGGTATTTTTGACTCTTTAAATATTTAACAACAGAAACTTTTAACAATTGTGAACCCATCCAATAAGTACAGGTTTAACCAGTGATTTCCTGAGGGTCGACTGTGTGCCAGGCACTAACTAGCCATGAAGAAGATACACGGTGTGGCATTGCCCTCCAAGAGCTTAACAAATGCTAGGGCTCTGTTGGAAAGAAAAGAGTTTTTAAGGCTGGATGTGCCTAATCTGGGAAGGCTTCCTGAGGGAGGTGAGTTGCAGAATTGGAAAGGGAGAGGGTCAACTGGAATGGGCACTGTCTCAGTAAGAGAGCTTTTTGCTTCAAAAAAGCAAGGAGGTTTGACTGGCAGGAAAAAAGACCTGTCGTGGGGGAAGGTGAGTACTGTGTGGGGCCTGGTTTGGGGACCCTAAAACTGGGTCCAAGGCAGGTGACCACTCCCAAGGAAGCAACAGTGTTGGACACTGTCTGTGCCCACCCAAGTATCAGGACCTCCGGGTCCCCACCCTTAATCGCTGTCCCACCTGTCTGCACAGCCTCTTCTTCCCAAAGACCCTGTGAAGAAGTTGGGACAGAGAGGTTGACCCTGTTTCACAGGTGAGGAAACTGAGGCACAGAGAAGGAAAGAGACTTGCCGAGAGGTCACGTGGCTGGTTCTAGAAAAACCCAGCTTCTGCTCTAGGGACTGCACCTTCTGACCACTGCCTGTCCCCCACCCCCACACCAGCTTGTCCAGCTGGCAGGCAGCCTTCCCTGGCCATTAACTTAGATCCTTCCTCCTCCCCTTTTGCCCCGAGGGAGGGAGTTTCCTTTGTTTCCAGTGAGAGTCTGGCTGCTGTGAGGCCAGGTGGGGCAGACTGAGATGGTTTACGTGCAGGGACATGGAACTGCCGAGGGGAGGCAGCAGGACACATCCAACTGTGTGCCAGAGTTTTGCATTTTATTTCGTTTAATCCTCAGAATAACCCTGTGAGGTATTATCATTTTGGTTCCTGAATCACAGACAGGAAAGTAAGGTTCAGAAGGAGTTGCCCGTGGCTGCCGTGCCTGCAGTCACAGGCCAGTGGGTGATTCTATACCTGGTACTCAGGGATATGGAGAAAGGAGCCTAATTAGGAGAACATGAATGGGGGGTCAGGGGGGAGGGGCTGAGGATGGGGACCAGTGAGGAAACAGCCCAGCAGGGGCCTTGTGGACTGGTAGGAGGGCCTTTGAGGAGGTCAGGCTGAGCGGCCTGTACCCTGGGCCTCTGCAAATGTCAGAAAGCCCTTCCCAAACCGCCATTCAGCTGTTTACTTGTGGGGTGGGGTTTTTTTCTGCTGTTTTTTTTGTTTGTTTTGTTTTGTTTTGTTTCCTTTTGAGTGATCTGCTTACCTGGGTGCCTCTGAATGATGGACTTTGTCTACTTAAATTACAGGCAGAAAGGGCGCCTTTAGGGACCCAAAAATGATCTCCTGGCCTATGATACGCTAACAAAGAAGACCAGGGGAAGTTGCTGATGCGTGGGCTGCTCAGGTCATCGTAACTGCCCGGGAGTGGACTTACAGCAAGACCATGTGTAGACTGGGAAACTCTTGGTTCTTATTTGCAAAGCCAGAGTAAGGGAAGCAATCTGGATGGGCTGGCAACTTGGAAGGATTGTGCATCCGTTGGCCACTGGACAAATATTTAGAGGTTTACTGCATGTGCTAAGCATACTTTAGTGGAAAGCAGATACCTAAAACACACCTCTGCTCTTAAATAGCCTAATCTTCTGCTGATCCATCATCTAATACAGTCTGAGGAGTGCTGGACAGAGGGCGTGGCAGGAGGGGCACTAGCCCAGCCCGTAAACCGGGTTAGGGAAGGCCCTTTGATGCCGAGGACCTGTCTACAGGCATGTCTGAACGCAGCAGGAAGCTGAGATGGCACCAAGCTGTCCACCCATCTTGCGCCCAGGCTCCCTTGTGACCAGCGGCATCCAATTTTGAGGCTGCTGAGCGGATTTAGAGACTGTTGCCTCGTGCTTTGGGAACAGAGGCAAGTTTACCACACCCGCTTCTCAAAGATTGACCCTTGACCCCTGCATTCCTGGCTCACACCCAAATGCACCATTGACCCAGCTAACCAGCTCATCTTGGTTTATGACAAACTGTCCAATCTCCTTGGCACCTCAATAGCTGCGTAAGGCAGGGTCTTTTCTTCATTACACAGAGGCTCCCTCTGAGCTCCAAAAGGGTGAAATGACTTATCTTCAGACCAGGACAAGGAGTTTACACAGCATCCCCAGGTCCTTGGTTGGGATTACCAGTGATGCCAGTGACCCCATGCAGATTGTAAACACAACCTAGGAGAGGGAGGCTGCTGGAGTAGGTAACCATGACTAACTAGGAGCGGCTTCTATTTTTATTCCTGTTGTAGTTAGTGGAAAAGGCCTGCCTGGATGGTTGGCGAAAGAGGGTAACCAGCCAGGCTGGTCCCTAACCCACCTCTGCCTGTCGATGGGTTTGTCCCTTTTCCTTCAAGGCCTCGCTAAGAGGCCACCTCTGCCTTGGCATTTTGTCAATTTAATTTTCAATCCAGAAGGTCCACACAGTTTGCTTTGGGAGAGTGCATTTGACCCTCCTGGACTGGGAACTTTGGAAGAGAGAGACTGGCTTACTCTCTCAATTTCCTTTCTGGTACCCCAACAGTGCCCTGGCTGTCACAGGTGATTAATTATCTGTTTATAGAATTGAAAACTGTCTTCTATTGGCCGCCTGTCCCTCCGGGGAAGCAGGTGTCTGGAGATGTCCCCATGGAATTGCACATTCCCCGGGGAACTCCTTTAATCTACATAGTAACAAGCTGGCTGGCAGCAGAGAGAAGAATGCTCTAATTTGGGGATATGGGGTGCAGGGAGGGAGGTGCATCAGGGGATTTAGGGAAAGTCTCCAGAGCAGGAGGCATGGCTGGCTGAGGTTAGCAGCCTTGGTTTGAGGTCTGGGCAGCTGGTGGGAGGAGGATATGGTGAACAGCTGGAATACAGATGCCCCCAGGCGTGGCAAAGTCTTGGAGTCATCAGCTCAACTCCACAAAAGACTCAGCTTTGCATATGGTGGGCCTGGCCCCTGAGTGGAGCCTACTGTCTTTCCCCATTAACCTCAAATGACATTTCCCTCATTCAGCTACACTGGCAAACAGTACCAAGCGCTTTCTCCATACCAGGCACTTTGCTGGACATTGAGATGCTGCAATGAAGCAGATGCCCCAAAAAACCCTAGTTTAAAAAATATGTAATTTTAAAAAATGTTACTGGTTTTTGAATGCTGAAAGTCAAGCAATACATTCATTAGTCACCTCACCACCTTGTTTGAGAGCCGGTCCCAATTCTTGACTTGCTCCTAATACCTTCCTACCTCCCTCTTTTCTCCCATTATCCTCCTCCCCTTCCGTCTAAGGGGGACAATTGACTTTATCTAGAAGCTCCTAAGCTGCCTTTTAAAAGCCTGATTTAAATTCACAGAGCAAGAAGAGGCCTCTCAGGCAGCCCAGGGACCCACAGGCCCCACGCACTCCTAACCGTTCTACCCTTCTGCAAGTGGCCATGCCACGTAAGCTTTGTTTCAGAGGCACTGGGCAGTTCCCGAGTCCTTGCTGCATTAAGGATGGTGGATAATGGCACAGTTGCAGCTCCAGAGAATAAGCACTTCATAGCCTTTCTGGGATCTTGCCCCAGCCTGTCCAGGTATTCCTGGCAAGCCCTGGACGAATTGACTATTGGATTCTGAGTCTCTCTCTTTTATGCTTGATCAATGATCCCAGGAGCTGGCATTTCTGAGCAATGGACCAGCTTCATGTCAAAAACAGAAGACACTTTGAAGTTGAAAGGTCTTGATTTCTGCCCTCATCTGACCACTTACTTACTGAGTTCCCTTGAGCAAATCACCTCCCTTTCTAAAGCTCCTGGCTGATAAAATGGGGAAGATAATACCAAGCTTCCTGGATGGCTTTGAAAAACAAGGGAGGGTGGGGCATGGTGGCTCATGTCCCCAGCTCTTTGGGAGGCCGAGGTGGGCAGATTGCTTGAGCTGACAAATTTGAGACCAGCCTGGGCAACATGGCAAATCCCCATCTTTACAAAAAGTACAAAAATTAGCCAGATGTAGTGGTGTCTACCTGTAGTCCCAACTACTCTGGAGGCTGAGGTAGGTAGGTGGGAGGATCGCTTGAGCGTGGGAGGTGGAGGTTGCGGTGAGCAGAGATTGCGCCACTGCACTCCAGCCTGGGTGCCAGAGTGAAACTCTATCTCAAAATAAATAAATAAAAAAGAAAACAAAAAAACAAAAAGAAAAACAAGGGAGAAACGATGTGTGAAAGCTGAGGATACTGAAAAGTATCATACAAATGTTCATTATTTTAGAAAGTAACTGCTGTCATCTCTGTCTTTTTGCAGAGCAGGGGAGGGAAGGGTGGCCGAATTTTCTCCCCAGAAGTTAGGGAGCCCCACCCAGGAGATTAGAGGTAGGTGAATTGGGAGGGCCAAAGACCCTGTGCCGGTGTGTCTCCTGTTTCCACCTTTGAGCGAGACAGGAGTGGCTGCCCACAGCCCTCCCACCCACTCACTGCATTGATCTGTTGGCTGTGATTTGGTGGTGGTGGGCCATGGTTGGTAAGGGCAGCTTTCTGCTGGCCTCCGAGCTACCTCCGGGAGGCTGTGGCGTTGGAATCCTCAGCCCAGGATCTATGCTGGGATCTGGCATGGGCAGAGAGGGATAAAGCAGGAAGGTGCAGAGGCTTCCTTGTTCCTAAAGCAGGGGTCCCCTGAGGATGTTCCCCACATACAGTCATCCTGAAGGGCCAGACTGCTGCACAGGCCCAGCCCAGAGAGCCCCAGGGCAGCCTGGAAAGACTCCCCAAGTTCTTTTAGTTCTGGAGAACTAAAGCTTTCATTGGAACAGGAGGGTGGGGCTGCTGATGGTTAACCATGATGTAATCATTGCCTTGGGCTGTGTTTCCCTCTTTGGAGAAGAGGGAGGGGAGAGTTGGCTCCTCTGAAATCGGATACTTTGGGTCCCTGAACCTCTGAGGATGGGTATTTCCCAGAAAGTTCAAAAGTAGAAGGTGGGGCCTCAGTAAATTTCATGACCTTCTCTTGAAGGTTCACGGTAGCAAAGCCAGTTCTGTTGGGTGGAGGTCTCTGAAAGCCCAGGCCACTGGCGGGTGGAGGGAGCCCACGCGGCTGGGAGCCAGGAGCCTGGGAATCGTCATTTTTGCCCTGGCCATCTCTTTCCTAGCTCACTGGGTGATGTGGGGTACATCATTTGGCTTTGCTGGGCCTCTGTTTCCGCATCTCTAACATGGGGATAATTCTTGCCTTCTTGCTTATTTCCACAAATTGTTCTGAGAACCTAGTTCAAGGCTATGAGAAAGCACTTTGAGAAAGGTGAGTGACGCGTACGGTAAAAGGGATTTCTCTGAAGAAGGGCTAATGTTGAGTGATGGGATCGGTGCCCTGCGTGCCATTTCGTTTCGTTAATCCAATCCTCAGCACCTTGCAAAGGAAGGGATATTTTCCCTGAGGCTCCGGGAAAGCATAAGGTTGCAGAACTCAGAAGAGGCTGGGGGAGATTCCACCCAGGTCTCAGCTCAAGGTGGTGTCCATCCACGACAGTTGCCCTTGGAAATTGTCCTCTGGGGCCATCTCTTCCTCTAAAACTTCCAGAAACATTCAAAGTCTGTATGTCGCCAGCCAGGCCCTGGGAGGCTCTTGGACCAGTTCTAAAGACAGACAAGTACACAACTGCCAGCTGGTCCACTCTGTGCCTGGGGAAGAGGGTTCCTCCTGTCTAGTGACATTGAGGCAGGTAACACAGGGAAGCTGGGTACAGGTAGTTTCTCCAGAGACCTAGATTGTCCTCTTTATGGCCACTTTCTGGCCCCCTGGGACTTACGCCCCTCCCTGACAGGCTGAGACCTTGAAGTGAGTCCCACCCCAGCAACTGTCAGTCCCTCCAACTTCTCACCCCCAGGGATGCTGCCTCACCTTGGCTGGTGGCCAGATCTGCCTCCCATTTCTTAGGGTGTACAAAGCAGAGCCTGTTTGGGGACAAGCTTCCAATCCAAGCTGGGGGAGGGGGGGAGCAGGGCAGAGAACAAACGAGCCCAGGGCTGCGTCCTGGCTGACCACCTGCCCCTGCTCCTGGGGCTGTCCTGAGCTGCCCCCCAGGCTGAGTCATTCTAGCTATGCCTGCCCGCCCCCACCCCCACACACCATGCCAGGTGCCATGACCAGCCGGCCTTAGCTGGAGCTGCTGCCCTTCCCAGTTTCCTTGTTTATTCTCTGAAATCAGAGTCTGTGGACTTGCTAATGATCCCATAATCTTAGCCCTGGAAGAGAGCCTATGGCTTTTCTAATTATTAGTCTCTCTGGCCCAGGTTTCCAATAATCCAGAAACACATCCCCGGCACAGCTTGCACACCAGTCATCATTCTGCTGAGCTTCTCGCAGTCCTGGCAAGGCATGTGGGAGGCTCCGGATAAGTGTTATTTTATTTATTTATTTATTTATTTATTTTTCAGCAGTGAGTCAGGAGATGGGGGTGCGGAGGTGGGACCCAGAACTCTCTACCTTTCGGTGGGCCATTGAGGACAGACTATGAGTTTCCTTAACTCACCTATCCAGGAGGGCTCCCAGACGGCCTGGAGATTCCCTGCATTTGCTCATTCACTCACCATGTTTCACTGAGACCCAACTATGTGCCAGGAACCAGAAATTTACAGAGGAGTACAATGAGAATTCTGCCTTAAGTCTAATGGGGGGTGACAAAAAGAAACTAAATTACAGCGCAGTGGTGGGGGTGGGGATATTGATAGCTATTACTTATTGGGCATATAAGTGCTAGGCAAATGCCAGCCCTTTTAGAATTTTTTTATTTTATTTTATTTTTTGAGAGGGAGTCTTGCTCTGTCACCCAGGCTAGAGTGCAGTGACTCTATCTCGGCTCGCTGCAAACTCTGCCTCCTGGGTTCAAGTGATTCTTCCGCCTCAGCCTCCCAAGTAGCTGACACTACAGGCGTATGCCACCACACCTGGCTAATTTTTGTATTTTTAGTAGAGACGTGATTTCGCCATGTTGCCCAGGCTGGCCTTGAACTCCTGACTTCAGGTGATCCACCGGTCTCGGCCTCCCAAAGTGCTGGGATTACAGGTGTGAGCCACCGCACCCGGCTAATTTTTTATTTTTAGTAGAGATGGGGTTTCACCATGTTGGCCAGGCTGGTCTCAAAACTCCTGACCTCAAGTGATCCACCCTCTTCGACCTTCTAAAGCGCTGGGATTACAGGCGTGAGCCACCGCACCTAGCCTATTCCATTTAATTTTTTTTACAACAATCTAGCAGCTTTTCATTTTACAGATGAGGGAACAGGTTCAGAGAGGATGAGGTCACACCACCGGTAAATAGGATGCTAGATGGGAACCGAAATGCATCGATTCTCAGGCTCGTGCACCTGTACTGAGCTCCAGGTGAACAGAGGCTTCCTTGGAATTGATGGCTGAATCAGCCAGTTGTGGAAGGGCAGGGCAGGCTGTGTACAAAACTGGAGGCCCAGGACATGTGGACTCACACTGTTCCCATCACTTGAATGCCCTCCTGATCACTTTCAATCATATCCCTCCCTGCACTCTCAACTTTCCTCTCTAGGGAAGCCCTCCTAGGTAACATCATCTGGCAACAGCCACAGAGTTATCCTTGCTGCGTCTCAGCACCTCCCAGGCAAATTGCCAACTCCATTTGTCTTACCCTGATAGATCAATCAAGAAATACCTCGACAGATACTTCTTGAGCCCTGCCTCACTCTGTCCATGTACTTGAGAGCTCAAGGCTAGTAACGCCAACCAGCAGATGATCCTAAAAATCGCTTGTGTATCTTCATTGGATTTTTTTTAGCCGCTGATTTATCTTTCTAATTATGTTTGGCTTTAAGCTAATGTTAAAATGAGCTTGCATTGGATAATTTTCACTAATTAACACCAACTTAGTGCCGGGAAAGTCATCCCAGAAGCTTGCCGTGGGGCAGGGAAAAGCCGGCCTAGGATCTTACAAAGAATTGCTCTGCCTACTCCCTGGCAGGTCATGACACGTGGTTGTTCACAGCTGAATTAGTCGGCCTTGCTCACATGGGTGCCATCTGTCTTCCTCCTCTGGAGAGCCAGCCTGAATCTTCTTTGTACATACACCCTCCTTCATTCAGCCTTGTCGAGAGTGATGGCCTCACTGGATCAGCTCGACAGGGAGTTAGCTCCAGGGGGCGCAGCAGGGAGACCTGACCTGCAGGGTTGGAATCAGAGCCCCACACTGAGGTAGAGGGCTCTGGAGAGGAAGCGGCCTGGCTGGGTGGAATTGGGCTCCACTGCTGCCAGTGTAGGGAGGGAGCCCAGTGTTTTATGATGTCTAATTAGTGAGTCTAAGACAGTGGAACGCGGCCACAGACAGCTGGGAAGCCCCAGCAGACGAAGCACCGATGCCCTGCTGCTGGGGTGGGGGCAGCCTCACCTCCAAGTGGGGAACAAGACCCTGTTGCAGCTGGGCGCGGTGGCTCACGCCTGTAATGCCAGCACTTCGGGAGGCCGAGGCGGGCAGATCATTTGAGGTCAGGAGTTTGAAACTAGCCTGGCCAACATGGTGAAGCCCCGTCTCTACTGAAAATATAAAAATTACTCAGGTGTGGTGGCATACTCCTATAATCCCAGCTACTTGGGAGGCTGGGGCAGGAAAATTGCTTGAGCCCGGGAGGCAGAGGTTGTAGTAAGCAGAGATTGCACCATTGCACTCCAGCCTGGGCAATAGAGTGAGATGCCATCTCAAAAAAAAAAAAAAAAAAAAAAGATGCTATTGCAGCTCTGGATTTGGCTCTGTCCTCTTGATGGACCAGGACTCAGGCCCAAGCCACATCTCAGCTCCCCAAGGGAAGCCCCCTATGTGGAGGCATTCTGTTTAGATCGATGGCAGGGCTCTGTCCCCCACCCCTCCTGGATAGATGGGGAGACACCCTCATGTGCCTAGACAGACACAACCCTGGGCAGACATGCGTCCTAGGGAAGGCACACACTACACTGGGGACTGAGGACAGAGGACAATCCTGGGACAGCCCTGGGAAGAGTGAAACAAGGACCTCGACAAAGAGCATTCCCATCACTACAGGCTTAGAGGGTGACCGTTTGAGTTACGGCACGAGCGGAGCCTGCTGGGTGAGTTTGGAGAACATCAAATAATCTTGCGGGGTATGAGCTGATTATCTGGGGAGAAAGTGGATAAATGCCTCTTTGGGTTGGAAGCACATGAAGGGTCTTCAGCCAAGCTGAGGGCCTTCGACTTGACTGTAGGCAGTCAGGAGCCGCTGAGTGGGCAGGGAAACAGGGAAACAGGGCACTTGGGTTGTGTTATGGGGTCTGTCTGCCAAGAGGGGAACAGTCAGGGCAGCATGAACTAGCATTGCTGCACGGTGACCCTGAGCACCTACTGCGTGTCAGGCCCTGTCCCAGAGGAAGGGCAGAGCTCAGCCAGGTGGGGCAGGTACCAGGCAAGATTTTATCCAGGCTTGATCACATTTCTTTTCATCTTCATAGAACCATGAAGTAGCCTCATTTTACAGGTGGAATTCAGAGGGCTTAAGTAACTTGCACAAGGCCTCACAGCCAGCGTGGAATCTTTGGCACTTTCCCCACTGCAGTACCCTTCTGTGCTGTTGGATCGATGTGAATCTAGAGACCAGGGATGGAGGAAGTTAAAGGGGTGTTCTGTGGGGGTCTTGCAGCAGGAGCCCCTCCTGCAGGCAGCCCTGCAGCCTCCTCTCCTCTCCTCCTCCTCTCCACCTCCTCTCCTCCTCCTCCTCTCCTCTTCTCCTCCTTCTCTCCTCCTCCTCTCCTCCTCCTCTCCTCCTCCTCCTCTCCTCCTCCTCCTCCTCTCCTCCTCCTCTCCTCTCCTCCCCTGTCCTCTCCTCCTCCTCCTCCTGCTTTCCTCCTCCTCTCCTCCTCCTCCTCTCCTCCTCCTCCTCCTCTCCTCCTCCTCCTCTCCTCCTCCTCCTCCTCTCCTCCTCCTCCTCCTCCTCTCCTCTCCTCCCCTGTCCTCTCCTCCTCTTCCTCCTGCTTTCCTCCTCCTCTCCTCCTCCTCCTCCTCCTCCTCTCCTCCTCCTCCTCTCCTCCTCCTCTCCTCCTCCTCCTCTCCTCCTCCTCCTCCTGCTTTCCTCCTCCTCTCCTCCTCCTCCTCCTCCTCTCCTCTCCTCCCCTGTCCTCTCCTCCTCCTCCTGCTTTCCTCCTCCTCTCCTCCTCCTCCTCCTCTCCTCCTCCTCCTCTCCTCCTCCTCCTCTCCTCCTCCTCCTCCTCCCCTCTCCTCTCCTCTTCTCTCTTCTTCCTCTCCTCCTCCTCTCCTCTCCTCCTCTTCTCTCTTCTTCCTCTCCTCCTTCTCTCCTCCTCCTCTCCTCCCCCTCTTCCTCTCTTCTTCCTCTCCTCCTTTTCCTCTCTTCTTCCTCTCCTCCTCCTCTCCTCTTCCTCTTCCTCTCCTCTCCTCTCCTCCTCCTCTCCTCCTCTCCCTCTGTTCTTCCTCTCCTCCTCCTCTCGTCTCCTCCTCCTTTCCTCCTCTCCTCCTCCTCTTCTCCTCCTCCTTCTCTCTTCTTCCTCTCCTCCTCCTCTCCACTCCTCTTCCTCTCCTCCTCCTCTTCCTCTCTTCTTCCTCTCCTCCTCCTCTCCTCTTCCTCTCCTCCTCCTCTCCTCTCCTCCTCCTCTTCCTCTCTTCTTCCTCTCCTCCTCCTCTCCTCTCCTCCTCCTCTCCCTCTGTTCTTCCTCTCCTCCTCCTCTCGTCTCCTCCTCCTTTCCTCCTCTCCTCCTCCTCTTCTCCTCCTCCTTCTCTCTTCTTCCTCTCCTCCTCCTCTCCACTCCTCTTCCTCTCCTCCTCCTCCTCCTGTCCTCCTCCTCTCCTCTCCTCCTCCTCTCCTCTTCCTCTCCTCCTCCTCTCCTCTCCTCTTCCTCTCCTCCTCCTGTCCTCCTCCTCTCCTCTTCCTCTCCTCTTTCTCTCCTCTCCTCCTCTTCTCTTCCTCCTGTCCTCCTCCTCTCCTCTCCTCCTCCTGTCCTCCTCCCCTCCTCCTCCTCTCCTCGTCCCCTCCTCCTCCCCTCCTCCTCCTCTCCTCCTCCCCTCCTCCTCCCCTCCTCGTCCCCTCCTCCTCTCCTCTCCTCTCCTCCTCCTCTCCTCCTCCTCTCCTGTTTTCCTCCTCTCCTCTCCTCCTCTCCTCTCCTCCTCCTCTCCTCTCCTCCTCCTCTCCTCTTCCTCCCCTCCTCCTCTCCTCCTCCTCTCCTCTCCTCCTCCTCTCCTCCTCCTCTTCTCTCCTCCTCCTCTCCTCCTCCTCTCCTCTCCTCCTCCTCTCCTCTCCTCCTCCTCTCCTCTCCTCCTCCTCTCCTCTCCTCCTCCTCTCCTCTTCCTCCCCTCCTCCTCTCCTCTCCTCCTCCTCCCCTCCTCCTCTCCTCTCCTCCTCCTCTCCTCTCCTCCTCCTCTCCTCTCCTCCTCCTCTCGTCTCCTCCTCCTCCTCTGCTCTCCTCCTCCTCCTCTCCTCTCCTCCTCCTCCTCCTCTCCTCTCCTCCTCCTCTCGTCTCTCCTCCTCCTCTGCTCTCCTCCTCCTCCTCTCCTCTCCTCCTCCTCCTCTCCTCTCCTCCTCCTCCTCTCCTCTCCTCCTCCTCCCCTCCTCCTCTCCTCCTCCTCCCCTCCTCCTCTCCTCCTCCTCCCCTCCTCCTCTCCTCCTCCTCTCCTCCTCTCCTCTCCTCCTCCTCCTCTGCTCTCCTCCTCCTCTCCTCTCCTCCCCTCCTCCTCTCCTCTCCTCCTCCTCTCTTCTCCTCTCCTCCTCCTCTCCTCTCCTCTCCTCCCCTCCTCCTTTCCTCTCCTCCTCCTTTCCTCTCCTCTCTTCCTCCTGTCCTCTTCCTCTCCTCCTCTCTCCCCAGAGCGTGTACATGGGGAGCTTAAGAGAAAGTTTGTTGTTTAGTGGTTCCCAGTCTACTGGCGTAAACATTGGTGATAATTCAGATGGGGCCTGTTGCAGTCTTGGTGACAGTCTTTGCAGTGTACCCAGAGTACTTACGACACCCTCTCCTGGATGCATCGTCTCCATAGAGCACCTTTCTGTGCTCCAGTGGCGGCTGTGCCAGTTAGAAGTTGCTCTGGTTCCCTGCAGCCTGCCTTGAGATGCTTTACTCTGGCAGCGGTTTTCTTAGCTGTGCGTTGCGACATTCAGCATATGGGTGTAGACACCCGGTATGGCTGGGTGAACAGTTCATCATGTGAGTTCTTCCTTAATTGGGCCGCCCTTCCCCTCAATTAGTTCAAGTGTTGACCTTTCTGGAAGCGTCGTGTTCCCTGAGCTTTAATCACCACCGTTGGCAGGGCCTGCTGGGCATGGCATTGAGCAGAGGAACGACATCCCTACCTTGATGTCTGTGCCGCGGGAGGCGTGGGCTGCCTGGCTCCTCGGGAGCTCAGCGGGCCCCCCACTGGCTGTCTCCTTCTTTCTCACCCGCTCCCCTGAAGTGGTGGCCCCTTTGTTCTGGGCTCCATCACTGAGGAGAGAAGAGGGCACCTGCATTTACCCATCGCTCACAGCAGGACAAGTACCGCGCTGTTGCAGAATCTCATTTGAAGCTCAGAATAGCCCTGTAAAGGCATCACCTTCCCACTTTAAAATGAGGAAACTGAGGCCCAGTAAATGACTCACTCCAAGCCAAACAACCAGTGAGACTTTCTGCTTCCAGACCGTATATTATCCTGCACGCAGCAGCCTTCACTCAAAGTGGGACATGTCCCCCTCGTGCATTCAAGTGACCTGAGTGGGGGTGGAAGACAGAGGCTGCTGTTAAAATGCATTTTCTTGGGCCTTTGCTGAATTCGAGTCTTTGAGGATGGGGCCCTGGAATCTGCATCTTCAATAGGCATACCCACATCCCTGTTCCCAGGTGATTCTTTACACACTGAAGTTTGACAACCTGCCCTGTAGAGCTTGATCCTCTCTTTGGGGAGATCAGAAAAGGAGATTCCACAGCTGGAGATGTATGAGTCAGAGGCTGCAGGCAGACCCAGCTCGACCCCCCGTGGGAAAGGGAAGAACTGCCCTCTGGTCCCAGATAGACTAACTCCCCTGGGCTGCCAGACAGATGGCCATTCTGGGAGACAGCAGTTTGACCTGTTTCCTCAGCTGCTGTTCTCTCCACCGTGAGAGACCTTAAGGCTTCAGATGTGGGGAGTTCCCCCCATTTGCCTTATAAGGATCTCTCATAACTGCACAGGGTTTTCGTGGGATTTCGTGGGCATGATCTCATCCGAGCCTTCCCACAGCCCTTGGGAGGTAGGCAGGGCGGGCATGGGAGGCGACTCGGCCCCAGGCGCACATGGGTAGGTAATCAGCGGGAAAGTGTCCCTAGCTGCTTCCCTTCCTTCCCCAGGATAAGTGACTGTCACCAACAGGCCCCCCGAGATCAGCAAGCTTGGCCTGTGGCCTTTTGCTTTTTCACACCCACAGAAGGGGTGAAGCTGGGGCTCTTTGCAGGCAACGGCAGCCGCACCCGCCCCAGAGTCCTGAGCTCCACGTCAGCAGGGCAAGGGGACGGATGGTATTGTCTTTCTCTGCCCATGCATCTCAGTTTGCATCCTGCTGTGGAGGATGAATTGGAGGGCAGAGGTGAGCAGGAGAGAGCAGTTAGGAAGCTCATCGAAGCATGGTAGGAAAGGAGGAGGGTCCGAGCTGGGGAGGTACCAGTGGGGACAGAAAGGATTAACCCTGAGAAGGTGCCCGGGGTGGGGCCTGCTGGATTCAGTGACTGATGGGATTTGGTCGGTGGGGAGGAGGAGGAGGCCTGGGCTTCTGGCCAGAGTGACTAGGAGGATGTTGATCTGGGGAGTGCCTGTGTGGCTGAGGGACACGTCCAAGCTGCAGTCAGCTCTGTGGATGTGGAGACCTGGCAGAGCCATGCCTTCTCTAGTCTGGGTCATCCAAACACACGTGGGGTGCAGGGGCCAGGTGGAGCCCTCTTGTCATTTTTGTTATCTGACGGTAATTACGGAGTCCAGAAAGAGAATTGGAAATGCCGGCAGTTTAATTAAAGCTGAATGGCAGGAGAGGGGCATTTGGAGGCTCCCTCCCCACCTTCACTCCCCGTCCTGCCGCCCAGGCAGGATATCAGATGAGGAGATGAGCTTATCAAACACCCAATGAGAAGTCTTACAACATCAGAGGCTGTCTGCCAATGCGCCTGCGACAGCTTATAGAAACTGCTGCCACCTCGAATTAACCTCTCTCCCCAGGCATTGTGCGTCAGTAGGTAACCAGGTAAAAGACACCAGGGGTGGGCAGCCAGCTGGAGGGGGCGTGATTTCCTCCCCCAACAAAATCGGCTTCCCTGGGTTCTGAGCCCATGATGTCATGCTTTTAAACCCGATTTTCCATCTACACTGGGAGCTTTGAAGTTCGCTCGGTGTGGAGAATCACGTGCTCAGTGAAAGACCCAAGCGGAGAGAGTGGGGAGCTGGTTCCCCTGGGCCTGACACTGCGGAGCTGAATGTCAAAGCAGGGCCCTCAGAGACCAAAGCGGAGGGTAATTATCACTTCTCCACAACTAGATTGCAGGAGTCAGCCAGCAATTGATTTTTTTTTCTACTACAGATATTTCATTGTTTAATTGGTGTGACACAGATGGCTGGCTCGCACCAGGGTGTCACAGTCCGACTCGCGAAAGCCAGGCTGTGGGGACTGCTGCCTCTCCTGACATCCTTAGGCAGGTGGGGCTAGGACAGGCCAGCTTCCCTGCTTAATTTTTCAACCACAAAGCAAAAGTAAGCTTGTGAACCTGAGACATGCTTCTGCAAACCAGTCAAGCTGTCCTCAGCGACATGAGTCCACTCTAAGCTAGACATCTTGGAGTGTTCAGAAATGAGAGGACAGTGAACTCTGGCCTAGACAGCTCGTGGGAGATAAACTATCAGCACTAGGAGATGGCGATCAAGTATCAGAGCCCTGGAAACTGCATTGCTGGTGGAATGAAGCCAGAACTCTGCACATTGTGTTCAAACCCTCCATATCCAGCCCATGTACCTTCACCCTTATACCTACCCCATACCTGCCCTGAACTGTGCCAGCCCAGCTGGAGGACTCGAATGTGATTTTGGTTTGGTTGGTTGGCTATTTTGGACCCCAGGTGCAAAGAGCTGATTGTGCACCTTAGTTCACGGCACACTGCCACCAGCAAGCCTTTTACTTTAGGCCTCTTACTTTACCTTTCTCCTTCCCTCCCACTCCTTTCTCCTTCCACAGGCAGCCACCCTCATGTGTTCAGCATATGTCCTCAGTTATCTTTGTATCCTTGAAAAGTATGCAGTGTTATGTTATGTAGTGTGCTTTTTTGTTTTGTTTTGTTTTTTGAGATGGAGTCTTGCTGTGTTGCCCAGGCTGGAGTGCAGTGGCACGATCTCAGCTCACTGCAACCTCCACCTCCCGGGTTCAAGCCATTCTCCTGCCTCAGCCTCCCTGGGATTACAGGTATGCGCCACCATGCCTGGCTAATTTTTGTATTTTTGGTAAAGATGGGTTTCACCATGTTGGCCAGTCTGGTCTCAAACCCTGACCTCAGGTGATCTGCCCGCCTCGGCCTCCCAAAGGGCTGGGATAGTTTATCTATTAGTGCTCCTGGTAGTTTATCTCCCACGTGCTGTCTAGGCCAGAGTTCACTGTCCTCTCATTTCTGAACACTCCAAGGTGTCCAGCTTAGAGTGGACTCATGTTGCTGAGGCCTGTAGTGTGTTTTTATTTACATGAGTGGTATTAGGCTATAGATCTCACTCTTTAACATTTTCATTTGAACTATCCATTTTAAATGGAATTATCCAAGTTACGGGACATGGAACTAGTTCGTCGCTTCTGTCTGCTGTAAAACATTCTATCACGTTCCTCACATTTTCCTTACCCAGTCTTCTAGAAATAGACATCTAAGTCATTGCCAGCTCCTTGATATCCCAAAGAAAGATGCAGGCAACATCTTTGTTCTGGCCCCCATATAGACCTGTGCAAAGATCCAAGAGATTCCCAGGGGTGCACAGCCAAGAGTGGCTTTGCTGGCTTGTAGCTGTGCACTTGCTTAAATCCACTAACTTCTGCCTGTTTCTCTACAGAATAGCTGCACCAGTGTTCCCACCCACCAGCAGTGACAAAGGTGCCCTTTCCTCCACCTACCAATATTTTAGATTATCCAACTTTCTGATTTTTCGTTAATCTCATAGTTTGGATTATCCAACTTTCTGATTTTTCATTAATCTCATAGTTGTAAAGTGGTCTCTTCCTTTCATCTCTTCTTTTCTTTTTTTTTTTTTGGAATGAAGTTTTGCTCTTGTCGCCCAGGCTGGAGTGCAATGGTGCGATCTCGGCTCACTGCAACCTCCACCTCCCAGATTCAAGCAGTTCTCTTGCCTCAGCCTCCCAAGTAGCTGGGATTACAGGCATGTGCCACCATGCCCAGCTGATTTTTGTATTTTTAGTAGAGACGGGGTTTCACCATGTTGGCCAGGCTGGTCTCGAACTCCTGACCTCAGGTGATCCATCCGCCTTGGCCTCCCAAAGTGTTGGGATTACAGGCGTGAGCCACTGCACCCAGCCATCTCTTTGTTTTAATTTGAATTTTTCTGATTACTAATGAATGCTTATTTTGCCTGATGCTGTGGTTCATACCTGAAATCCTAGCACTTTGGGAGGTTGAGGCAGGCAGATCACTTGAGTTCAGGAGTTTAAGACCAGCTTGGCCAACATGGTGAAACCCTGTCTCTACTAAAACTACAAAAATTAGCTGGGCGTGATGGTGTGCACCTGTAATTCCAGCTACTCGGGAGGCTGAGGCACGATAATCGCTTGAACCTGGGAGTCAGAGGTTGCAGTGAACTGAGATCGCGCCACTGCACTCCAGCCTGGGTGAAAAAGGAGACTCCATCTCAAAAACAAACAAAGGGCTGGGCGCAGTGGCTCACGCCTGTAATCCCAGCACTTTGGGAGGCCGAGGCAGGCGGATCACGAGGTCAGGAGATCGAGACCATCCTGGCTAACACGGTGAAACCCAGTCTCTACTAAAAATACAAAAAAAAAATTAGCCAGGTGTAGTGACGGGCACCTGTAGTCCCAGCTACTCGGGAGGCTGAGGCAGGAGAATGGCGTGAACCCCGCAGGCTGAGCTTGCAGTGAGCTGAGATCACACCACTGCACTCCAGCCTGGGCGACAGAGCGAGACTCCGTTTCAAAAAAAAAAAAAACAAAAAGACTGCTCCTTTTTACATACTTATTAGCACAATTTTATTTGCCTTCATGGTTTGTGCATTTGGAAACTTAAGAGATTCTTTCTTACCCCGTGTCATGAAAATAATTTCTTGCATTTCTTCAACTCCCTTATTAGTTATATCTTTCACATTTAAGTACTTAGCCTACCTGAAATTTTCCTTTACATGTGGTGTGAAGTAGGGATGGATCCACCTCTGTTTTTCTCTATGTAGTAAGCCAGTTTTCCCAGTAGCATCTGCTAAAGGGCATTTTTTTTTCTCCACTGAGTTGTGATTCTACCCCTATCATACATGAAGTTTTGTGTATGTGTGTGGGTATACATGTATATATGTGTTTGTGTGTATACTTCAGGTCTCACCATTCTGTTCCATTGGTCTATTGGTCAGTTCCTTCCTACTTAAGTAGTACAAGTAATTCAATTCTTATTGCTATGGTGCTGTAGTATGCCTTACTCTCTATAGGACAAGTGTTCCCTTTTAGTTTTTCTTTTTCAAAATGGATGTAGCTATTTGTGGATCTTTATTCTTCTTTATATCTTACAAGTATTTGAGTTTCTCAAAAACATTTACTGAGCTTTTTATGGAATTGCATTGAATTTTATTAATATGGAGAGTATTCGATTTTTAAAATATTAAATCATATTATCTTTTCATGATTTATTGCTTCATTTATTCACATATTTTAAAACGCCCTTTAGTAGAGTTCCCTATTTTTCTTCCTGAAGATATTTATTTCCAAATGCCATGTGGTTAGGTTTTAACTGTGAATGGATCTTATTTTCTTTCTTTCATTCCTTCTTTTGTTTTCTTTTTTTCTTTGTTTTGGTTGGTTACTCCTTGAATAGAAGAAGGCTATTGGTTTTTGTTAAGTTTTTCTTGGATCTGGCAATTTTGCTGAATTCTTTTATTCTAATTGCTTTTTTCTTTATTCTACTGGATTTTCTATGAAAATTGTATTCTTAAATACTAGTAGTTTTGTCTTCTCTAATCCTTATGTCTCTTATTTCTTTTCTTTTCTTTTCTTTTTTTTTTTATTTTTTGTCTTATTGCATTGGTGAGGACCTCCAATTGAACTGTAGTGGTGATAATGAGTATCCTTCACTTGCCTGAGACTTAAAGGGAGTACATCATAAGTTTCTCTGTTAAGTAAAATGTTTCATGTGGGTTTTTGGTAGATAGAGCTTACCAAGTTAAGGAAGATCCCTCTTATTCCTTGTTTTCTGAGAATTATAATCACAAGTAGGGATCTAGTTTTATTAAATACTTTGTAAAATTATTAAGATAAATATGATTTCCTCCTCTCGACCCTGTAAATGTTTTAAATTAAAATGATACCGTTTCTGATGTTGAGTCACCCTTAACATTCTTAGGATAAACTTTACTTGGTTATGGTATATTTTGTTGAGTTCACTTTTTTAAGTGAACTCTCATGTCATGTGCATTTTCAATTCCATTAGCATATAATTGGCCTTAATATTCTTTTTTACCATGTTTACAGTTCCTTAAATTTCTATTATGTCTGTAGTAATTTCTTCTTTTTCATTCAGTATTTTATTTACATCTCCTCCTTTTTTGTCGGTTTTGCCAGAAGTTTGTCTATCTCGTTTAGTCTTTTTAAACAGCCAGTTTTTGATTCAGTGTTTCTGAAGTACCTCCCAGCAATCCCATCTTAGGAAGCAGTGAAATGAAGACCCTGGAGCCACCTAGGACTGAGTTCCTTGCTCTGCCACATGGCAGCTTTATAACCTTGGACTTAGGACTTTGCCCCCTATGTGTTTACTTCCTCAATTCTAAAGTGGGAATAACCCTTTCTCAAAATAGTTGTGAGGATCAGATTAGAAAATTTACCTAAAGCACAGGAAACAGCCTGGGGTGCACTGAAAGTATTTAGTACATGTTAATTCCCATCCTCAGTGCCTGTATTAGTCAGGGTTCTCCAGAGAAACAGAACCAACTGGATGGGCATGTTTGTGTGTGTGTAAGAGAGATCCACGGAGAGACAGAGATTGATTGATTTTAAGGAATTGGTTCACGGGATAATGGAGATGCGAGACCAAAGCCTGCAGGATGGGCTGTCAGGCTGGAGATGCTGGGAAGAGCTGCAGTTTGAGCCCAGAGGCAGTCTGCTGGCAGAATTCCTTCCTGCCCAGGGCAGGTCAGTCTTTCTTCTACTAAGGCCTTCAGTGGATTGGACGAGATGTACCCACATTATGGAGGGTAATCTGCTTTACTTGAAGTCCAGTGATTTAAATGTTAACCTCATCCAAAAAAACACTCTCATAGAAACATCCAGAATAATGTTTGCCCAGCCAAGCGAACACATAAAATTAACTGGCACGGTAACTTTGTTTGTGCTGTGCCCTTTCCCTGAAATGCTCCCCTTGCAGGCCCCTGCTAGGCCACGTGACACCTGTACGTAGATTAGAAAAAGGTGACCCTTCCCGGGGCAGATGCAGCTCCCACTCCCCTCCTCAGCCAGTGCCCGTGTGCAGGATACACTTGTGCAAGGCAGCCCAGACAACCTCCCTGCTCAATTTTCCTCCGGCTGCCAAAGGCTTCCCGTCCTTCACAGTTCAGCTTCCTTGGTAAAGTCTTATTCTCCCCTGGCTAGAAGTAATCTCTCCGCTCACCCACCCACCCCAAATCCACATCACATGTCACGCTCTTAAAGGCATTTATCTCATTTATCTCATGTCTTAGTTATTTTGTGCAAAGGTCTTGTCATTCCACTTGGATTAACCCCTTGAAATCAGCATTGCAGCTTATCTGTCTTTAGGTCCTCTCTTTGCCTGTGGAGCTCAGAAAGAATTCATTCTCCCTTCATAAATGATTATCACAATGTCAACCTCAAAGGAAGACTCTGGGGCAAAATTAGTATAGAGAGTTTATTTGGGCCAAGATTTAGGATGGCATCCCGGGACACACTTCCAGGTTTCCTTGGGGAGGCTCAAGTTTTTAAAGAAAAAAGGATGAAATCAGGAGCCGGGGGGACAACCAAAGCCATTGGTCAGGAAGTCTCATTGGTTTACAGAAATAACATTGTCAGTGATTGACTATACGTTGTTGTGTTTGTTTTTTTTTTTTGTTTTTGAGATAGAGTCTCACTCTGTCGTCTAGGCTGGACTGGAATGCAGTTGTGCTATCATGGCTCACTGCAGCCTCAACCTCATGGGCTCAAGCAATCCTCCTGCCTCAGCCTCCCAAGTAGCTGGGACTACAGGCACGTGCCACCATGCCTAGCTAATTTTTGTATTGTAGAGACAGGGTTTTGCCATGTTGCCCAGGTGGGTCTGAAACTCCTGAGCTCAAGCAGTCCTCCTGTCTCAGCTTCCCAAAGTGCTGGGATTACAGGTGTAAGCCACTGTGCCCAGCCTACCTTGTTGAACTATGGAGTGTGTAGCATTTTATGGCTACTTGGAGTCAGTCTAGAGGCCTCATACAGCAAGTGGCTTCAAGCCACTTATTAAATAATAGTAATTATTTAGCTTGAGGGAAAGTGAGACATGACTATTTTATTTTATTTTATTATTTTATTTTATTTTTTATTTTATTTTATTTTAAGATGGAGTCTCTCATTGTCCTCCAGGCTGGAGGGCAGTGGCACAATCTCGGCTCACTGCAACCTCCGCCTTCCTGGCTCAAGCGATTCTCCTGCCTCAGCCTCCCGAGTAGCTGGGATTACAGGCACCCGCCACCACGCCTGGCTAATTTTTGTATTTTTAGTAAAGACAGGGTTTCACCATGTTGGCCAGGCTGGTCTCAAACTCCTGGCCTCAAGTGATCCGCCCACCTCAGCCTCCCAAAGTGCTGGGATTACAGGCATGAGCCACTGTATCTGGCTGCTGTCCCATTTTAAATGCCTCTCTGGGCCTGGTAATTTAAAAGGTCTCTCATTCCTCAGATAAAACTTTTTTTTGTTCGTTTGTTTTTGTTTTTCTTTCTCAAAATGTAAGAGCTATGAAGAACTTTAAATGGTATTGTGTAGGGCAGGGCACAGGAGTCTTTAGAGTCAGGGTGATGGCAGAGCACACATGTGAAGGTGGTGACATCCCCGTGATGGAGGCTGATTGAGCGTACCTGGTGCCAGGTGCTGCACTCGGCACTTTCCCTTTCTTTTTTTTTTTTTTTTTTGAGACGGAGTCTCGCTCTCTTGTCACCCAGGCTGGAGTGCAATGGTACAATCTCGGCTCACTGCAACCCCCGCCTCCTGGGTTGCAATGAGCGATTCTCCTGCCTCAGCCTCCCCAGGAGGTGGGATTACAGGTGCCCGCCATCATGCCTGGCTAATGTTTGTATTTTTAATAGAGACAGGGTTTCACCATGTTGGCCAGGCTGGCCTCAAAGCCCTGACCTCAAGTGATTCACCCGCCTCGGCCTCCCAAAGTGCTGGGATTACAGGCGTGAGCCACCATGCCCGGCCCTGCACTCAGCACTTTCATGGTACATCTCACTAAGTCCTAGGACAACCCTTTGAGATAGGTGCAGTTATTAGCTCTATTTTGCGACCAAAGAAGCTTGGGCCGGCTGTGGCATGGGGATACCAGCCTGGTCTGCCTGACTTTAGAGTCGGTGCTTTCAGTTGTGAAGGCAAACCGACTTCCTGGACTGTATAGCAGTTACCATTTACTGAGGACTTATTACATGCCAGAGGTTGTGTTTGCTGCTTTACAAAGTTATCCCTAATCCTCAGGGCAAAAGTGTAAAATGCAAGGTATCCTCACTTTGCAGATGAGGAAACAGTGTCTCATTAAGGTTAAGTGACTTGCCTAAGGTCACAACTAGGAAGTGGTAGATCCGCAGTTAAAGCAAAATCTCTCCGACCCCAAAGCCGAGGATGTTTCCTTGGTGTCACGTGCACAGTGTTTGGGCCAACAAGAAAGCTGGAGTGTGGAGCGTGGTTTGTGTAGGAAGCTGGAAGTAGCTGCGGTTAGAAAGGTAGAGCTGCCTCAGGCTGCATAAACCTTGCCTTCCAGAGTGGATAATCAGGACTGATCTTTGTAAATGAAGGGTCCTGAGCAATGACCTTGATTTGAGGATGGGGTAGTATGGGATGGACACCTGAAGGCCAAGGGAATCCAAGCCAGCCGGAGCTCTGCCTGGATCTGTGCCTGGGGAAGCACAGAGCTTCGCACAGCTGCAAGGCCATCAGCGCATCCAGGCCTGTTGAGAAAGTGATGTTTGAGCAGATCTGTGGCTCACGGAGATGAGCCCACCCCTGGCATCTCAGTGATGGCATCTCCTTGTGCCTGCTTGTTTTTCTAGGGTGTCAGGAGCAACTTTCCTCAGCCCTCTAGATCTCCCATGATATGGCTTCTTTATTCCATTTTATTTATTTATTTATTTTTTTGAGACAGAGTATCACCCAGGCTGGAGTGCAATGGCACGATCTCGGCTCACTGCAACCTCCACCTCCCGGGTTCAAGTAATTCTCCTGCCTCAGCCTCCCCAGTAGCTGGCATTACAGGTGCCCGCAACCACGCCTGGCTAATTTTTTTTTTTTTTTTTTTTTTTTTTTTTTTTTTTTTTTTTGCTCTTGTTGCCCTGGCTGGAGTGCAACGGCGCAATCTTGGCTCACTGCAAACTCTGCCTCCAGGTTCAGGCAATTCTCCTGCCTCAGCCTCCCAAGTAGCTGGGATTACAGGCGCCCACTACCATGCCCAGCCCATTTTTTGTATTTTTAATAGAGGGTTTCACCATGTTGGCCAGGCTGGTCTCAAACTCCTGACCTCAGGTGATCCACCTGCCTTGGCCTCCCAAAGTGCTGGGATTACAGGTGTGAGCCACCTCGCCTGGCCCTGATACAGCTTCTTAAGAGCTGCTGGAAGACCCCCAGGATGGGGAGGTGGGGATTTGTCCAGGATGAAGTACAAGCACGCGGCCTGCACCCCCAGGCCCATCTCCAGGGCTCAGATATGCTCAAAAGTCGGGGGATGTGGAGCCCCAGGAATGGTGCAGGTGGAGTTTTTGACTCTTGGCCACCAGTGACCCCAGGGCGAGGTGGTCCCGTCTGAGCAGGGCGTGCCTCTGTGGGCGTGTAGACACCCTGTGCCTCACCAGTGCCTTTCCCCACCCAGGTCATTGCTGTGGTCATGGACCTCTTCACCGATGGTGATATCTTTCAAGACATTGTGGATGCTGCCTGTAAGCGCCGGGTCCCAGTGTACATCATCCTGGACGAGGCAGGAGTGAAGTATTTCCTGGAGATGTGTCAGGACCTGCAGCTCACTGACTTCCGGATTCGGGTAAGTTGCACCACTGGGGTGGAAAGTGGGCAGATGAGACAGAGACTACCTCTGCCCCATCCTGCAGCTCCCCCCTGCCTCTTCCCTGACTGGGGGCTCAGGTGAACTTCAAGATCTCAACACCTTTCCTTTTGTTGAAAGTCAAGCCTTTAACCTTGGCTTTACTGTTAACTACTGAATCATATGCCCAGTTTCCATTTTATCCCTAGGCTGCTGAGACTGAAGGAGGCAGCTCTGGGCTGGTCCTGGGGTGCTTAGCCTGCAGAATCACTGACTTCAAAGTGAGGGCTGTTGTTCTCTTCTGGGGCCTTTTGAGAAGAGGCAGGAACCACCTTGGGCTTGTCCATGCCTGAATCAAGATTTGGGGACTTCTTCCTGCTCTCCAAAGAGGGTTCCCTATGGAAGGCTGTAGGAAGCAGAGCATCTAGTGAAGACAGGAGCCTGCAGGCAGGGTCCATAGATAGACAAGGGGGCTCTTCCTCTGCAGAAGCAAGGACCTGGCACAGAGGCTGGCCCAACCCAGGTGACGGGGCCTTCTATTCTTCCCAACAGAACATCCGTGTCCGCTCTGTGACAGGCGTCGGCTTCTACATGCCCATGGGGAGGATCAAGGGGACCCTGTCATCAAGGTTCCTGATGGTGGATGGTGACAAAGTGGCCACTGGATCTTACAGGTGAGTTGGGCCAGGTCAAAGAAGGGCCCAGGAGGCCTTGATTCCAGGTAGGTGTTCAGGAAGATGCCAGACTGGAGCCTCCGTCATCATGAGTTGTAACAGGTATCATCTGACGCAATAGCAAAGGACAGCTTTCTGCCCAGTCCCTTCCCTCAAACTTTCTGGTTGATGGATTATTCTAGAAAGAGGGTCAACTCTTCCTAGGCATTACGCACTGTCTGCTTTTCATGGTCCATTTGCAGCCGGTTGCATTTTGAGGCTAGTCATTAGGTAGGACAAGCAGGAAGTGGGATGCAACAGATCTGGAAAGAAACAGGAAGGTGTGGTGTGCAGGGAATATCGCCAGAATTTTTTTTTTTTTTTTTGAGATGGAGTCTTGCTCTGTTGCCCAGGTTGGACTGCAGTGGCGTGAACTCGGCTCACTGCAACCTCTGCCTCCCGGATTCAAGCGATCTTCCTGCCTCAGCCTCCTGAGTAGCTGGGATTACAGGTGCCCACCACCATGCCCAGCTAATTTTTGTATTTTTAGTAGAGAAGAGGTTTCACCATGTTGGCCAGGCTGGTCTCGAACTTTTGACCTCAAGTGATCCGCCCGCCTCAGCCTCCCAAAATGCTAGGATTACAGGTGTGAGCCTGGCCTCAGAATTCTGATTTTAAAATAATTTACCAGGAACACGAGAGACTGTATCTGTGTAATCTCTGCCCTCCAAGTAAATTAAAATGTAGGTGACGAGAAGAGAGACCTGAGCACATGCAACAGTGAATAGCAGGGTAAGTCCTGTCATGTGATCAGAGTATGGGTTTCTGCAGACACTAAGTGCTTAAAAAAATCAGAAAAGAACCAATACAGAGTAGAATAATATTCATAATAGTGGCAGCTGCAGTTACTATTTTTTAAATGTGTGTTTGTGCCAGGGACTGAGCTAAATGTTTTACATGAGTTACTTCATTTGTGCCTCACAACAACCCTGTGAACATATGTCCTGGGAGCCCCAGCTTACAAGGCACACGAGAATATAAACCAGGTTTGAATGCAGGCCTGACTTCCCATGCTCTTTCCCTGCACCCACTGCCTGCTTGCTTCATTTGAGGCCAAGCTCTGGGGAAAGGGAGGCTATGGGTGGGTGGAGGGAGTCCAGTCCAGCGTGTGGCCCACAAGGAGCCTTACACCTGCAGCAAGGGTCTGGCCACAGCGGAGGGGCAGGTGGGAGTGGGGGCAGGGCAAGAGAGAGGCCTGGGCACATGCGTCTTGCTTTTCTGTCCCCATGTTCCCAGGTTCACCTGGAGTTCCTCCTATGTGGACAGAAACCTCCTCCTGCTCCTGACAGGGCAGAACGTGGAGCCCTTTGACACGGAGTTCCGGGAGCTGTACGCCGTCTCCGAGGAGGTGGCCTTGTACCGGCAGCTGGGCTTGGCGGGCAGGCTTGGCCTCCAGTACTCCACCGTGGCTCGAAGGCTCATCAACCCCAAGTACGCCTTGGTGTCAGGCTGCCGCCACCCGCCCGGGGAGACGATGCGCTGGGCTGCCCGGCAGCAGCGGGAGGCGGGCGGCAACGCGGAGGGGCAGGAGGAGGGCGGCAGTGGTGGCGAGTCGGCCCGGCGCCTGGAGAGCTTCCTGAAAGACCTGGTTACGGTGGAGCAGCTGCTGCCCCCCGTGGAGCCCATCCCCTTGGGAGAGCTGAGCCGGAAGGATGGCAGGATGGTCTCTCACATGCACAGAGACCTGAAGCCCAAATCCCGAGAGGCACCCAGCCGAAATGGCATGGGAGAAGCGGCCCGGGGGGAGGCCGCCCCCGCCAGGCGCTTCAGCAGCAGGCTCTTCAGTCGCCGAGCCAAGAGGCCTGCGGCGCCCAATGGCATGGCCAGCTCTGTCTCCACCGAGACCTTCTCTGAAGTGGAGTTTCTGACGGGGAAGAGGCCCAACGAGAATTCCAGTGCTGACATCTCAGGTGAGCCCTCTTCCCTCTGGCCTGGTGCCTCCCCAGGCCTCTGGCCCTGGCCCCACATCGGCTCTTATCCAGGAGCACTGCCTCATACCTGCAGAGGAGTAGATTCCATCTGTGGGCACAGAGAGGGCAGGAGCTCTGGGGTTCCGAGGTCCTTGGTTCCCATTCTGGCCCCGGCCGCTAGCTGCCTGGAGGCACTGGGCAAGTCCTGCAGCTCTGAGTTTCATTTTCCTCTTCTCTGAAAGAAGAGAAGGATTCCAGGCTTGGCATGGAGGGGTCTGAGAGCTTCTACTGCTACTGCTAGAAGGCATTCAGATCAGCCCTCATGGTAACCCAACAAATCAAATAAGCTGAGAAACTTTCTCCTTTGTAAGTGAAGAAACGGGGGCTCCGCACAGTGGGGTGCATGGCTGTGGCTCGACCCTGGCTCTGAGTTGAGGGCTTTTTCTAGCAAACCTTCTTCCTTGCCAGATCACCTATTGTCAGGTTCTCACCTGGTTAGACACACCCCACCCTCCCCTGTACCCTACTGGTGCCTGTCTCTGTGACGGGCAGTCCGACTTGGTTTCTCCACGTCCCTCTGCTGAGTGCTGTCTGCCTGGCTGCTTGTCCCTGGGTGGGATTGTTCCATGGCAGCATCTTTCTGGGCATCTCTCTGGGATCCCCAGGAGGCCCTGGCCTTTATGTCTCTCTCTGCAGCAGTCTCCGGGGTGGCCTTTCAGGTGGCTGGTGGCGGTGCCTTTCTCATCTCTGCATCCCTGAGTCAGGGGACTTTCCGTGGTGGGGTTTCTCCCTCCATCACTGTGGAGCCCAGTGATGAGAACTGGGCTCTGGCTGGCCAGGTGGGCAATGGCAGGGCCTGAGGTCTTGTGTGCCCGGCCCAAGGGCTTCCAGGACTCCTGCATTCCTACACCCCAGCTTTAACCGGATTGTGATGGCGTGAGAGCAGGGAGCACAAGTGTCATCCCCTCTGCTAATTCCCCAGCACTGCTTTGGAGTCTGACACATTCTGTGCTCAGGAAATGTTGGCTAACTTTGCTTCTTGGAGTTGGAACAGGCCTGGGCGCCTCTGTGACTGTGGGCACAGTGGGAGTGCCAGGGCGTTCCCTCCATTTGGCCTGGAGACATTGACTGAGCTGCTGGCCTGCCAGGTCCTGCACAGGCGCTCTCTCTCCCCTTCTGCCCCCACAACCACCCTTCAAGCACAGAGGTGGCAGGTGGCTCGGAGAGGTGAATGAAGTGGTCCCAGGTCACAGGAAGTGGTAGTAAGGCCAGGATTCAAGACCAGGCATGGGCACAGCCATGTTCTGTCAGGGGAGGGGTGGCTGGCCCCATCCCCGTTCCGCCTGGGCTCCCTGGCTCCCCTAACACCAGCTGCTGCTGCTGCTGCTGCTCTGTACCTCTGGTTTGGAGGAAGGGTTGCCATGGTGAACACCTGGCAAGGGAGGGAGGGGAAGAGGGGAAGGAGGGGGAAGAGGGGAAGGAGGGGGCGAGCCGACAGCAGCAAGGGCTATTTCCCGAGTCCTGACTGAAGTGGAGTTGAAGCTTTCTCTTCCTTCAGCCCCTCGCCCTGAGGTGCAGTTTCCATGGAAACTCAAAGACCATTGTCTTGTCCCTTCCCACTGCCTTCTGCGTGTCCCTCCACATCCATGTCCCTGCTCCCACCTCTCGGGTGGTCACGGCGGCCCTGCCCCTGCTGCCGCTCTCTGGTGTCTGCTCACGGTGCCCAGGAGCCAGCCTTGCAGACACAGACGGTGCCCTCGGGAAGCTCCTCTCCAGGGCACCTGATGCTGGGATAGAGAGAGAGAGGGAAGAGTGAGGGCGAGGGCACAGACAGCCAGGAAGGTCCGGGGATGCCTGGAACCATCATCCAGTTCCTCGTCCGTCCTTTAGGCGAACACAGAACAGCCTCCTCCGGTAAGGCCTCTGCCCACCTGGGTGGGCGCCCAGTACCTGCAGCCCTGGAATTCACGCACCTTTCCTTTCCCTCCCAAGGCCTGAGGGAGAAGCGGCAGCTCCTCTCCTGTCTTTTGCTGTTTTTGTTTGTTTTTAAGACAACGTCTCGCTGGAGTGCAGTGGTGCGACCACACCTCATTGCAACCTCAACCTCCTGGGTTCAAGCGATTCTCCCACCTCAGCCTCCTGAGTAGCTGGGATCACAGGTGTGTGCCACCATGCCTGGCTAATTTTTTAAATTGTCTGAATAGACAGGGGCTCATCATGTTGCCCAGGCTGGTCTCCTGGCCTCAAGTGATCCTCCTACCTCTGGGCCTCCCAAAGCGCTGGGATTATAGGCACAAGCCACCGTGCCTGGCCGGGAGCTCCTCTCCTAAGAGGCCGTTTTTCATGGCCTCCAGCTTCCCACACCATGGCCAAGTGGGGCTGCTTCAGTGTCTCCCCTCAGGCAGCAGCAGCTAAGCAGCCAGGACTGCATGTGTGAGAAGGTGGGCCCCTGACAGCATGGGGCTCCCACGGTGGGAATCAGTGAGAACCTGAGCTCCTGCCTTTGGGCCCCCATGCAGGGAAAGTGTCCCCTTCTCCTGGTAAACATTCAGAACCTCCCAGAGCGGCTGCCACCTGGCTCTCAATTCGGGACACATTGCTCCCTGTACCCAGGACATATCCGTCCCCTCCCTGGGGCGGTGTCCTCATCTAGAAGGGGAGGGGGGTGCACAATTGAGGGTTTCCGAGGTCCCCTGGAGTTCAGATTCTGCCTCTGTTCTTTCTGTCACTGCTGCCCTCTTGTCAAGGGAGAACCTGGGTTGATGACAGTTTCTGTCATAAGAGAAAAAATAGAAAAAGCTCAGAGCTGACAGCCTGTAAAATTGCTTGATAAGGAGTATATAGTTGTCAAACAGCATGCAAATTTTTGCAAACCCAGGTGTGGCCCTTGGGAGAACCTTAGGGAAGTTGCTTCCTCCTTTCCGGCTGGGGATCCAGCTGGGGGCCGGGGATGCCCAGCGGTTTCAAGGCTCATGGCGCCCTCTAGTGGCAGAAGCTAGGCGCCTCTTCCTTCTACGTCTTCCCTCAGCCCTCGCCTCCTGCTGGGAGTGTTCATCCCTTATTCTGGAGCTTCTGTGCCCTCCGCACAGGCTCCCTGGGTCAGGGACCCCCAAACTCACAGAGCAGCCTCAGTGGAGAGCCTTGGTAAAAATGCAACGAGGCCAGGCGCGGTGGCTCATGCCTGTAATCCCAGTGCTTTGGGAAGCTGAGCTGGGAAGATCCCTTGAGCCCAGGAGTTCTAGACCAGCCTGGGCAACATAGCAAGTCCCCATCTCTTAAAAAAAAATTTTAATTAGCTGGGGGTAGTGCCGTGTGCCTGTAGTCCCAGCTACTTGGGAGGTGGAGGCAGGAGGATCACTTGAGCCTGGGAAGTCGAGGCTGCAGTCAGCTGTGATTGCGCCACTGCACTCCAGTCTGGACAACAGAGAGACCCTGTCTCAAAAAAATAAAAGTAAAAGTAAATACAAATTTTAAAATGCAACAAATACGCTTGGGGAGGCCGAGGTGGGTGGATCACCTGAGGTCAGGAGTTCGAGACCAGCCTGGCCAACATGGTGAAACCCCGTCTCTACTAAAAATACAAAAATTAGCTGGGCATGGTGGGAGGTGCCTGTAATCCCAGCTCCTTGGGAGGCTGAAGCAGGAGAATCGCTTGAACCCAGGAGGCAGAGGCTGCAGTGAGCTGAGATCACACCAGCCTGGGTGACAGAGTGAGACTCCATCTCAAAATCATAATAATAAAATTTTTAAAGACAAAAATAAAATCCAACAAATAGAGTCTGTACCGCGGGCGGGGCTTAGGAATCTGCATTTTAAATTAGGGCCCTCATTTTCCAGTGTAGCTCCCCAGTGCAGAGGGTCTTCAGACCAGCCGACTCCGTAGCGACTGAGGAAACACAGATGAGGCCCTGCCCTTTGAGTGCTGCTAGCCTAGGGGAGGAGATCCCTGTGCTGTGCCTGAGACCCTACCCAGTTCCCCCAGGGAGATGACTGGGAAATGGCCAACACTTTTGAAGTTGCAAGAGACATGGTGTCATACTCCATCATACGGAACTGGCGTCCTCCTCGCTGCCATCCTGCCTGATGACAGCATCTCACAATGAGACCCCCGAGGTTCAGAGAGGCCAGGCCCTGTGTCCGTGGCTGCCCAGGGAGAAAGGGCAGTGTGATCTCCTGCCTCCCCAGCCTTCTGCAGATATCATGGCCATCTCCAGAAGGCTAGGATTGGCACCGTTTCCCTGCACCTTTAAAGACTGTTTGGGCCCAGCGTGGTGGCTCATGCCTGTAATCCCAGCACTTTTGGAGGCCTAGGCGGGCAGATCATGAGGTCAGGAGATCGAGATTATCCTGGCTAACACAGTGAAATCCTGTCTCTACTAAAAATACAAAAAATTAGCCAGGCATGGTGGCACTTGCCTGTAGTCCCAGCTACTCGGGAGACTGAAACAGGAGAATCTCTTGAACGCGGGAGGCGGAGGTTGCAGTGAGTGGAGATCACACCACTGCACTCCAGATCCACACCACTGCACAGCAGGACTCTGTCTCAGAAAACAAAACAAAACAAAACAAAACAAAACAAAACTGTTTGGAAGAGCCAGAGCCCCAAATAGAGGACCAGCCCTTTCCCACGGTGTCATGGGAGCCGAGAGGAAGACGAGGGCAGCAACTTGCTTCCCAGAGTGCCTCGGGGTCCTTTCCTGCCCCAGAGTCCCTGGGCCTGTGCTTTGCTTCCCAGTTTCTCTGAGGTGACCTGCAGTGACAGTCCCTTTCCAGAACTCTCCTGGGGTCCCTGGATTTATGTGTGGTTGGCCCCCTGGCTGGCAGTGTGGTCTGGCTCTGTAGAGCTGTGGCTGCCGGGCCGCTGGATTGGGGGACTTGTTCTCCTGTGTCATCCCTTGGGGCCACGGGTCTCAGATCTCTCTCCTGCTCTTGCTACATCTGGTGCATCTGCTGCTGTTATTACTGTTGTTACTAGGATTGCGCTAAACCCCTAAGTAGCTCGCCATTGCCGTCTCATGCATTTTATTCAATAAATATGTATCTACGAAGTGTCTGCTCTGTGACAGGCCCTGCTCTAAGTTCCTGACACAGCCATGAACAGAATGAACATGGTCCCTGCTTTTATGGAGCATGTTACCCTGGGGAGAGACCAGGATTGGGGGAGGACGACCCTTCTATAAAGGGTGCCAGGGAAGGCTCTCTAACCAAGGAGCCTCGGAGCAAGACTTGAATGGAGGGAGAGGGCCCTGTGGACATCCGAGGGAAGACTCTTCCAGATACGGGGAATGCGAAGCCCTGGAGCCTGTGCATGCGGTTTGCACATCATTGTCCTTGTCATGGCTTCCGTGTGGGTGACCTCTGCCTCCCTCTCTCCTGCACCACCTCACCTGCCAGCAAACCGGACTGACTGCAGGTCCTGAGTGCCCCAGGCTGCCACCCTCACCCCATGCTTACGTCACACGGCTCCGCTCCGCTGAGCGGCCCGTCCTCCCACCCTGCACCCGTTTTCAGCTCCACCTTGACGTCACCTCTGAAGCTCCCAGGCCACACATACTTTGTAAAAAAGACTATTCTGGCCATTTATACACCTTCCCTGTTCACCTGAGCAGGGCTGACTCCCCACACGTGGTCAGCTCCCAATACGTGAGCACTCAGGGAATGACAAGGGATACAGAGTTTGTCCTCAAGCCAAGCCAGTTTCTCTGTCCTGTCTGGGGCTAGGAAATGAATTCCGAGTCTAGGTGCTCTCTCCAGGCTTTCACCCTGCCTTACAAAAAAGTGGGGAGCACGGTGCTGGTGAAGACAGGCCCTGCCCCTGCCTTGCCCAGGCTTCTCCTGGAGGCAGCCAGCCAGGCGGTGTGCAGGCTTGGGAAGCAGCTACCCCCACCACCACCCCCCACCATCCCACCCCCAGCTACACCGCCTCCCCTGTTTAACGATCTGGTGGTTGATTTGCTTACCTGCCTCCAAAATGCTGCTGCCTCTGGGGAGGAAGTGACATCTGCTTAGTGGGCCACGCAAATCAAACCAGCTGATGGGGGGAAATGGGGACGGATGTGTCCATTGCAGCAGCGAGTGACTCTAAGACGGCCACGTTTCATCCCACTAGCAGAGCTGCCCCAGACGTGCTCGGCCCCACTGCAGACGGTGACCCCCAGCGCCTTGGCCATGGAGCCCTTGGGGCGCAGCCTCCTGCCCAAGGGTGGGGGAACACCCTTAATGAGGGTGCAGCTGGATTTGTGGTCAGTCCTAAAGAGCTCGTTCAGTCTGCCTGGATGGATGAGGCCCGAGGCGGTGGTTCACAGTGCAGTGGGCCGGAGCAGCAGCCTGTGTGGCAGGGCAGGGCCCCAAGTTGGGCTCTGTTCAGTGGGTCCTGCTCATGGCCCAGGAGAGGAGGCAGACATGGCCTTAATTAAATTCACAGCTGAAGTGATACTGGAAGGTTGTGTGAGCACCAGGGAGGCAGCCCTTGCTGTGTGGAGGGGAACTGGCAAGAAATAACACGAGTGCCTTCCACCTGGGGAAAGGCAGCCAGCGCTCCGAGGACATGGGCTCCCCGCCCCAACCCCCCAAACCTCGCAGGCCTGCAGGTGTCAGGCCTGCCTCGCTACTCCCCTGCCCTGCCTCCAGAGGTCCGAGAGCAGGAATCCAGCCAAAGGAACCGCAGGCCTCATCTCAGGACTGTAAAGAGAGTGCGAAAGAATGGTAGAGGCCTGGGGAAGAGGAGAAATCAGCTTCTCTGGCTGGGAGGGGGTCAGCTTTCTCTACCCCTTCCCTCCCTACGGGCAGCGCGTTCCTCTCCGTCTTCCCTTCAAAGCCACATCCTAAGCAGTGTGATCCACCCCGTGGTGGCAGCTCTTGGCCAGCGCCAGCCTTTACTCAGGCGCCAGCTTTCCTTCTTCCAGCCTAGGCGGCCTGTGGCAGAAGGAGCTGGAACTGGACCGGGAAGGCCAGGTCCTGGCACTGTCGCTGGCTGGCTCTGGGAGCTGTGGGTACCTCGTTGGTAGAATGGGACAGCCCGGGAGGGGAACCAGAGAGAAGGACCGCGGTCTTACTTTGCAGGCTGTGGAGCTGCATGTTTTAGCTGGTAGTGAGCGGCCTCTTGGCGAGACGTGTGTGTGTGTGTGTGTGTGTGTGTGTGTGTGTGAGAAAGCAAGTTTATTAGAAAAGTAAAGAAACAAAAGAATGGCTAGTCCGTAGACAGAGCAGCCAAGACTTTGGACTTGATGGTTGTTGTCATTGATTCTGCAGCCTGGATCCTTCCCCTACCCCTCTTTGGTCAGGAGATGGCTGTCACCTTGATGTCCCACCCAGTGGGGCTCCTGCCGAGGCTGCTGGGACAGGCAGAATCTTCCCTTCTACTTTCCCGGGTGCCCTATTGACTTGGTTTCCAGATCAGCAGCTTGGGAGGGAGACAGTGACCCCAGCCCCTCAACTGGAGATGTGGACAGCACACAGCGTAGGAACTGAAGCTGAATCCACCAAGCGTTTCACTTACTTCCTTCCCCGCCTGTGTCCCTTGCCTCTGCAGGTAAAACAAGTCCCAGTTCTGCCAAGCCCAGCAACTGTGTGATTTCCTGAGCTGCGGGATGGTTGTTGGCAGGACGTGTGGATGCCCACCTGCCCTGCCCCGTGCCGTGGAGAGCGCAGGTCACACACTGCACCAGTTTGCACATCAGACTCCAACTGGCCTCCTGCCCTGCAGCCTCCGTCCTGGCCTCAGGGACCCTGGATCCCAAATGAGAGGGTCCGAAGCATCTCACTCACACGCCTCCACCGGACTGTCGGTGGCTGGGCGGGGGTCAGTGCCACGGCCTCCTTGTTTACATGAAGTGGAAGCTTGACCAGTGTCTGCTCGCCTTTGTGCCCCACCCCCTCCACTGATCGCCAGATGGGGTGAGGGCCATTCTTTAAACCTTAATGGGATGGGGTGTCTGGGGCAGCTGCAGTGGCTTCTCCTTTCCCAGGCTTCCTGGTGCTTCTGGTTCCCCACGCCACTCCCCACCCAAGATTGGTGGAATAAAAGGGAAGAGGGCAGGGCCCTGAGCCTGGGATCCCGAGTTCCAGTCTTGCTCTAGCCTCTGAACTCCAGGTGTAAGGTGCAGCCGGAACCGCAGGGGCACTGGCTGCAGTGGCCTTCCTGGCCCCGTCCCTGCAGGCTCCTGAACTAGACTTGAATGAGGGGAAGATCCCGCGGCCTCCCGCAGTGAGGGGCAGAATTTGACACTGCTGTTCTGAGAGCGCTCACGCTGAGGTCTCTTTTCCCCTGCCCGGTGCCGTCCTGGCAGTCTCGGCATGAGTGGTCCAGACCTCCTCGGCTGCTGCCTGCTGCGGGCCTATATGGGGGTCCTTACAGGGCCTTTACCTGGAACTGCTCCTTCCCTCATTCAGTAAACTTTGGTTTACAGCCCAAGGCAGGGAGGGGGCTTGGCTGAGAGGGGATTGGGGGTGTGGGAGGCTGGGCCCTGAGGACAGGAGCATTTGCCTTTTCTCCCTCAACTCTAACGGGGTCCTCGGACCCCTTCACCAACCAGGGCTTCGAGGTTACACTTTGGCCAGACTGGCCGTTGCCTCCTGCAAGAGTCAGGCCATTTTTAGGAGCCTGTGCCTCACCAGAGCAGGTCACCCTAATTGCCATGAGGCTGAGCTGGGAGACCCAGTAAGCAATTCCATTCTGCCTTCCCCACTTGGGTGACTGGAGAGGGCCGAGGAGAGTTTGTGAATGGACCTGGGAGAAACTGCCAAACTGCAGACTCTGTGAGCCGGCTCTGCGGGCAGGGCGATGGGGGAATCTGAGCCCTGTGGAAGAGCCAGGCAGCAGACTTTCTTGCCCTCTGACCTCTGAACCAAACTCTCATCCTCTTTCTTTCCTTCTAAAAAACACTAGGACACTACCAGCACCTGGGGGAGGGGTACAGATGTCTGCAAGGCAGCTGATGTGAGAGCAAGAAAAGGGGCCACTCTGGCTGGGCTGCGGGAGCCAGCCATTGCTTCTGAGGAAGCAGGAAGTGGGGACCACACGTGGCAGCCATTGAGGAGACGCGATCTCTCTGGCAGTGGGGAGCGGAAGGGAAAGGAAGGGTGAGCCTGTCCCCAGGGTCTTCTCTGTTAATCCCAAGGCTGGCTTCTAGGGCGTGTGGAGAAGGGACTCTGGCCCACCTCCCTGAGCTTTTATGAAGATGAAATACTTCTGGGAAGTGTTTCCTTAGGCACCAAAGCCAGGCAGTGTGGCATGAGCTCATTCTGGAGGGGAGGGAAGGGAGAAAGGGGGGAGGTGGGGTGTGGGGGTGTTACACCTCAGCTCGAGGGGGACATCTTGAAGGTATGGGACATGAGATGTGTAAATTGCGACGGGGCAAAGAGATCACTCTTTGGTGTGGAGGGTGGGTGCCTCTAGGGATGAGGGAGGCAGCTTGGGGAAGGGACCAGCCTCCAAGCAAGTCAGCCAAGGGCATCTGTGCCTCCCTGCCAGAAGAGCAGGCCCTGCTTTGTCCCTTTACCCCCTCTAGACCCAAAGCACACCCAGGTCCCTCCCCTGCCCTGACATCTAATCTGGGAGGAGGATCCCTGATTGGAATCTCCAAGTCACCACAGCCTTGAGCCAGGCCTTCCTGCCTCAGTTTCTCCATGTGCCAAGATGGGGTTTTTCACACTTTCTTGGTAGAAATGATGAGGAGACCATATGTTAGGAAGCAAGTTGGCATAGTGGGAAGAGGGCCAGGCACAAGGCAGGAGTGCCCAGGCAGGATGCCTCTCCCTGCTGGCCTGTGTCCTCATCCTTATAGCAGTATGGACAAGATGGTGTCGGGCCCCCCGCCCCGCCCCCCGCTCCAAAAGGCTTGAGACAGAAACTGTAGTCCGAGATGGCAAGGATCTTGAACTCACAAAATGTAGCTCTTCATGTTTGCCTGTCTGCCTAGGCACTGGCCCACTCTGTTCTGCCTCTTGGCTTCTCAGCTGTGAGTGCGCCTGCCCTCTGTTCCAGCACTTGCACATACTTTGTGAAGCAGTCTCTTACTCATCACATCTCAAGGGTACATCTGGCCCTCCCAGTTGGATGGCAAGTTCAAGGGTGGATCATGCCCTTGGTCCCTGCACAGCAGCTTCCGCAAGGCTGGTTACATTGGAAGGGCTCTAGGAGGAACAGGATAAGGCAGCACTCTCGGGGCTGGGGTCTGGCTTCACTGCCCCCCACCCCACACCACCACCAAGCTGCTGTCTGACTTTCTGAGTCAGCTTCTGTAGGGTAAGTGTTCACAGCTGGTGCAGCTCTTTGGGAAGCCTAACCTCCCAGTGAGCTGAGCCCCTGGTGTGGCCGCCACGCTTGCTTCTGCCCCACAAGGGCAGAAAGCACAGGACTCCTGGATGGGTCTGGGAGCCTGCCCCTTGGGATTTGGCAAAACTTCCCATCTCCTTAGCTACCTGTCCTTAATCTTATCCCTGATCCCTTGAGGGCTTTCAAGATAGCCTCTGTTAATATCACTACCCTCTGCCTGTGTAGAACTTTATAGAAAGGCTAGGCAAAAAATGAGACCCAGAGATATGGAAGAAACTGGCCAAAGAGGGGAAGTGGGCTATTTCTTTTTTTTTTTCTTTTTTTTTCTGAGACAGAGTCTCACCCTGTTGCCCAGGCTGGAGTGCAGTGACAGCAATCTCGGCTCACTGCAAGCTCCGCCTCCCAGGTTCACGCCATTCTCCTGCCTCAGCCTCCTGAGCAGCTGGGTCTACAGGCGCCCGCCACCACGCCCAGCTAATTTTTTTGTATTTTTAGTAGAGACGGGGTTTCACCATGTTAGCCAGGTTGGTGTTGATCTCCTGACCTTGTGATCCACCCACCTCGGCCTCCCAAAGTGCTGGGATTACAGGCCACCGTACCTGGCCGGGCTATTTTTTTGTTTACTACTGTATTGCTTTTCTCTTTTTCATATTTATTGAGCACCAACTATATGCCAGTCACCATGCTAGATGCTTTAGTAACATGAAGGTTTCAAACTAAGAAAAGCTCAAGAAAGAGCCCTTTAGAAAGGTAACAGTTTTCCTGTGTATTGGGGGAGTGGGTCTCATAAAGTCGTATGATGAGAAACGCAGGTAATTGTTTTGGGTTTTTTGAGACAGTGTCTTGCTCTGTCGATCAGGCTGTAGTGCAGTGGCACCATCTTGGCTCACTACCACCTCCACCTCCTGGGTTCAAGTGATTCTCCGGCCTCAGCCTCCTGAGTAGCTGAGATTACAGGCACGCGCCACCACACCCAGCTAATTTTTGTATTTTTAGTAGAGACGGGGTTTCACTATGTTGGTCAGGCTGATCTCAAACTCCCGGCCTCAGGTGATCCGCCTGCCTTGGCCTCCCAAACTGCTGGGATTACAGACATGAGCCACCACGCCTAGCCTGGCTAAGGTTCATTATCCCCATCTTTCAGATGAGGAGGCACACAACTCTCCCCAGATCCCACGTCACAGATAATGCAGGTCTGAGCCTGTTCCTTGAACTCAGGGTCTTGGCAGTGGTGATGCTTTGGAGCTGCAGAATCCTCTGTTGGGGATGGGGCTGCCCTGTGCATTATAGTACGTTTAGCAACATCCCTAGCTTCCGCCTACTAAATGCCACTAGCACTCCTTCAGATGAGACCACCAAAAATGTCTCCAGATGTTACCACATGTCCCCTGGGGGGTAAAAGTGCCCCCGTTGAGAGCACTGGCTCTTTTGCTCACAGTCCTGACCTGGTGGCCTGCACAGGCCACTTCTCCGAAGTGTTTCAATGCACTCTCTGCCCTGGGTACCTTGGACACAGCACCCTGGCCCAGAGAGGTTGGCTGACTTGCCTGAGACGCTGCTTCCTGGGAGACACAGTAGCATCTTTCCTTTCTGTTCTGGTTATCTTTCTTAGTTCTTTACCACCTTATATTCCCCATGACGGGTGTGTTTATGTACACACATCTGCCTCACTCCACTCAGCTCCCTGTCAGGTTTCCTGCCAGTCTGTCCCTCTTCCTTCAGGCTCAGCTACATCCTGCACAGACAGTACCACTGCACATACCTGTGTGTGCCCAGCGGTGGACCCACCTCCAAAAGCAGCCAGTGCTGACAGCAGAGAGCCTTCAACACTCAAGTCAGGCCAAGCAGGAATCGCTACCTGCCTGTCATGACCACATTCTCAGTGAACATTGACAAAGCCCCCTTAGCAGCTAATTAGCCCTGCCATGCGCTAGGGATGCAATTTCTCATCTGGCGGTGCGCCACACCCCTGCATCCCTGCCCAAAGGACCTAGTGGCTGCTGCTGATCGTCTGCACTGCTGTTCCAGGGGCAGGAGGTTTGCTGCAGAACAGGTACCCCCAGCTCAGTGAGCAGAGCCAGTCCAAGGTTGAGTGAGGAGAAGGGCAAGAAGGGCAGGCACAGCCATGAGTATGTTCTGGGGCTAAGTAACCGTGAGATCAGCCCAGAGACCTTGCACAGTTAGGCAGGCCTGGACTTCTCGCCCTTCCCCTTGCAGCTTCTGCTCTCCCAACTAGGGACTGAGGAAAGCCCTGCTTCTAGATGCCATGTGCTGCTGCCTGGCACGATAGGTACCCATCTGTCCTTGGGGTTCCTGAGCCTGGAGAGCGGGCTTTGTGAGCACTGGTGCCTCACCTGCCTGGCTCAGCTCTGCAACCACAATATATGCTTAATACCTATTTGTTAAATGATTGAAGACTTGACTGCCATTCAGTACAGAGAATTAGCCAGTTGAATAAACAAGAGGTGTCATAGAGGTTCTAGAATTGATCATGACCCTTTCTGTCTCATTCCTGACTTCTAATACCATATATGCCAAATGCGGTTCTGCTGTGATTTAATTTCTTAAGGACTGGGTTTATCAAAAGTCCCTCCTGATCTAATCCTTTCCTCTAGGAAGGCTTCTCCTTTCTTCGTCTGTCCTAAGTGCATGGTCTTCATCTCCTGGGTGGTCCAGACTAGGTGGCACTGGGCCTGCAGGCCTCTAGCTGCTCGAGGATGGCCCTGTCTGCGTGCTTCCTTTCAAAAGCTAGCACAGAAAGGAGGGCCCAAGGTGAGGAAATGTGTCCAAAGTCACCCAATGAGTCACAGGAAGAGCTAGAATCTGGTTATCTGGACCGTCCTAGAGCATTTTCACAGTGACAGCCGGCTGGAAACAAGTTTTCATTTAGAAAAATGGCTAGAAGTTAGGGCATTGCCTGCAGCCACTGAAAAGCAGCTTTAGGAGCAGATGTCCACGTAATAGAAGGAGATGGGCTAGGGCCTGCCATGGAAGCCAGCAAGCACGTGGGAGCTGGGGGAGGAAAGGAGCAAAAGGCAAGAACAGGCAGTATGTCCACGGTGCCCACAGTGCTGTGGGCACAAGCAAGGGGAAAAGAGCCCATTGTGTGCAGAAAACCATGCGTCATGATTCTTATTTCCTGTTCGCAGCTTTGATTCCCTGCCTCATCTCTTCCGGGAAGTGTCTTGGAAGTTAGGCGACTGGACAGGGAAAGGTTCGCTGCAGTGCTTGCGAGCCTGCACCCATTTATTCATCCGGTGGATATTTGCTGGGTGCCCGGCCTGGGGATACATGGTGAGCGAGGAAGGCATGGTTTTGAGGTGGTACGCCTGCATGACCTTGGCGGGGGCGCATGGCATAGAGAGGACAGGCTTCAGAACAGGCAGGCGAGGGCTGAAATCCTATCTCTGCCACCGAACAGGCTAATGACCCCAGCAAGCAATTTCACATCCCCAAACTTTCCTGTTTCTTCATGTGTCAGATGGGGATGATCTCAAGACGACTCTCCAGAGTAACCACGTGAAGCACCTAGCACAGGGGCTGACGCACACAGCTAGGCATCGGAGGAGCCTCCGGGGGTGTGACCTCCAGTGGCTTATTTTCCTTTTGGGATCTCTCCTAGATCCTCCCCCTTGCTTCCCTGTGAAATTTACCACTTTCATATTGAATCATTGGCACACAGGGCTAACTGCTCATTCACCTGAAGGAAGCTACAGAGTTCAGGTTTCTTTTTGCTGTTTTCTTTCTTTTTTTTTTTTTTTGCTTTTTTAAGATGATCTTGCTCTGTCACCCAGGCTGGAGTGCAGTGGTGTAATCATGGCTTCCTGCAGCCTCAAACTCCTGGGCTCAATAAGTTCCTTGAGATCTTCCATCCTCAGCTTCCCAAGTATCTAGTAGTAGTAGTGGCTTGCACCAACACTCCTGCCCTAATTTTTAATATTTTTTTATAGAGATGGGATCTCACTATGTTGCCCAAGCTAGTCTTGAACTCCTGGCTTCAAGCGATCCTTCTGCCTTGGCTTCCCAAAGTGTTGGGATTACAGGCATTAGCTACCACACCTGGCCAAGGCCCAGGTTTCGACAGACAGGGAGAGAAAACCTGCCAGAGATGCCATTTTGGAGCCACTCTGCTTGGCAGGGACCTGTGTTCCCCTCATGCAGGTTCATCCTTAGAGGGCTGTGGTCTTATCTGGTTGTGCAAAAGTCCCACAACCTTTCTGGATTGATAGTTTGTGGTGAAATAAACAATTTTAGTTTGTTTGGAGAATCTTTTGTATACAAAATACAAATAAAACCTAAGTCAAAGAAACAGAGCATGTCCGAAGAAGTCTGCCAACCCTTCTCCAAGCCATGGGGCTTCCCAAGCCAGGCCTGTACTCCTCATGTAGATTCCACACCCCGCCTTGATGTCTTTGGCTTTCACACTAGTGACTATAGCCTGGTGGGACGGGGTCTAGGGGCCACAGTCCTGGTCCTGCACAGGTGGCCCTGGAGAGAAGCCTTGGAGAACTTGGAGAGGCCCACGCGGCTGGCAGCATCATGGTGAGAGGCTGACACCTTGTGGCTGGCTGGCAGCATGCATCCTTCCTCCCCTGGGTCAGCTAGACGGCGAAAGCAGGGATCTGCAAGCTCCTTCTGCAGCGGGCCAAAAAGTGAATACTGTAGGCTTTGCAGACATTCAGTGTGTCTGTTGGAGCTACTGTCATAGCACTGAGGCACCCCTAGACAGTACAGAAACAAGCAGGTGTGGCCATGTTCCAGTGAAACCTTATGAATACTGAAATCTGAATCTCATAATTTTCATGTATCACAAAGTAGTAATATTCTTTTAAAATGCAAAAACCGGCCAGGTGCGGTGGCTCATGTCTGTGATCCCAGCACTTTGGAAGGCCGAGGTGGGTGGATCACCTGAGGTCAGGAGTTCAAAACCAGCCTGGCCAACGTGGTGAAACCCTGTCTCTACTAAAAATACAAAAATTAGCCTGGTGTGGTGGCAGGCGCCTGTAATCCCAGCTACTTGGGAGGCTTAACCTCCCGAGGTTTAATTGCTGAAACCTGGGAGGCAGAGGTTGCAATGAGCTGAGATCATGCCACTGCACTTCAGCCTGGGCAACAGAGGTAGACTCCATCTCAAAAACAAACAAACAGAAAAACAAAAGCAAAAACCAGTCTTAGCTCACAGGCTGTGCCAAAACAGGCAATGGGCTGGATTTGGTCCTCAAGCCCGGGCTTGCTGACCTCTGGCCTAGGACACCTCTCCTTTATGCCTCCGCTCCCAACACGGACTCTCAACTCTCATGTTTACTTTGTCATTGTTCTGTCAAGAGGAATTCATTAGTCTCACTCCTCCAACCAGACCGCTGCCACTAAGCCTTCTTCTGAACAGAAATTCTGGAGTTGTTCTCACCCATTTCATAAATTTACATAAGCACCCATCAGGTGCCCAGCCCTGTGCTGAGATGCCTGCAGAGCCCAGAGTTTTCACCAACTTTTTTTTTTAAGAGATGGGGTCTCTGTTGCCAGGTTGGAGTGCAGTGACATAATCATAACTCACTGCAACCTCAAACTCCTAGGTTCAAGTGATCCTCCCGCCTCAGCCTCCCAAGTAGCTGGGACTATAGGCATGCACTACCCTGCCCAGCTAATTAAAAAAAAAAAACTTAGGGATGGGGTCTTGCTATGTTGCCTAGGCTGGTCTCTAACTCCTGGGCTCAAGCGATCCTCCCACCTCAGCCTCCCAAGTAGCTGGGCTTACAGGTGTGAGCCACTGCACCTGCTCAACGTTTAATTTTTTCATTCATTAATTCGTTCATTCATTTGTTCAAACGAACTTATTGAGAACTTACTGTGTTCCAGGCACTGTGATAAGACAGACCTGGCCTTTACCTTCAAATGTTCAGAACATGGTTAGGAAGATGGACACTGGCAGGCAAGTGTTGTGATGGGAAAGCACAGCGGGTATAGAAGCCCAGAGGAGGCACTTAACCTGGGGATGAAGAACAGGGAAGGCTTCCTGGAGGAGGAAGTAATCTCTGAGCCGACACCTGAGGAGTGAATGAAGGAGGGGACAATGAGGCAAGGCATTCCAGGGAAAGGTCCAGAGCCTAGACAGAACTCTTTTAGGAGAATTATGAGAATCACAATTATCGAGGACACAGTGAAGACTCAGCTAACTCAAATATAGGTTTTGCCGGCAAAGCCTTCCTGTCTGGTGGGTGAGACAGTCTACAGCAAGCTGCTCCAAGGATATGGAGAAAAAAGGTTTTCCTCTGGCCTTGTAGGATTGGTTATTACTGAGCCTGGAGTATGCAAAGGCCAGCGAGTGCTCCTAAGGTGGGGAGGGGGCTGCCTTCACCACGGGTGCTCAGGAAATCTGCCAGGGGAAGAGAGATGTGGGCCTGCCTCAGCTGCAGAAACCCCTCAGAGGAGGAGGAGGGGCTTGAACTGAGCTTTGAAGAACGTGTAGACTTGGGGACAGGCAGAGGAAGAAGGGGCATCGTAGGCAGCAGAAACCGCATGGACAAACTCTCTGCAGGAGAATGGGCATGGCCGGGCTGAGGGGTCCCCGGACGGGAACCAGCCTTCCCTATGTACCTGCACCTGTGAGTCTCACAACAGCCCCAACAGGCAAGTGTTATTTTTCTCAATTCTACCAATTAAAAACTGACCTTGGGCAACTGCTTAACCTATCTCTGCCTTACTTTCTTCATCTGTATCTACCTCAGAAAGTTGCTATGAGGACTGAATAAGCTCATACATATACAATGCTTGGAGCAGAGGCTGGTACCAGAGCTGGCTTCATGGCATGCAACCTGTGAACACAGAACCCCATGCTTTCATTTTCCACTTAGTCCTGCCTGGCATAGTATGCAGTTTTTTTATTTGAGATGGAGTCTCCCTTTGTTGCCCAAGCTTGAGTGCAGTGGCGCGATCTCAGCTCACTGCAACCTCCACCTCCCGGGTTGAAGCAGTTCTGCCTCAGCCTCCCGAGTAGCTGGGATTACAGGTGCGTGCCACCATGCCCGGCTAATTTTTGTATTTTTAGTAGAGACGAGGTTTTGCCATGTTGACCAGCCTGGTCTTGAACCTCTGACTTCCATGATCCACCTGCCTCTGCCTCCCAAAGTGCTGGTAGGATTACAGGCGTGAACCACTACGCCTGGCCTGGTAGGTGGTTTAAAATGTTAGGTTTTATCTTATCTTAGGTGGAGAATAACAAATCTGATTCAATATATTCATTTTAGAAATGAGGAAACTGAAGCTTAGATAGTTTGTGTGACTTGCAAAAAGTCACGCAGCAAACAAGCTGCAGAATGAAGGGTGGAGATGGAGAGATGGAATTCTCATCTTAGAGGTGAAAGTAGGATAATGACCCAGCTGAGCTCGCTGAGTCCTGCGAGCATCGCACGCCCCCAGAGACAACATAAGGAGAGAAGTGCAGACAGACTCTTTTGAAGGAGCTTAGAGAAAGAGATGGTAGGGAAAAGAGCATGAACAGTTGTAGAGGTAGGAGGAAAGCTGGCTATTTGGGGAAGCAAAGAAAAGATTCTCAGAGTAAAACGTATTGGTGAAGCCATGGAAACAAGGACTGAGATAGTCTCTTGGATCTCGGCCACAAAAAGGTTATAGATGAGCTTAGAGAAATGAATTTCAGTAGAGTTAGGGCTAGAAGCCAGGTTCAGAGAAAGAACGAGAGAGCATTCCTGGTGGTGGAGATGGCCGCAGGCCATTATTTAAGAAGCTAGGATAAGAAAATAGAGAAGAAAGGGAAGGAAGCTATTTGAAGGGAGTGGGAGAAAAGCCAGATCTCAGTTGGGACGTGGAGGAAGGACCATCAGAGGCAGTAATTGAGCCGGAAAGAGGTGTATTTCTTTCCTTGAGTTTATAGGGGGTAAAGAGGATGGGGCTGAGATACTAAAGACTATGAGGACAACTGTTCATTGAGGGCGGGTCATCTCCCCAGCTGCACTGTGGGGTTCCCAAGTCAGACATCCCAGAGGCAATGTAGCAGTGTGGACAAGAGCTTACTCATTGGAGTCAGACTGCCTAGGTTCAACGATGGGTTAGTTAGCCCTTCAGTGCCTCCATTTTCCTATCTAGAAAATGTGGATAACAATGGTTGTTGTGAAGATTAACAGCCATAATCCACGTAAAGCCCTCAGTACAATGTATGACACACAGCAAGTGTCCACCAAAGGGTAGTTATTATTAACCATAATCCTGGTTCTCCTGTGAGCCGCCTCCTGTGTGTCTAGCATTGGCCAGCACACATGAGGGGGTCCAGTGTTTGCTGCTTAACTAAGTAGCTTCTCAGGAAGTGTGGTCATAAAAAATGATAGGTGATTTAGAAGGTGAGACAGACAAAAGGGATGTGTTGCACAGTAAATGCTCCCAGACATGCAATAAATGCGTATAAGCATGTCCTCTGTAATCAGCACTCTAGAGAGTTTCCCTGCCTCATTGCTCTTGGTCTTTGGCAATGGCTACACCCACTGCCCAAGCAAGCAGAATCAGCTGTCAGCTGTCCCCTTGTCTTTTGGATCAGATTCCTTTACAGGGATCTTCCCATTGTTATAAGCTTCAAGAATTGGAGAATGCTTAATGAACACTTCCAAATTCTTCATAGCTATGAGGGGCCAGTGCAAAGGGCGGAAGGAGTTCTCCTGTGCCACAGAAATTAGAGCTGGAGCAGATCCAGCTTGCTATCCCCCCTTCCCCCAGCTTGTGGGTTATTGCAGAATTGTTCACAAAAATTCCCATTGCCTTGGAATTTGTCCAAGCCAAGGGCAGGGATCACAACACAACCTCTCAAGGGAAAAAAGGAAGGCCTGTTGCTTGAGATGGCTCAGAGCACTTTTGGTAGCCAGCCAAGGCAGCTATCACTCATGAAATCTGCCTTCCCCTCCAGCAAAAAGCCAACTGTATAGAACACCACATATAGAGCACTAAGAATAGCACAGCGCTCCAAGAACATAGTGCACTTGGCCTGCATACAAGTGTGCAGGGCTTAACGAGTCTTTTTACTCTGAAAGCTGGGTGGGTTGGAACAAACAAACAGAAAAATATTTTCCCCAAGTAGCATGCAGAGAGGAAATGAGAGCGAGCACAAGAGAGCACCCTGGCATAGCATTCTCTGACCTGGGCTGCCTTTTCAGGGTATGAGTTGATTCCACAGGCACCAAAGCAGGCCTGTAAGCCCTACAGTGCAGACACCCTCACCCCATTCATTGGCTCAACATTCACACCAGGCTGAGTAAGCCCCAAAAGTCCTGTCATTGGCTGTGACAGGAATTGAAACCCATCTTCTCCACAATAAATATTTGACTGACAGATTGGCTTCCTTCCTATAAGTATAGAAAGCGAGGGTAGGTTCCATCCAAAGCCACAGTTCTGGGTGATGAGAGCCGTCAGAGCCCAGAAAAGACCCTGAACCACATCCCACTGTTTGTTGGAAGAAGAAACTCATTTGTGGGTCTGTTCACAAAAGAGTCTGGGAAGATAGTCTCCTTAACGATGTCTGGATGTAACAGACTATGGGGGGCTTTTACTTTATAACTTTCTGTATTGTCTGAAATATAGAATATTAAATATTGAGTTAACATTATATTTACTCAGTTACTTTTTTTTTTGAGACAGGGTCTTGCTCTATTGCCCAGGCTGGAGTGCAGTGGTGTGGCTCACTGCAGCCTTGAACTCCCAGGCTCAAGCAATCCTCCCACCTCAGCATCCCGAGTAGCTGGGACTAGGCGCAGGCCACCATGCGCAGGCCACCATGCGCAACTATTTATTTTCTTTCTTTTTGTAGAAATGGGCTCTGCCTGTGTTGCCCAAGCTACTCTCAAGCTCCTGGCCTCAAGCAATCCTCCTGCCTTGGCCTCTCAAAGTGCTGGGATTACAAGCATAAGCCAATGTGCCTGCCCTCAATGTTACTTTTATGATCAGAAAAACGGCGATCTTATTTGGAAATTATTTTCCTATTCTCAAGTGGGCAAATAGGAGAAGGTTTCAGGCATTTGCTTTGTCTCCGGGAGGGAAGGCACAATGAGGTGGAGTGGACAAATTGCTGAGGCCTTTATGGACAAAGATTCTAAGAAGAACAGGCTTTGGCCATCTCTGGATATTCCCATTCTGCTCCCTGCCACCAGAGAACAAATGTTGTAGGTCACCACACATCACCAGTCTCTTGCCTAGCTAACCGTAACTCATTCTTTAGTTCTCCTTGAAGGTGTCACTTCTTCCAGGAAGCCATTTCTGTCCCTCCTGAGATGGAGTCCCATGTCCCTACCATTTGCTTCCAGGGCACCTTCTCACAGCACTGCATCATGGTTATCTGCTTATCTGCTGGACACCCCTAGTAGACTGAAGTCCTTGAAGGAAGAGAGAGTGTATCACTCTTCTGCATAGCCTTTCTAACTTAGTAAAGTGCCTGACATGCTCACTAAACATTTACTGAGTATTTATTTGGGGGCCTTTTACGATCAGAACAATGTGAAGGACACAAAGATGAAAAAGAAATCATCTGCTTCAAGGTACTTACAACTGAAATGTATCAAACAATTACCCAGAAAGTCAAGCACCAACTTAAGTGCTAAAATAGGAGTCCAAGCAACCAACTTTGAAGGTTAGGAAGATTTTAGATTCTGAATGTTTCTTATTCACTGTGTTTTTGAGTTCAGAATCCCCATATTGGAAGGCTAATATGGGGTATGTGCATACAATTTTAAGGATTCACGTTCTTACAACCTATATTAGAATTTGATGATCTTTCTTCTGTCCTTCTTGCAGTTGCCCTAGGAATACATGCCACTTACTGTTAATTGACGTTTATGAAATACCTTGGCTTCATTTGCTGAAAGGCTCTAAGTGTTGAGCATTGTTACTATGTTACAATGGTTGTTTTATTATTAAAGCAGTGCCAAGGAGGTTACACAACAGCTTGGATCAGGAAGCGAAACAAGGGCGGTGATCCCACTGAAGCTACAGGGGATGGGGATTTGGGACGGTAAAATGTTAATTATCCAAGATGGAATGTGGGCTAGAGTCCAGTATTGTGCTCCTGGAGATCATTTCGGTCGCAAAAGCTCACTGGCAATGGGTCCTAAGCATCCTGCCCTCCTCTGGCGGAAATGTTGGATTCACTTCGATGAATGCTGCTACAGAGAAAGAACCCAGTGGCCACCAGCCAGGAGCACACGTCTTGTTCAGCATCAAATATCCTGGAAGATTTCCAGGAGCTGAAGAGCTGTTCTCTTTGCATGCAATAAATTATTCATTTCTAAGACGATTTATTCTGTCTGTCTCTTTAGAGTTGATTTCTCCTAGTTTTCCAGCTCTTGAGGACTCTCTCCAAAGAATGAGTTGTAGATGGTTGGTCAGGGTTTGCGAGTGGCGGGCAGGCTTCACATAAAAGGATGGCAGAAATGTCTACCTTAACTTAAAGGGGAGAGGAATGGGTCCTGGGGAGAAAGATGTGGTGGAGGCAATGACAACCTCTCATAGTAAGTCCCCAACAAAGTCACTTCCAGAAACTGACTGAAGACTTTTTTGAGTTCCAAGTGAAACGTTTTTAAGATGCTGGGTTGGCTGACAAGTACATCGTCTAAGGTGGAGGCACTAAAGCATAATAAAAAGAGTGAAGTCTCTGCAGTTTGACCCAGGACCAGATTCCAGGCCCACCAATGACTTTGTATCTGGATGACCTTGGGCAAGTTTTCTAAGCTCTCGCCAGCCTTAATTCCCCATCTATAAAAACTGGATACTGCATCACTCCCAGGTTTAACCAGATAATGTTTGTGAAGAAAGCAGCCCAATTCTTGGCACAAAATAGGCATGGGAGTCACTATTATCGTCAACTACTGGGCAAACAACCAGAGTTGACCCCAAATCCCCAGTAAACAATTAACCGTAGCAGAGCGAATCCGGATCTGACGCACCTATTTGCCCAATAAGGTGCCAGGAAATAACACAGTGGAGTCAAACCAATGGTGTTAGCCCTTGTTGCTGGACAGGCTTTCCTGCTGTTCCACCAATAGCTTGAAGATTTGACTGGGGAGTGACATCCTGACAGTCCAATGACGCACAACCAGCCCACACTCAGCACTTCGGAGGGAATAAATCAAGGAGCCGGCACGTATAGATTCCGTTATAGGGCAGTACTGGATGGAGAGAGGAGGTTAGGGAAACAGCGCCGAGGCAAGGCACTAATGAGCTAAAAATAAAGAAAAAAGACGATGGTTGCGCCAAGCGACCTCGGCCGCCATCATGCTCTAGTTTCCCCTGAGTCTCTCTGGGTCCTCGACCGAGGAAGCGGCCTCTGGGATGCTGAGGGGGTGTGTCCCCGCATGATTGGCTCAGGCAGCTCAGCCACTCCTAGCTCGTTAAACGGGAAGCACTTAACCAATGAGGGGCGAAGGCAGCAACGAGGAATTGGAGGGGCGGAACGACAGCTTGACGGGCACAAAAGCCAGCCAGTGAGAGCCGGAAGCATCCTCCCTGCGGCCAATGGAGTGGGGCTCTGGGCGGGCCCCCGAGTGTTTGTGTTGTGGTTTTGGGGGAGGGATGCGGAGGGGAAAGTTTGTTTATTTTGTTTTTAGTTTCTGGGGTCCCCGTGCTTCTGCAAGGCGAAACGGGAGGGAGTGACCCCCGCGCCCCTCAGTCCCCCCTACGACGTCTCCTCCATAGTCTCCGGAGAAGCGGGGACTGCGCGCCTCGCCTCAGCGAAACGCCGCGCACTCGGAGCCGGCACGGCTCGGCGGTGAGTGAGGTGCGGCGGCCGCGCCGTCCTTCCCCTCCCCCGCGCTCCGCCGGGACAGAGCGGGGCGGCCGAGGGTCGGCGAGGACGCCCCCGGGGGCGCGCGGCGCGGCCCGGGGCGGTGAGCGGAGGCGCGGCGTGTGCGTGTCCTCGCGAGGGAGCGCGCGTGGGGCGGGGAGCGGGCCGGGGAGGGGGCGTGAGCGCGCGCGGGGCTGGTGCGGCCGGCGGCGCTGAGCGCGCGCTCCACGGGAGCGGGCGCCGCCGAGATTTGAGTCGAGGGGCGGGGAGGGACTCGGGGCGACGTCCGTCGCGCGGGCCGGGGCTCCCCGAACGGCCGGGCAAGCACGGGCGGGCGCGCGCGCGGCTCCGGGCGTCACGCGCCAGCAGGTGTGAGCTGGGGGAGGGCTTCCGGGTGGGCTGGCCCGGCCGAGTCGAGTTCGCTTCCCGTCTCCGGGGGGCCTCGGCGCGGGGACACCTTCCCGGCCCGCGGAGGCGCGTCCGCCCCTGGCTGGCGGTGGCAGAGGGAGGCGGCAGGCCTCGGATCCTCGGGTCCCTGCGCAGCGTTCCGGCCTGTGTGCAGGACCTGCGTGACAGGGTGAATGCTTTCCACACCCCTCGCCAGGGCCCTGCGTGTGCGGCCACTTGGGGAGGCGGCTCAGACTCTGGACAAGGAAACGAGGGGCCACGGAGAGTGTTTTTACACCTTCCCGTGGTCCGGTGCCCTTCAGTTCCAGACTACCGGTTTATTCGGCTGTAGGCTGGACATTCGATCCAGCGAGACACGCTGTAGTGGCTAAAGACGTCCAGTAACGGTCACCTCTAGTCAAGCGCCTTAAGGACCAGCTTATTCTGAATTCTTTGGAATTCAGGTTACCAGCCTGGGACTTTAAGTTCGTGCTTTCTCATGTGTTTTGGCTGTTTTATTACTTTTTAGCGTCAGTGCTAGAGATTGAACGAGAGGATGGTGAATTTCAAGTTGGTCATTTGTATTATAATTTAAGCAAAATTATACAAAATTGGCCAAAGATATTTCTTCATAGTGAATAAAACAAGCCAAGAATCAGTGAATAAAACATTAGTGCCCCCACCAACAGTTAAGTATATATAGAAAGTGTGTAGAAATGATACACATTAGCATTTTGTGAAAGTTTACTAATAGAGGTTGCTTCTCTCTTCGCTGTGGGAGATTTCAGTAGTATAAGGTTTCTCTTGATTTGGAGAATCATCAGTGATCTTGGCTTTGAAAGTACAGATGTGTTTTGGGTAGTGTTGTGTAAATGCCTCTTACAGAGCGGAACTTTTAGCACGTTGTCTCTACAGCGTGCGGCGTTGCTGTAGGCAGGTAGTGGGAGGGCTGTGTAGTGCCCACTTGCACGAAGGCACAGTCACCAATATCCAGAACACAAATCAGACTGGCTTGTCCCACGTGGGACGTGGTGATGATGATGATAATAATACTTTTATATTTTCTTAGTTCTTGACTATTATTAAGGGCTTATCCCAAACACCATTATTTGAGCAGAGTGGTTTCTGATAGGAATTCCATAGCTGCTTTTCTGTGGTAACATATAAATGTCATGCCCTTGAAAAAAAATTTCCCTCATTAAAATGGAAGCGCTTACATTTTTTTTTTTTTTTTTTTTTTTTTTTTTTGAGACAGAGTCTCACGCTGTCGCCCAGGTTGGAGTGCAGTGGCACAATCTTGGCTCACTGCAAGCTCCGCCTCCTGGGTTCACGCCATTCTCCTGCCTCAGCCTCCCTAGTAGCTCGGACTACAGGCGCCTGCCACCACGCCCGGCTAATTTTTTTGTATTTTTAGTAGAGACGGGGTTTCACCATGTTAGCCAGGATGGTCTCGATCTCCTGACTTTATAATCCGCCCGCCTTGGCCTCCCAAAGTGCTGGGATTACAGGCGTGAGCCACCGCGCCTGGCCTTAAAAATGTTTCAAAGTCAGAGCAATACCACTTGTTGAAATGGCAGTAATAATATTAGCTAACATTTATTGTATGCTTACTCTATGCCAGCCTTTTTACATTTTTTCCCCTAATTCTTACCCCAAGCCTGTGGGGTAGGTATCGTTACTATTCTATGAATGAGAAAAGGGATCTCCAAGAGCCACACAGCTATGCAGTTCAAGGGCATAGGTTTAGTCTCAACGTCTGTCTGGTTTAAGAGCCTACGTGTGTTTCATTTTGCCTCCTTCCTGAATTATCAGAGGGAGAAAGGGCACTGAAAAGTAGAGAGGAATAGAAAGGGAGAATACCACTGATGATTAGGTTGCCCATACCTAACTTAAGAATTTAAATTAGGCTGGGCGCGGTGGCTCATGCCTGTAATCCCAGCACTTTGGGAGACCGAGGCAGGTGGATCACTTGAGGTCAGGAGTTCGAGACCAGTGTGGCCAACATGGTGAAACCCCGTCTCTACTAAAAATACAAAAAATTAGCCGGGTGTGGTGGTGGGTGCCTGTAATCCCAGCTACTCAGGAAACTGAGGCAGGAGAATCGCGTGAACCCGGGAGGCGGAGGTTGCAGTGAGCCGAGATTGTGCCATTGCCCTCCAATCTGGGAAACAAGAGCGAAATTCAGTCTCAAAAAAAAAGGTTTACATTAAGCTCATTCTTGGCTTTTGGAAATTAATAACATTTTTGCAAAAGTGCATCTTATTTCTTCCCTGTTTAATTTTTATAAAGATTGTAAAAATACATTTTAGTTCAGAGTTCAAGGCTTTCAGAGCCCTTTGTGCAGATCTCTGCTCCAGTCCCAGGCTATTGTGTATTGTGATAAATTGTGTGCTCTTCCAAGGACTAAGCGTTATTCATTTTTCTATCCAGCACAGTGCTTAGCACATAGTGGGAACACAGAAAATGTTAGTTGACTAACTAACATTTGATTCTAAGGAGCAGAATCAAAATGTAGATTTTGGATTCATGTTAGTCGTTGAATTGTGCAGTTTCAGTTTAACAGGACAATAAGAAAATGACTAGCTTATGTGCAAAATGCGCGTTTTGAGAAAATACTTAAATGGAGCAACTCATGGGGTCTTGGAAAATTCCGCCAGTTTGCTGGATCTCTCTGTTCTACTATCATGTTTGAGCTTCTGTTCCTCTCACTTCCAGAGTTCTGAAAGAGCAGTCTATGCTGGCTGCTTCTCTTTCTTCACGTATTCACTACACGGTCATTCTTTAAACTTTTGCAGCCAGATTGTTCCAAGGTTGCCAATTACCTAGTGGGTAAATTTCCCACATTGGCCGGGTGTGGTGGCTCACGCCTGTAATCCCAGCACTTTTGGGAGGCCAAGGCAGGCGATCACGAGGTCAGGAGATCAAGACCATCCTGGCCAATATGGTGAAACCCCGTCTCTACTAAAAATACAAAAAAATTAGCCGGGTGTGGCGGTGCACGCCTGTAGTCCCAGTTACTCGGGAGCCTGACTCAGGAGAATTGCTTGAACCAAGGAGGCAGAGGCTGCAGTGACCTGAGATCGCACCACTGCACTCCAGCCTGGGCAACAGAGCGAGGCTCCGTCTCAAAAAAAAAAATTCCAAAACTCTCTTTTCAGGTTTCATCCTTTTCTGTCTCCCTGCAGCAACCAATCCTTTTTGACAACTCCTATCCCTTTAAACATTTTTTTAAAAATAACATACAGTAATATTGACTTTTTATGTGTGTTTACAGTTCTGTGAATGTTTACACATGAATGTACACAGTCAGGATCAGGACGGTTCCATCACTCCAAAAAAAACTCCCTTGTCCCATCCCTTTGGATCACGGCTTTCTCTTTTCTCCTTCGTTCCTTCGTTCCTTCGTTCCTTCGTTCCTTCGTTCCTTCGTTCCTTCGTTTCGCTCTGTCACCCAGGCTGGAGTGAAGTGGCATGATCTCGGCTCACCACAACCTCTGCCCCGCTGCCCCCCCCCCCAACTTCACTGGGTTCAAGCGATTCTCCTGCCTCAGCCTCCCAAGTAGCTGGGATTATAGACGTGCACCACCATGCCCAGCTAACTTTTGTATTTTTAGTACAAAGAGAATAGAAGGTAACATTTGTTCATTTATTTAAAACATTTATACACTGCTGGCTGGGCGCGGTGGCTAACCCCTGTAATCCCAGCACTTTGGGAGGCCGAGGTGGGTGGATCACGAGGTCAAGAGATCGAGACCATTGTGGCTAACACAGTGACCCGCCAGGCTGGTCTCAAACTCCCGACCTTAGGGATTTCACCATGTTGGCCAGGCTGGTCTCGAACCCCCACCTCAGCCTCCCGAAGTGCTAGGACACGGATGAGGCACTGTGCCCAGTCAGCTTTCTTAACTCTGCCTTTTCTTAAGTTTTTCTAACATCGTACTGTCCTCCTTCTTACCTTTTGGGGCATCATTCCTTTACTGACTTCTATCCCAGAGATAAACACTAAGGTCAATTACTAAGAGCTCCTTTTATTGTTTTATTTTTCTCTTTTTCTAATCCTCATAAGTGTTATTTATGAGACTTAACTGTCACCTCTGTATATGCTAGCCTCCCCTCTCTTCCATACTCCAAAACAAAATCCATATTTACCTGCTGGCATTCTTTTTGTTTTGTTTTTGAGATGGAGTCTCGCTTTGTCACCCAGGCTAGAGTGCAGTGGTGTGATTTCGGCTCACTGCAACCTCTGCCTTCCGGGTTTAAGCGATTCTCCTGCCTTAGCCTCCCAAGTAGCTGGGATTGCAGGCGCACACCACCACATCTGGCTAATTTTTGTATTATTAGTAGAGACAGCGTTTCACCATGTTGGCCAGGCTGATCTTGAACTCCTGACCTGAAGTGATCTGCCCACCTCAGCCTCCCAAAGTGCTGAGATTACAGGCATGAGCCACCGTGCCTGGCTGGCATTCTTTCTTTGCTACTTCTTCGTACTCAGTATGTTGAAAGTCAAGTAATGCCTCCCATTAGTATTAGTTTCTGTTAGTTATTGTTAGTTTCTATTAGTTATTATTATTCTATAATTTTTAATTATAGTTATTATTAGTGTTTTTCAGTGGTGCCATCATCCTCTCAAATTTGCAACCCTGGAGCATTTGGAGGGCCGTATAATAAACTCTGTTATTTCAAACCTGGAATCCTGCTACTTAGTTACGCTACTGGCTGCTGCCCCTTTGCTGCCAAGCCAGCCTGGATACAGCGACCTGAGAGGAGCATGGGTAGTTGGAGCCCTTAGAATCCCTTTAGGATTGTACCATTTCCTTGTGGTCAAAACCCTTGTATGACTTCCCATTGCACTCAGGCCGGTTTGGGATTTTACTTTTTATCCTATGAGGCTCTGTGTGTTCTGGCCTCTCCAACCTTCTCTCACTTCTTTTACACCCCACCCTCCTCTCTGAGCATCTTAACTGCAAGGTCCTTCTTTCAGTTCCTCAAATTGCCCAAGCCTTTTCCGGCCTTAAGGCTTTTGTTTTTGTATACACCTGCACCGCTCTCTTGGCTTGGGCTGTCCTTGCTCTGCTCCCCACTAGCTTTCACCCAGCTAACTTCAGGTTCAGATTAAATTGTCACCTCAGAAAGGTCCTCCTTTATGCTCTCGTCCCACTACCCCCATCCACCCTCAGTTAAGACTGGCAGAGCTCCTGTTATTTTTTCATAGCTCTCACCACAATTCATGATTCAGGACCATGTCTGTTTTGTTCACTGTATCTCCAGAGCCTGGCCAAGTGTCAGGCATACAGGAGACTTCCAGTAAATATTTGTAGGCTGTGTTGTAAGTCTGGGCTTTTGCTTTTGTTATTTATTGCCATCCTGTAGTTTTTTTGTTTTTGGTTTTTTTTTTGAGACAGAGTCTCGCTCTGTTGCCCGGGCTGGAGTGTAGTGGCGCGATCTCGGCTCACTGCAACCTCTGCCTCCTGGGTTCAAGCAATTCTTCTGCCTCAGCCTCCTGAGTAGCTAGGACTACAGGTGCGCACCACCACACCTGGCTAATTTTTGTATTTTTAGTAAAGATGGGGTTTCACCATATTAGCCAGGCTGGTCTTGAACTCCTGACCAGGTGATCCACCTGCCTCAGCCTCCCAAAGTGCTGGGATTACAGGCGTGAGCCACCGCACCCAGCCTATCCTGTAGTTTCTGGTAGCCTTGCCTACCTCCTCACTGTCTCCTCTGGGACTTGATCTCACTGTTGGAAGTCTTGCCACAGTGAGATAGATTCCAAAATTGCTGATGAGGACACCAGTCCTGTTCTGAATTGTATCTCTGCCTGGAAGCCCTTATCACTAAGCCAGACTAGATCTAAACTAAACTGTGCTGAGCTCACTAAGTCCCACAAGCATTGCACCTTGGTTGTCCAGGCTGGGGTCAGCACTGGCAGCTGTTATTCTTCCCGTATTTCAACCTGCTCTTGATTTCTTCCTCCTCCCTCCACCCAGCACGGGGCTTCTAAAGACCTTGTATACTTTCCAGCTGAGCCTGCTTACCCTTTGACATTTTACAGCCTGTTGACATTGACAACTGCCTCCAGTGTCTCACCCCTGCAGATTGCCCCCACACTGATCTTCCTGAAACAGTGCTTTGTTTATGTTTCCTGCTCCCTCCCAAATCGACCACAGGCAAAAAAGTTTGAAAGCCTTCAATGGTGTTTCATTGCCTAGAGGGTTTAAATGCTTTAGCTTGTTATTTAAAGTTTCTGGACTAGTACTGTCCAATAGAAATAGAATGTAAGCCACAAATATGAGCCACATATGTATAGATTTTCTAGTAACCACATTAAAAAAGTAGAAAGGGGTGAAATTGATTTTTATAGCATTTTATTGACCAGTATATCCAAGATAGTATCATTTAAATAGGTAATTGGTAAAAATTATTAATGAGATACTTTACATTCTTTTTTTCTAGTTAAGCCTTTGAAATCTGGAGTGTATTTTTCGCTCATATACATCTCAGTTCAGAGTAATCATATTTCAAGTGCTCAGTAGCCACATGTGGCTAGTGGCTACCATGTTGGACAGCACAACTCTAAACCATGCTCTCCACATAGTTGAAGGGCCATAACTGGGTAATTCCAGCCACTGGCCTTTTGGCTACTATTCCCCTCACCTAGAACCAGCTTCCTTATCCAAATGTGCCAACTTTCCTTGCCAAGAAACACAAGAGGACCCCAAGATTAAAATTTAAGTTCTTGTCATATTCTCTGAAAACTTTTAACAATTTTTTTGGTGTCATTGTTTTTTTCATATAGTGATTACTTATCGTATTTACGAATTTGCATTATAATCAGAGGTAATATTACAAAATTTAAGAACAGATAAAGCACGGACCAATAAGAATTGGTGTCTGATGAATTAGAATTGATGCCAGCTGTACACAGCCTCAGTGTTCTCATTTGTGTGTACCTGCTTAATAGCAACGCTGTGTACTCTATTTTTTTTTTTTTTTTTTTTTTTTTGAGGCAGGGTCTCACTCTGTCACCCAGGCCGGAGTGCAGTGGCATAAACATGGCTCATTGCAACCACTATCTCCTGGGCTCAAGCAGTCCTCCCACCTCAGCCTCCTGAACAGCTGGGACTACAGACATGCACCTCCACACCTGGCTCATGTTTTGTAGAGACGAGGTCTCACTATGTTGCCCAGGCTGGTCTCGATCTCCCAGGCTCAAGCGATCTGCCTGCCTTAGCCTCCCAAAGTGCTGGGATTACAGGCGTGAGCCACCGTGCCTGGCCTGTGTATTGTTGACTTCCCCGTAAGACTGAGTTTCTTGAAGGCAGGCATTTATCTTACCCGCTTTGCATCCCTAGAACAGTTTCTGACCAGGCCTGTAGTAGGCAGTGTGTAAATGTTTTAAATAAATGAACAAATGTTACCTTCTATTCTCTTTTATTCTTTTTATGTGCTATGCTTTGTCTTTCCAGTTAGAAACTGGAATGTAAGTCCTTTGAGTACAGAGATCATGAATTACAAGGCGTATATGGTATATTTGCTTGGTTGTCTTCATAGGGGCATTTCACCATCCTCTGAATGTCGATTTGTGCTTTCTTTTTCCCCCAAACCACCTTATTGAGGTACGATTGACATACTAAAAGCTTTAGGTATTTAACATATACCACTCGATGTGTTTGGAGATTTTCTTTTAAAAAAAAATAACTATGTTTAGATATTGTTATGGATTTTCAGGTTGGGTCATTAATGAAGTTTGACAGTTTTAATGAGACTGACTTTCTTTGTGGTTTATAAACAGGCTCCGAAAGCAGCTTCAAAAGTAGAGCTCCAAAATAGTTCCATAATTATTGTAACTAATGCAGGTCTTCCAGAATTAGGGCAGAGTTGGGTAGTCTCTGAATTAGGAGTCAAAAGTCCTGGATTCATTTGTATTGCTGACATTTGCTTGAGTGCATACTGGGTGCCAAGCGCAGGAATGATTGAAAATTCAAAAACTACAGTATGGAAAAGAAAAATACCCGTTTAACACAAAGGTGAAATGATTAATTCTTCCTAGGAAGATTTAATTTCTCTCTGTTCTCTTAGACTTTACTCATTTCTGACATAGACTACATTATATCATGTTTCTTAATCTGTCTCTCCCGCTGGATTGCAAATTTCTTAAGTGAGACTATTGTAGTCATCTTTGCATCCCTAGGCACATACTGTACTGTGTCTGTCATATCGTAGACACTCAAACGTTTGTTAAATAAATAACTTGAAGTAAGTTACTTGGCTTTGCAGAGTCTTAGTTTTTTCTTTTGCAAGTAGGAACTTCTCTCCTTCAGAGAATTGTTGAAACTGTAGTGAGAATAATCTTTTAAAACTACAGATCTGTTCTGTATATTTCTTAATTTAAAACATTTACTTAAAAAACAAGTGTAAATCTGATCATATCTCTCCCCTACTTAAAACTGTTAATAAGGCTGGGTGCACAGGCTCGCGCCTGTAATCCCAGCACTTTGGGAAGCTGAGGCGGGCAAATATCTTGAGCTCAGGAGTTCAAGACCAGCCTGGGCAACATAGCAAAACCCTGTCTCTGCAAAAAATACAAAAATTAGCTGGGCGTAGTGGTACCTGCCTGTAGTCCCAGCTACTCTGGAGGCTGAGGTGGGAGGATAGCTTGAGCCTGGGGGCAGAAGTTGCAGTCAGCCGAGATTGTACCACCACACTCCAGTGTAGGTGACAGAGTGAGACCCTGTCTCAAAAACAAAACTGTCAGTGAGGCCTAAAGACCCTGATAAGAACCTGAATTCTTGTTCTTGCCTTTTTCACTAACTGGCCAGTGAAGCTTCTGCCAGCGTCCCCTGCCTCTTTTCCTACTGTCTTCCCCCTTGCTGAGTGTACTCTCACCATACTGACCCTCTTCAAGTTCCTGAAATGTGTGTTCTTCCCTACCCAAGGTCCCTTCCTTGAGCTTGCTATTCCCACAGCTGGAAGCCCGCAGGCCCAACCTTAGTTGATGCGTCTTCAATCCTGAGCTCAGTGTGTGTGTCTCTTCTTTAATGACTTCCTAATCACCCCCCCCCCCCACATTAGAAGATATCAATTGTATAATTATTTAATTTGTATATTATATTTCCCCTTCTGGAAAATAGCTACATGAATAAAAATACTCTTGTTTTATTGACATTTGTGTCACCAACATCTAGCACTGTGAGTTGCACATAGTAGGTCATCAATAAATATTTTTTCAAATGAAGTTAAGAAAGAATTTAAAATAGAATTTCTAAAAAACCTCATTTTAGGCAAAGCTCAGTGGCTCATGCATGTAATGCCAGTACTTTGGGAGGCCAAGGCAGGCAGGTGACTTGAGTCCAGGAGTTCGAGACCAGCCTGGGTGACATGGTAAAACCCATCTGTACAAAAAAAAATTATCTGGTTGTGGTAGTGCGCGCCAGTAGTCCCAGCTACTCGAGAGGCTGATACAGGAAGATTGCTTGAGCCCGAGAGGCAGAGGTTGCAGTGAGCTGAGATTGCACCATTAAGCTCCAGCCTGGGTGACAGAACAAGACTCTGTCTCCAAAAAAAGAAAAGAAATTATGCTTGGGCTTGACATGATGACACTCTGACTAAACATTTGAATGCATAGACAGGCTGAATGCTGTGCTAGGAGCCAGGACTACAGAGGTGGAGCGAAAGGAGATCTTTGTTCCCAAGGAATGCACAGCCAGGTGGGTGAGACAGATGTGGACACAGATGAGAGCCATTTAGTGTAATAAGTGCTGTAATAGTACAAGGGGTACGGCGGGGATGAAAAGGAAGGTCATCAACACGATGGGGAGGTTGAGAAAGCCTTCCCAGGGAAGGTAACACTCGCACTAAGTTGTGGAGGAAAAGGGCATTTCAGGCAGAGAGAACAGCCTGTGCAGAGGCACGAGGGAGCATTTTTAGTATGTGGAGAAGATGACCGGCACAGCGGTATGCTTCACAAGGCTGGCATTAGGGTACAGGGCTGACAGCTGACTTACAGTTGAACCGTGTTATGTCAGACTCAGCCTCTTACACTCCACTGCAGTTTAGGACCGGAAATGACCTTAGAATAATGATTTGACTCTGTATGTTTGAATTCATAAAGGCATAGAGTACCATTCAGAGAAGATAATCATAAACCACAACGGCACTTGTCACTTCTAGTTAATATACTTGCTTCAGTGGTGTACCTATAACCGTGCAAATGATGTTAGGTGGAATTAGAAAGTGGTGACTCATTTAAGCTTATCTGTAGGAGCAGAGAGTGTAAAGGAAGTGACTTCTAGATCACCTGAGGTGGGTGCTGATACCATCTCAAATGGATCAGACACTGAACCAGTGAAAGGGAGGAAATCAGAAAAGAGGACTACCCAGAAGGGTCTCTGGTATATGTTCTGGGAAAGACAGTTGCTACAGGTTGAAGGTCTTTACATATCTCCAAGTCTACAAGTGGTTCACTGAGCTAACATTAATCTAATTTAATTCTCAACCAGATTTGAAAAAGGGAGATTAACTGGATAAAAATGTAGTCCATTTTCCTTCATTTACTCCTATTTGTTTTCAATATCTCTTTCCTTTTCTGTCTCCCCCTATCCATTTTTCTCTCCCTGTTACTCTTTAAGTAGTGTCTCCTTTCCCCATCCACCCCATCTCTAGCCATCTTCCATTCTATTTCCGCTAAGTTGCTTTCAGTTGCAGGATGTCCATACCTTGTTGGCTAAACTAATGTTTCTCAGCTTTGCATATTCAGAGCTTGATATTTTTCAAATGGGAAGAAGTGATTATGCTCTGGTGGTGCTGATTACACTCACAAGATGTTAATTGACTTATGATAATGCCGATTTCTGCAAGTTCTGTGTATGTATTTGATCTTCATAACAAAGGGCTAAGGAGTGAGTGATGATAGGGAGAATGGTAGTAATGAGTGCAGTTTAGTTTAAGATGTTTGGAAGAGAAAGGACGGAGAAAAATGGAAGCAGGACGAGGTTGAGAAGGCAACACCTTTAAGTAAGATAGAAAATCAGGCTGGGTGCAGTGGCTCATGCCTGTAATCCCAGCACTTTGGGAAGCCAGAGTAAGAGGATCACTTGAGGCCAGGAGTTCGAGACCAGCTTGAGCAACATAGTGAGACCCCATCTCTACAAAAAATGTTTTAAACATTAACTGAGCATGATGGCACATGCCTGTAATCCTAGCTACTCAAGAGGCTGAGGCAGGAGGATTACATGAGCCCAGGAATTGGAGGCTGCAGTGAGCTAGGATTGCATCACTGTACTCCAGCCTGAGAGACAGAGTAACACCCTGTCTCAAAAAAAAAAAAAAAAAAAAAAAAAATCTATAATCTATTAAAAGATATACAGGAAGGACCCAGGGGAGAAAGACAAATGGAAGCTGTTTGAATGGAGATGGTAGCAGATTTGATGGGGCAAGGCCACCAGATTTCTCCCATGGGCACAGGTAGACTATACTCATTGGAAGTTCCTTGTGGTATCTCAGCAGAGTAAGAAGAAGTCATGGGTTCTCATCTTGGATACCTTGAGCTCAAAATGAGTTTATGCTACTTTGTTTTGTCATGGCACCCACTAGAATGGTTTGCACATAGTAGGTGTAAACAGTCGAGATAAAGTCACAGGATTGAAAGATGATACTGATTATACCTTTAAACTTGTTACTAGGCAACACTATCTGTGGTTTATGACAAGGGAACATGTTTATTAATCCTCTTACCTTGTGAATAGTACGGTTACATTGAATTCTTTTCCTAAAGGTGTTGATTTATTAAATGTGTACATTAAAAATATGCCAGATTTTTTTTTTGAGACAGAGTTTCACTCTTGTTGCCCAGGCTGGAGTACAGTGGTGCCATCTTGGCTCACCGCAACCTCCGCTTCCTGGGTTCAAGTGATTCTCCTGCCTCAGCCTGCCGAGTAGCTGGGATTACAGGCATGTGCCACCACGCCCGGCTAATTTTGTATTTTTAGTAGAGACGGGGGTTTCTCCATGTTGGTCAGGCTGGTCCCGAACTCCCGACCTCAGGTGATCTGCAGCCTCGCAAAGTGCTGGGATTACAGGCGTGAGCCACCCCGCCCGGCCCAGAATTTTCATAATGCTGTTTTGGCATGTCTTTATTTAAAAATATATATATATCTATCTCAAGCCTCAAAAACTGGAAGTGGACCAGGCTTTCTAACCTGGAGACCCCCTGGTCAGCATATCAAGAGAAATGTCTTGGGTACTTGCTGGGTACAAGATTCTGATGTGGAGGAAGGCAATCCAAAGTAAAAGATGAAACGGCTGCTCTCTGAGGAGCTAAATGTCTTCCTCCTGTGAAAATCCTGCTGATGGTGTCTCATGCTCAGTAATATCCTTTTCCTGAGGAGAGGTTTTACTCAGATGTTATCTCTATGGACCTTCTAAATAAAGACTCTTTCCTGTTAGATGTACCATGGACAACAGATTTTAAATTAATCTTTCACCGTCTACTCTTTAGTCAATTTTGTCAACCTTCTTTTTACTATACAAGTTTTATATTTTTACACCAATATGTTTAAAATTTACAGTGTTTTATCTTGCAGTTTGGCTTAATTGCCTTAAACAAAAGGCCACAATACTTACTGATTCCAGCTTAAACCATGCAGGTGGGTCTGTGGACTACTCTAGAAAGAGGAGATCTTTTTATACCCCACACCCCAGTATGTAGCCGAAAGGCTCAGAGGGGAAAATACTACTTTTACAACACCAAAAAAACAAAAACAAAACATAAATGGTAAAAAAGGCTCTTGGTAGAAATCACAAAGACAAGAAGAATGAATGAAGATGTAAAAGACATCACATTTCAAGCCAGTAAGGGATGGTTTGAAAACTTTAAAAAGGGGGCCCTCTACCTGTCCCGGAAAACTTGTGACTTGGCCTCAGCACGTTGTGGCGCCACCCTGTGCTTCCTGAACTGGCCAGAGCCGGGACTCAACCGATGCAGCACGTTAGCTTTGGAAGCAGACAGTCTCTAGACTCACTGACTGTACTGAAAAATGTGTATTTAATGTCATTTTCTCTTGCTTTGCTTTAACCTCCTATTTTTCAGACCTTGGGCTTATCATTCAGGGTGCTTTTCAGAAAGGTAACTGGAGGCTGGAGAGGGGCCCCTGCTTCACCTCCGTCTGGATAGGTGTGATGTTGTTGGATCCCCTGTCGCTGGCAGCCCACCTGCCCAGTACTTGAATCTTGAAATCCTGACACATTGAATCTGGAAACATTGCCATATCCTTTAGTTTTTCTTTCCTCTGTGGCTTTGGACTTTGACCTTCTCATTTTTATGTTCATGCCACCATCCTGAATCTAAATCATCCTTGGTCTATTTCTGGGTTATTTAAATAGCTCTCTAGTCAGTTGTCCTGTTTCTAGTTTCTCCCCAGAAAACATTTCCTACGTACTATTTTCTTTTCCTTTCTTTAGCAACCTGTCCTTACTGTGTGAAATCCAAACACCTTTGTTCCAGTCAAGTTCGTTTACTGCTCCCGTTTATCAACTGCCATTTCTTTCTTTTGAATCTTTGCCTTCTGTACAATCTTTTCTCCGTTTTCCATATTATTTTCTCTCTTTTTGTCTCCATGCTCTATAAAGGTTTGACTTACGTAAAATTTTCTCCCTGCTTCTGGCTGCCAATTCATTGTCCCCCTTACTCTCAAAATGCCTTCTCGGAACTTTGTCTTCCTGAAAGCCTTTCTTAAGTAACGCCCCCTTCATTTGGATATAGTTTGTTCTTACTGATACGATTGTGACGATAATGAATTAAGTAGACTTGCTAATTGCATTCATTAGTTCTAATGGCATTTTTATAGATTTTGGTGTTTTTTTTAAACAAATATATCATTTACAAAGAAAGATAATTTTACTTTCCAGTCTTTGAGTTCTAATTCATACCTTAATGTCCTGGCTAGTACTTCGAGTACCATGCTGAACAGAAGTGATATGAGTGGGCGTTCTTGCTTTTCTCCTGTGTCTTAGGGAGAAAGTATTTAGTCTTGTATCACTAACTGTGGTATGATCTGTGCTTTTTCATAGTTGCACTTTATCAGGTTTCAGAATTTCTTTTTTAATTCTAGTTTACTGAGAGTTTTTAATCAGGAATGGAGATTGTTTCATTGGATGTGCTTTTTAAAATATATTAAAATATGTTTTTTCTTTTTTAGTTTGTTAACATGGTGAATTATTTTGACTGACTTTTGAACATTAAACAACCCTGGATTCCTGGGATAAGCCCCATTGGTCATGATGGAGTTTTTTTTTTTTTTTCTGAGACAGAGTCTCGCTCTGTCGCCAGGCTGGAGTGCAGTGGCGCAGTCTCGACTCACTGCAACCTCCGCCTCCCAGGTTCAAGCGATTCTCCTGCCTCAGCCTCCTGAGTAGCTGGTACTACAGGCACACACCACCATGCCCAGCTAAGTTTTGTATTTTTAGTAGAGATGGGACGGGGTTTCACTGTGTTGGCCAGGCTGGTCTCAAACTCCTGGCCTCATGTGATCCACCCGCCTCGACCTCCCAAAAGTGCTGGGATTACAGGCGTGAGCCACTGTGCCTGGCCATCATTTTTTTTTTCTTTTTTTTTTTTTTTTTATTTAACAAAAAAAGTTTTAACATAAAAAATGCACATGACTTTTTTTTTTTTTTTTTTTTTTTTTTGACAAAAAGTCTCACTCTGTTGCCCAGGCTAAGGTGCAGTGGCACGATCTCCACTCACTGCAACCTTCACTTCCTGAGTTCAGGTGTGTGCCACCGCACCCGGCTAATTTTTATAAATTTATTAGCGATAGGGTTTCGCCATGTTGACCCACCTTAGTCTCCCAAAGTGCTAGGATTACGGGCATGAGCCACCATGGCCAGCCAACCTATGGATTATTTAGAAGTGTTATTTGATTTCCAAATACTTGGAAGTTTCTACATATCTTTCTGTTATTGATTTCTACTTTAATTTTATTGTACCAAAGAATAGACTTTGTGTTTCTAGGGTCCCCAAGACTATGCCTAGGTTCAGTGATTACTTAGGAGAACTCACAGGGCCCAGCATATAGTCATACTCATGACTAAGATTTATTTCAGTGAAAAAATACAGTGCAAAATTAAAAGGGAAAAGGTGCTGGTAGAAACCAGGTGCCCAGGTGCAAGCTTCCAAAAGTCTTTTCCCAGTAGAACATACAGGACACACTTAATTCCCCCAGGAACAAGTTGTAACAATGTGTGTGAAGTGTTGTCTACTAGGAAAGCTTGCCTGAGCCTAGGAATCCAGGGTTTTTATCAGGAGCTAGTTTGGTACCTAGCATGTACCAAAATTTCAGGCTTCCAGTAGGAAAACAGGTGTTCTGCATGAACCGCATGGTATGTAGAGTTTGACACAGTAAACCACCCTTATCAATTAGAGAATGGTGGAAACAGTCCTGAAATTTAGATTCCCAGATGCCACCCAAGAGCCAACCTTTTTGCAAGCTGACTTTTCCAAGGATAGTAGCCTCTGGTTATGCTATTTGAATTCTTTTTGGTACACTTTGTATAACTGAATCCTTTAAAATGTATTGAGATTTGTTTTATGGTACAGAATATGGTCTATCTAGGTAAATATTATTTGTGCATTTGAAAGCAATGTATGTCCGCTGTTGTTGGATTTATTATTATTATTTGAGACGGAGTTTTGCTCTTGTTGCTCAGGCTGGAGTGCAATGGCGTGATCTCGGCTCACTGCAACCTCCGTCTTCCAGGTTCAAGTGATTCTCCAGCCTTGGCCTCCTGAGTAGCTGGGATTACAGGCATGCGCCACCACGTCTGCCTAATTTTTTTTTTTTTTTTTTTTTTTTTGTATTTTTAGTAGCGACGGGGTTTCACCATATTGGCCAGGCTGGTCTCGAACTCCTGATCTCAGGTGATCCACCTGCCTCGGCCTTCCAAAGTGCTGGTATTGCAGGTGTGAGCCTCTGTGCTTGGCCTGGATTTAATATTTTATAAATGTCAATTAGGTCAAGTCGGTTGGTAGTGTTGTTCAAGTTTTCTATATCTTTACTAGTTTGCTGTCTACTTGCTCTATCAATTATTGAGGAAGGGTACTGAGATTTCCGACTACAATTATGGACCTACCCATTTCTCCTTACAGTTCTATGTTTTGACTTCATGTATTTTGTTGTAAGGTGCATAAATATTTAGAACTGTAATGACCTCTTGATGAATTATACTCTCTGGCCATATTAAATGAACCTCTTTATTTTTGGTAACTTTTTTTGCATTGAAATTTACTTTTTCTAATATTACTATAGCCACTCCAGCTTTCTTTTAATTAACGTTAGCCTGGTATATTTTTCTCCCATTTTAAAATTTGTTTCTTTGTTTTTAAAGTAGCCTTGTAGGCAGCATATAGTTGGGTCTTGCTTTTGCAGTGGCGCGATTTCGGCTCACTGCAACCTCTGCTTCCTGGGTTCAAGCAATTTCCCTGCCTCAGCCTCCCGAGTAGCTGGGATTATAGGTGCCCGCCACCATGCCTGGCTGATTTTTGTGTTTTTAGTAGAGACGGGGTTTCACTATGTTGGCCAGGCTGGTCTTGAACTCTTGACCTCAGGTGGTCTGCCCGCCTAAGCCTCCCAAAGTGCTGGGATTATAGGCATAAGCCACCACGCCTGGCCTGAGTCTTGCTTTTTAAAAATAATTTGATTTTACAATTTTTGTTCAGATCATTGCCATTTAATGTGATATTGATACGGTGTGGCTTAAACTTACTATCTTGCTACTTGTTTTCCATTAGTTCCATATATTATTTATTTTTCTTCTTTTTCTGCCTTCCTTTTCCCTAAGTATTTTTAAATTTCATTTTATCTTCTTTTTTGGTTAATTAGCTGTATTTCTTTGTGTATTATTTTAGTGATTTATAATGTGCATCTTTTACATACCACAGTCTATCTTCAAATAGTATAGTATCACTTTCGTTATAAGAACTTTACAATTAGGCTGGGCACGGTGGCTCACGCCTGTAATCCCAGCACTTTGGGAGGCCAAGGTGGGTGGATCATCTGACGTCAGGAGTTCGAGACCAGCCTAGCCAACATGGTGAAACCTTGTCTCTACTAAAAATACAAAAATTAGCTGGGCGTGGTGGTGGGCGCCTGTAATCCAAGCTACTTGGGAGGCTGAGGCAGGAAAATCGCTTGAATCTGGGAGGCGGAGGTTGCAGTGACCCGAGATCGTGCCATTACGCTCCAGCCTGGGCAACACAGCAAAACTCTGTCTCAAAAATAAAAAGAAAACTTTACAACTGTATGTCTCCATTTCACCCCTCCCAGGTTTTGTATTATTGTTATGCATTTTACTTATACATATGTTATAAATCCCACAATATGTTATTTTTCAAATTTTACTTTATTTATTTATTTTTTGAGATAGAGTCTCACCCTGTTGCCCAGGCTGGAGTGCAGTGGCGTGATCTGCGCTCACTGCAACCTCTGCCTTCTGGGTTCAGGCAGTTCTCCTGCCTTAGCCTCCTGAGTAGCTGAGATTACAGACATCTACCACCATGCCCAGCTGCCCAGCTGATTTTTGTATTTTTACTTGAAACGGGATTTCGCCATGTTGGCCAGGCTGGTCTCAAACTCCTGACCTCAAGTGATCTGCCCATTTCGGCCTCCCAAAGTCCTGGGATTAGAGGTGTGAGCCACCGCCCCGGCCATAGATTATTATTTTTGTTTTAAATTAACCATTTGAGGAACGACCAGACTATTTTCAAAAAGGGCTGCACCATTTTACAATCCTACCAGCAGTATATGAGGGTTCCAGTTTCTCCAGATCCTTTTCATTGTTTGGCACTTTTATTGTCAGCTATCCTACCGGGTAGGAAATGGTATTTTCATTTGCGTTTGCCTAAAGGCTAATGATTTTGAGCATGTTTTCATGCACTTATTGGCTATTTGTATATCATTGTTGGAGAAATATCTATTCAGATCCTTTGCCCATTTTTAAATTGGGTTACTTGTCTTATTGTTCAATTATAATATTTCTTTATATATCTAGATATAAATCCCTTTTTAGACACATGTTTTGTGAAATTTTCTCCTAATCTGCGGGTTGATGCACTAAACTTTTAATTTTGATAAAGTTCAGTTCATCTTTTTTTTTCTTTTGCTATTTGTGCTTTTGGCATATCTATGTAGACTTTGCTTAACCTAAGGTCACAATGATCGAATTCTATATTTTCTTCTAAGATTGTTATAGTTTTAACTCTTAAATTTACATCTCTGATCTATTTTGAGTAAATTTTTGTGTATGGTGTAGGGGAGGAGTCTAACTTAATTCTTTTGCATGAGGATGTATAGTTTTTCCAGCCCTATTTGTTGAAAAGACCATTCTTTTAATTCATTTAATTATCTTGGCAACTTTCTTGTGAAATTGGCTGTAATTGAGGGTTTATTTCTAGATTCTCAATTCTATTCCATTGATCTATATGTCTGTCTTTATGCTGTTACCACAATACACTGATTATTGTAGTTTTGTATTACGTTTTGAGATTAGGGAGTTTGAGTCCTCCAACTTTGTTCTTTTTCAAAATTGTTTTGGCACTTCTGGATCCCTTGAATTTCCGCATGAATTTTAGGATCAGCTTCTCCATTTCTACAAGGAAGTCAGTTGAGATTGTGATAGAAATTGTGCTGAACTTACAGATCAATTTGGCAAATACTGCCATTTAAACAAAATGTTGCTCTATGAACATTTGCTGCTTTTTCATTTATTTAGATCATTTTTAATTTATTTCAACGTTTTATGGTTTTCAGAGTATAAGTGTTGCACTTCTTCTGTTAAATTTATTCCTAAGAGTTTATTCTTTTTGATGTTAGGTTTTTCTTTTTTCTTTTTCTTTTTTTTTTGTTTTTGTTTTTGTTTTTGAGACAATGTCTCACTCTGTCACCCAGGCTACAGCGCAGTGGCATGATCACAGCTCACTGCAGCCTCGACCTCCTGGGCTCAAGTGATCTTTCTACTTCAACCTCCTGAGTAGCCAGGACCAGAGTTGCATGGCACCATGCCTGCCTAATTTTTTAACTTTTTGTAGAGACAGGGTTTTGCTATGTTGCCTAGGCTGGTCTTGAACTCCTGGGCTCAAGTGATCCTCCCGCCTCAGCCTCCCAAAGTGCTGGGATTACAGGCCTGAGCCACCGCACCCAGCCCAATGTTAGTTTACATGTAATTGTTTTCACAATTTTATTTTTGGTTTGTTCACTGCTAATATGTAGAAATACAATGGATTTTAATACATAAATCTTGTATCCTGCAAACTTGCTGAACTCATTTATTAGTTGTGATAGTTTTTCATTGGATTCCTTAGGATTTTCTTTATACAGGATCATGTCATCTGCAAATAGGGATAGTTTAAATTCTTCCTTTTAAGTCTAGATGCTCTTTGTTTCATTTTCTGCCTAATTGTCCTCCAGTACAATGTTGGCCAAAAGTGGCAAGCCTGGATATTTATCTTGTTTTTGGTCTCAGGGGGACCACTATGATCTTCAGTCATTTGCCACTAAGTATGATGTTAGCTGATTTTTTTTTTTAAGATGGCCTTTATTGGGTTAAGGAAGTTCCTTTTTACTCCTAGTTTTCTGTGCATTTTTATTAAGAAAGGGTATTGACTTTTGTTAAATGCTTTTGCTGCTTCTATTGAGATGATCATTGTAGTTTTTGTTATTTATTCTACTGATGTGGTATATTACATTGATTTTTGTATATTAAACTAACTTTGCATTCCTGGGATAAATCCCACATGGTCATGGTATATAATCCTTTTTTTTTTTTTTTTTTTTTCTTTTTGAGACAGGGTCTCATTCTGTCGCCAGGCGGGAGTGTAGTGGCACGATCTCGGCTCACTGCAACCTCTGGCTCCTGGGTTCAAGCAATTCTCCTGCCTCAGCCTCCCACGTAGCTGGGTTTATAGGCATGTGCCACCACACCTGACTAATTTTTGTATTTTTAGTAGAGACAGGGTTTCACCATGTTGGCCAGGCTGGTCTTGAACTCCTGACCTCAGGTGATCTGCCCACCTTGGCCTTCCAAAGTGCTGGGATTACAGGCGTGAGCCACTGCACCTAGCCTATAATCCTTTTTTATAGATTGCTATATTTGACTTGCTAGTATATTTTATTAAGAATTTTCACATCTATGTTCATAAGACATAATGGTCTATAGTATTGTTTGTGTGTGTGTGTGTGTTTTCTTATGGTGTCTTTTTCTAGTCAGGGTAATACTGGTCTCATAGAATGAATTGGGAAGTGTTCCCTTTGTTTTTGGAGGGTGGGGGTGGAGGGAGGGTTTGTAAATAATTGATATTAATTTTTCTTTAAATATTTGATAGAATTCCCCAGTGAGCTTTGTTGCCTAGGCTGGAGTGGATCTTATGGATCTTAGCCCACTGTAACCTTGATCTCCTAGGTTCAAGTGATCGTCCTGCCTCAGCCTTCTGAGTAGCTAAGACTACAGGTGTGTACCACCACACCCAGCTAATTATTTTGTTTTTGTGGAGGTGGGGTTTTGCTATTTTGCCCAGGCTGGTCTTGAACTCCTGGCGTCAAGCAACCCTCCCACCTTGTGCTCCCAAATCGTTAGAACTACAGCCACCTCTCCTGGCACTGGGCTTTGCTTTATAGGATTTTTTTTTTTTATTATGAATTTAGCTTATTATAGGCCTATTCAGATTTTCTGTTTCTTACAAAGTCAGTTTTGGTAGTTTGTGTCTTTCTAGGAATTTGTCTATTTCATCTAGGTTTTCTAATTTGTTGGCATACAGTTCATGTCTGGTGATTTTTATTGGATGCTAAACATTGTAAGTTTTATATTATTGGATGGTGGATCTTTGTGTATCTCTGTAAATATTATTGAGCTTTGTTCTGGATCGACGCTCTTTGATCCATTTGGGTGTTGCTTTTAAGCTCTGTTAGATGGAAGCAGAACAGTACTTTGGATTAGTGTTCTTCACTACTGAAGCAACTGAATCTTCTGAGTCTTCTACTTAGTGCCCCATGAATGATGGTTTTTACTCTGTCTGGTGAGATTAGGCACAATTCCTGGCCCCATGTGAGTTCCAAGGATTGTTTCTTCTAATCATTTTGGGTAGTTATTTCACCAGCTTAGGGCAGTTTTCTCACATAAACGTGCTGTTTTTGAACTCAGCTGAATACTCAGAGGGTCTCTTACAGATCTCTGGAGATCTTTCTCTGTGCAGCTCTTTTCTTTCTTGGTACTACTGTACACTGCAAATTCTGATTCCTTGGCCTTTTCAGGCTCTAGCTCCGGCTCCTCAAGTAAAGGTATTTCTCTGAGTTCCCCCTGGGTTTCCCTCCCTGTTCTGTGACTGGGAAACTCCCTAGGCAGCAAGCTAGGCCAATCATAGGCCACCTTCTTCGTTTGCCGTGTCTCAGGGATCACATCACTGTCCCGTGCTGCCTGTGGCCAGTATCTTAAAAAATGTTTTATATATTTCATCCAGTTTCTTAGTTGTTTCAGATATGAGGATAAATATTGCTCTCGTTACTTCACCTTTTCTGGAAGCGGAAGTCTTGCCTTTTCTTAAAATATCAGGAATTCTTTAGGGGTTGCTTCCAGAGTATGAGATATTCTTTGGAATTTCCGTAGGGGGAAAATCTTCCTTCTTTCAGGATGGATTTGATTTTGAGGAGCAACCAGGAGTATGTTTTCAGGTCTGGATATGTGATTTCTCATCTGGGTAATACTGTTTGGGGTCCAAAATGAGCTCAGTGTAATAAGGCAGATTTCCTTGTGTGATTTGTAAACTAGTTTGGAAACAAAATAAGAGTTGCAAAGTATTTTCATTGGTAACCTGATTAAGATAAGGATAAAACTTCTTAGGGGTCTGTATCTTGAAAAATAACTTTAGTTTGAATGCTTCTCTGTATTTGCTGGTATATATTATTGTTTATGTTTAAAATTTGAACTGAAGTATTTAAGAAAGCTTGGTTTTATGTGATAGTGTCCCTCCAACTTGATTATAAACTTACTGATATTTGAATACTTTTGTACATTTCTCCTTACTACATTGCACTCTTAACTGTGGAAGCTTCTTTTCTTTTCTTTTTCTTTTTTTTCTTTTTACATATTTTTTTGAGACAGAGTTTCACTCTGTCACCGGGCTGGAGTGCAGTGGCATGATTTCATCTCACTACAACTTCAACCTCCAAGGCTCAAGTGATCCTCCTACCTCACCTTCCTGAGTAGCTGGGACTACAGGCACGTGCCACCATGCCCATTTAATTTTTGTATTCTTTGTAGAAATGGGGTTTTGCCATGTTGCCCAGGCTAGAATGTGGAAGCTTCTTATATCATGAAAATCAACTAATTAATTTTTGTGTTAAGAAACTGAGATCACTCTGTCAAAAATACGTTGCATGATACAAAGTATGTAAAATTGATTTTTGATAACTGTACAGTTTATAATGCCTTCATAAGTTTAATTAAAAGCTATTCATATACGATGTTAAATTCCAGTAGCACGAGCACATATCTGTATTTGTCTTATACTGTGGAAATTATGTGAATGCCCTAGTTCAAAGAGATGCCTTGACTCTGGATATATTAGGGTTCTCTAGAGAGACAGAACCTACAGAATATATATTTATATAGATACATGAGAGAGGATTTAGTAGGAGAATTGGCTCCTGTGATTATGGAGGCCGAAAAGTCCCACAATAGCCCGTCTGCAAGTCGGAGAACCAGAGAAGCTCAGTCGTGGCTCAGCCCAAGTTGAGATGCTCAAGAACCAAGGAAGCCAGTGGTGTAACTTTCAGTCCAAGGCTGAAGGCCTGAGAGCCCCAAGAGGCTACTGGTGCAAATCTCAGAGTTCAAAGGCTGAAGATCGTGGAGTTGTGATGTTCAAGGGCAGGAGGAGGAGGGAATCCCATTCTGGAAGAGACAGAGAATGCACCCTTCTTCTACGGGGTTTTTCCATTCAGGCCCCTAGCCAATGGGATAGTGCCTGCTCACATTGAGGGCAATAGTCCCTCTCACTCCCCGACTTACCTGTCAGTCTCCTCTGGAAACACCCTCACAGGTACACCCAGAAGCAATGCTTCACCAGCCACCTAGGGATCTCTCAACACAGTCAAGTTGATACCTAAGATTAACCATCACAGTGGATATGTTATGTCATTAACCAAAGAATATCCATAGAACCCAGTAGATTGGAATATACACTCTATCATATGCCACCTTAATCACTGGGTCAAATTCTTTTTTGGGGGAAAGGGGTTAAAATTCTTTTTCCATAGTCTGTTTTCCAGCACCCTAAGATCCTATTAACCTCATCTCACCCCCAGTTTGGAAAGATAAGGACTTTAAAAAAGTATTCTTATGGTTTGAATTCTTAGATTTTTAGCTTTCAGCTTTTATTTTTTTTAGTTTCATCTTTTTAGTTAACTGTATAGTTTCACAGTTCCTTTATAGTAAATAGTGAACCTTATAGTAGATAGAGTGGATATTCTTTTACTTACGTGGTTTGTTCTTTTTTTTTTTGAGATGGAGTCTTACTCTGTTGCCCAGGCTGGAGTGCAGTGGTGCAATCTCGGGTCACTACAACCTCCGCCTCCTGGATTCAGGTGATTGTCCTGCCTCAGCCTCCTGAGTAGCTGGGACTACAGGCGCGTGCCACCATGCCCAGCCAATTTTTGGGTTTTTAATAGAGACGAGGTCTCACCATGTTGGCCAGGCTGGTCTCGAACTCCTAGCCTCGGGTGATCCTCCCACCTTGGCCTCCTGAAGTGCTGGGATTGCAGGCATGAGCCACTGCGCCTGGCATCTTGGTTTGTTCTTTATCTGGATGTTCTTGTTTAATATCTTAGTAACATTTCGTTGTCTTGTTTTCTTTTCATTTTCTTTCAGTTCTGTGTTTTGTTTAAGTAAAAGGAAGGTTACAACAGGAAAATGTTCTTTTATTTTTTATTTCTACAGATGAGGTCTCACCGTGTTGCCCAGGTTGGTCTTAAACTCCTGGCCTCAAGTAGTCCTCTCCACCTCAGCCTCCTAAAATGCTGGGATTACAGGAATGAACCACTGCACCTCGCCAGATTTTTCTTTTAAATCCATATATATGAGGTGGACTTTTTACCTTGAAATTTGCACTGAAATTTTTAATTCTTATTTTTAATTAATTTAGAATTCCATACATACTATTTTTATGGCCACATATTTTTCATGGAGAGTAAAAACCACACTTTAGTAAACAATAGTGTAAAGGTAGCATTGTCCTTTGTTTCCAGGACCTAGCCACAAATTTGCTGTGAAAGTTTTTTGTTTTTTGTTTTTGAGACAGTATCTCGCTGTCTCACCCAGGCTGTAGTGCAGGTACAATCATGCCCCACTGCATGCAGCCTCAAATTCCTGGGCTCAAGCAACCCTCACACCTCAGCCTCCTGAGTAGTTGGGATCACAGGTACACACTACCATGTCGACTGATATAAAATTTTTTTTTTTTGTAGAGATGGGGTTTCCCTATGTTGTCCAGGCTGATCTCAAACTCCTGGGCTCAAGGGATCCTCCTACCTCACTCTCCCAAAGTGCTGGGATTACAGGTGTGAACTACTGCACCTGGCCTAAAAGTTGTTTTAAGGAATATTTTGTGTTATTTTTCAGTGTTTAGTTTCTTTGAGTATAACTTTGTAAGAGCTTTTTTAAAAAAATTTTTTTTTGAGATGGAGTTTCACTCTCATTGCCCCAGGTGGAGTGCAATGGCACGATCTCGGCTCACCGCAACCTCCGCCTCCTAGGTTCAGGCGATTCTCCTGCCTCAGCCTCCAGAGTATCTGGGATTACAGGCATGTGCCACCATGTCTGGCTAATTTTGTATTTTTAGTAGAGATGGGGTTTCTCCATGTTGGTCAGGCTGGTCTTGAACTCCCAATCTCAGGTGATCCACCCACCTTGGCCTCCCAAAAGTGCTGGGATTACAGGCATGAACCACTGCGCCCGGCCAAGAGCTTCTTTCAGACAGAAAGAATTAGGGGTTCTTTTCTATACCACACATTTATTAAAAGAGATTTTCACGGCTATCAGTTGTGAAATGAGGTTCCTATTTCGCTGGAGTGTTTGTGGCATGTTAGTTGTGTTGTAGGAGGTGGGGAGTTGGGAGGATTGGTGTATATTAAAAGAAAAAATTTTAACTAATTATGTTTTATGTAGGTACAGGTGTTGTATTTATTAAAGTGTTCATTCTGTGCCTATTTTTTCGTATCTTCTAAAATACCCTTCATTGTAATTAATTATAGGTTGTTTTATGTCTTAGTTCTTGCTTTAATCTGGCTTTATAGTTTTTTTCTCTAAGAGAGACATTTGAGTTTTGCGTGTTCTATGTGCCTTTGTCATTTATTTGGATAATAAAATCGACAAGTAACTGGGCTAAAGTATATAATTTTCATTTCTTGTAGATGTTCTATTACTTGACTTTTATTTTGTGATTTAGTAACTTCTTGGATTTTGTGACTTTATTTGATTTGATTCTTTTAATGACTTAAATTGGGATTTAACTTTTGAAATTAGTGTTCTTTGATACATCAGAAAATCTCATGCTGTTTTTCTTTAAACATAAAAAGAAAGGGTGAAGCTTGTTGACAGAGATCTGCTTTTTTAACTTTGTCTTCACTCCATTCTGATACCATCTGCTAAAGGCTGATTTCAGTGTTGCCTTCAGAAAGAAATTAAAATAAGACTTAATGTTGAAGTGGAATAAAATATTGTAACTAATAATACAGTTATATCTTTATAGATATTCAAAGTAGAATATTTTAATGGTGATAAGTTTGAGGAAAAGAATTAGTTCAAATTAATTTACAGGTATTTTTAGAAAAAAATGGTATATTTCAGGAAGGTTGACAGGATCATTTTAATAAAAACCCATTTTTAGATTCACAATTCCTTATCAGAAACTCTTAAGGGCCAGATGTATTTTATAGTTCAGATTTTTTTTTTTTTTTTTTTTTTTGAAAACTAATAAGATGCACTTACCATATGTTATACAATGCCCCTGCAGGGTCAGAGGCAGCACTTCAGAGTCAAATACATTAGTATTTCAGCAGCCAAAGCTATGACTAAAGTCTAAAGTGGGTAGACTATAAATAGTCTCATGTCAGTTCAGGTCAGACCTTGCCACCAATTAAATTCCCATCAGGTTTTGCCACCAATGAATTCCAGAAAAGTTTTGGTTTTCAGAAGTTTTTGGATTTTGGAATTGTGGGTAAGGGACCGTAGACTGTATTTACTTTCTTAGCTCTAACATTTGCTAGCATTTGTTACTCTCTGAAAATGGAACCCACTTTCCTTTTTTTTTTCTGCTACAGGATGTAAGATTAAATCTGTTCTTTCTCTATAGGCCAGTTAATAGAAATTAGGACACCTCTTCACAAAGCTCAATACCTTAGGCAGTTGCCACTGTCTCCTGACACCTCCACTAGATACTTCCTACTCGTCGCTGGCTTTATATGAAGGATCTCATAGTTCCCCTCTTCTCCTTTCTCCTTTCGGAGGTACCTCGTGGTAATAAATGCTAAGTAAAAGAGATTTAAAATGTACAGTACTTCGTGTAATATCTATCCTGTCTCAAGTAGAAATGTTTCAGAAGGTGCAACATGCTTTCTCTGGACCGACTTTTCCTATTACCAGCGAATGTGGAAGCTTAAAAAGTAACGTATACTTGTGTACCATTTGGACTTCGGTATTACCATAAAGGAATATATACTTAGGATAACATGAAAGTCCAAATGCTACAGAAGTATAAAGGAAAAGCAGAAGCTTTCTCTTGCCCTGCTGCGCCCCTCACCCCTCCAGCTTCTGACCACAAGGTTTGGACCCTTTTAAAATAATTTTTTTCTTTAGCTCAGACATTCCAGGGGACAGTTTGGGGAATTCTGATTAGGCATTATAACCCCACTTGGATTGATTTTGTGTTCATTGTATGTTAAATTATGGAGATGGCCTTTTTTGTGTTAACTGGCAGTTATAGCTTTTATTTCTAGAGCGATTTGTTCAGATTGCATGGTTTTGAACTGTTAATGAAATACTTTTTGTTTGTTTGGAGACAGGATCTTGCTCCATCGCCCATGCTGGAGTACATTGGCGCGATCATAGCTCACTATAACCTCAAACACCTAGGCTCAGTCTTCCCACCTCAGCCTTTTGGAAAGCTGAGACTACAGGCATACACCACTACGCCTGACTGATTTTTAAAAATCTTTTTGTAGAGACAGGGTCTCACTGTGTTGCCCAGACTGGTCTTGAATGCCTGGACTCGAGCGATTATCTGACCTCTGCCTCTCAAAGCACTGGGATTACAAGATACATTTTTTAAAATATTAATTGTGATAGATTGAAAATGTCTGAGTATTATTCAAACACAGAGATTGAAATATAAATTATTGATCTATTTAATGAAAAATAATTTTTAAGAGTCAAAAACAGCATATAATATATTTGACAGTGAGGTTTCCCTAACGGAGCGCTTACTTAAGAAACGGGGTGTTGGCTCATTCACCAAGTCAGTTGTTCTCAAGGTAAGCACATGGGCAGTGGGATGCAGATCTCATCCTACTAATTACTCCCAAGGATGTTGTTGACATTATTTATGTTCTTAAATCCATAATAAAGAAGATCACGATGCATTTAAACATGAATGTCCTTTTTGGGAAAGTGTAAACTTTTGTCTTAATATGGAATCCACATTCTTTTATTGTTCAGTTCAACAAACTTTTATTGAGCGCTAACTTAGTCAGGAACTGTCTTTGGCCTGGCAAGGTGGCTCATGCCTGTAATCCCAGCACTTTGGGAGGCCCAGGAGGGCAGATCACCTGAGGTCAGGAGTTTGAGACCAGCCTGGCCAACATGGGGAAACCCTGGCTCCGCTAAAAATACAAAAATTAGCCGGGCATGGTGGCACGTGCCTGAAATCCCAGGTACTCAGGAGGTGGAGGCTGGAGAATCACTTGAACCTGGGAGGCGGAGGTTGCAGTGAGCCAAGATCGTGCCATTGCACTCCAGCCTGGGCAACAGAGCAAGACTCTGTCTCAAAAAAAAAAAAAAAAAAAAAAAGAAAGCTGGCTTCACAGTGGAGGTATAGAGCATTGGGACATAAGCTAGAACAAAAGATCAGAATCACTTTTGCTTGTCATAATGAGGCTATAAGATATTTCCTTTCAAATGAGGGCACACGTAATAAGTATTGGCTGACATGTGTTCTACTTAAGGACATTCAGTCTCAAGTTGTTTGGTCAAGTCCCTAACAGGCAGTCACCCGCAGACTCCTATCCCCCACTGCCCCACACCCTACACATACATAGGGCCTTGGTTGTTTTTTTTTTTTTCCAATCCTTGTACTTAGAGCCATATATGTGGGACAGCAGAAATGGTCATTGGGATTCCAGGGTGCCTGTTTCCTAGCTGAGAGTCTCAGAGTCCTTGTTTTTGCAGAGTGTAATATAGAACACTTTTTTTGTTAAGTGAAGGTCAAGAACTCTTTGTCTTCCTTTAGGGACAGCAAGTCCTGTGGAGCCTTTTAGGATTCAGTACTCTGCATTAAACAGGAGCTTCTCTAATATGGCTGGAAACTGTTGGGGGTGGATTAGAGATTTTTAAGGATCTTATGGCAAGCTTTGGCTGGTAGAGTACAAGAATCTAGTGGTGTCTTTTATTGGGGTATTGGGGTTGCTGGGAACTATGACATTACAAAAAGCCACTAGTCGTTAACTGAAGGAAAAAATCCTGGTCAATGAAGGGAAACTTAACTATAAAATCAACTTAGTAGAAATAAACCATTAAGTGGTACTAATATGGGCAGACACAGTGGCTCCCACCTGTAATCCCAGCATGTTGGGAGGCTGAGGCAGGTGGATCTCTTAAGGCAAGGAGTTCGAGACCAGTCTGGGTAACATGGTGAAGCTTCATCTCTACTAAAAATAAAAAATTAGCAGCCAGGGCTGGGTGCGGTGGCTCATGCCTGTAATCCCAGCACTTTGGGAGGCCGAGGTGGGCGGATCACCTGATGTCAGGAGTTCGAGACCAACCTGGCCAACATAGTGAAACCCCGTCTCTACTAAAAACAAAAAACAAAACAATACAAAAAATTAGTCGGGCATGGTGGCGTCTGCCGGTAGTCCCAGCTACTTTGGATGCTGAGGCAGGAGAATCGCTTGAACCTGGGAGGTGGAGGTTGTAGTGAGTGGAGATTGTGCCACTGCACTCCAGCCTAGGCAATGAGAGTGAAACTCCATCTCAAAAAAAAAAAAAAAAAAAAGCCGGATGTGATGGCCTGTCCCTGTAGTCCCAGCTACTCAGGAGGCTGAGGCACGAGAATTGCTTGAACCTGGGTGGCAGAGTCTGCAGTGAGCTGAGATCACACCACTGCTCTCCAGCCTGGGTGACAGAGTGAAAGTCGCTCTGTCTCAAAAAAAAAAAAAAAAGAAAAGAAAAGAAAATGGTAACTAGTTCAAGCTAATAATTTAAGAGTAAATAAAAGATATATGTATGGAAAAACTATCTTTAGAGTATATGAAATTAGTACATTTCAAGATGGTGGGCCAGGCATGGTGGCTCATGACTGTAATCTCAGCACTTTTGGGAGGCTGAGGTGGGAGGATTGCTTGAGCCCAGGAGTTCAAGACCAGCCTGGGAAACATAGTGAGACTTTATCTCTATAAAAAATAAAGAAAATGGCCAGGCATGGTGGCTCACGCCTGTAATCCCTGCACTTTGGGAGGCCAAGGCAGTTGGATCATGAGGTCAGGAGATCGAGACCATCCTGGCTAACACGGTAAAACCCAGTCTCTACTAAAAATAGAAAAAAATTAGCCAGGCGTGGTCGTGGGCGCCTATAGTCCCAGCTACTTGGCAGGCTGAGGCAGGAGAATGGCATGAACCCTGGAGGCGGAGCTTGCAGTGAGCCAAGATCACGCCACTGCACTCCAGCCTGGGTGACAGAGCGAGACTCCGTCTCAAAAAAAAATAAAATAAAATAAAATAAAGAAAATTAGCTGGGCATGGTGGTGTGTGCCTGCATTCCCAGCTACTCGGGAGGCTTAGGTGGGAGGATTGCTTGAGCCTGGAAGGTGGAGGCTGCAGGGAGCCGTGGTTGTACCACTGCACTCCAGCATAGGCAACAGAGCGAGACCTTGTCTCAGACAAAAATACTGTTACCATAAAACACATGCAATTTCAGTGCTTTGAGATCTGTCATGACTTGTATGGTCTTCTTTGTGAATAGTTCTATGTGTACCTGAAAAAAATGTATGTTCTGCTATTCTTGGGTATAGTGTGCTATTAATGTCAATTTAGCCAAGTTGATTGTTGGTTCTGTTCATATATATATATATATTCTTACTGATTTTCTTTCTACATTGATATAATGTAGTTTCTGAGAAGTGTTGAAATTTCCAACTATAATTGTGGATTTGTCTATTTCCCCTTTCAATTCTGTTCCTTTTTGCTTCATGCATTTTGAGCCTCTGTAACTATGTGTATATATACATTTAGGATTTTTATGTCTTCTCAATGAATTTAGCCCTTTGTAATTATAGAATGTCTCCTTATCCCTGGTAATATGTCTTATCCTGAAGCCTATATTGTGTGATATTAATATGGTCACTCCAGCTTATTTATGTATTTGTATATCTTTTTGGTTCCTTTTACTTTTAACTTATTCGTGTCTTTATTTTTTTAATGAATTTAATTTAGATAGTAGATAGTTGGATTTTTAAAGTCCAATCTTAACCGTCTTTGTTTTTTAATTGAAGTGTTTAGACCACTTACATTTGTGTCATTTTCAATATGGTTGGGTTTAAGTTTATCATTTTGCTGTTTGTTTTCTATTTATCCCATCTGTTTTCTGTTTATTCTTTCCTCTTTTCCTGGCTTCTTTTTGGTTATGTTTTTACTATTCCATCTCCTCTGTTAGCTATAAACCTTTGTTTTGCTTTTATAACAGTTGCTTTATGGCTTAAAATATGCATCTTTAACTTATGCAGTCTGCCTTAAAATAATATGCCACTTCATTTATAGCGTAAAAACTTCAAAAAGTGCACTTTCATTTTCCCATTATATCTTTGGACTATTGTCATACATTTTACTTTGACATGTTAAATGTCCCACAATTCATTGTTACCAATTTTGCTTTTAATGACAAAAAGTCTGAAAAAGAAAAGTATTTTCCATGTACCCACATATTTGCCATTTCCAATGCCCTTTATTCTTTTGTTTAGATCTGAGTTCCCATCTGTATTATTTTATTTAGCCTAAAAAGCTTCACCGTTTTTTGTACTAAGGATTTCTTCTAGGCTGTGCACGGTGGCTCATGCCTGTAATCCCAGCACTTTGGGAGGCCAAGGCAGGAGGATAGCTTGAGCCCAGAAGTTCAAGACCAGCTTGAGCAACATGGCAAAAAATACAAAATTAGCCAGACATGGCAGCAGACATCTGTAGTTCCAGCTACTCAGGAGGCTGAGATAGATCACTTGAGCCTGGGGAGGCTGAGGCTGCAGTGAGCCGTGGTCATTCAGTGGGCCACAGATTTCTTCTAGTAGAGACCTGGTGGCAATTAATTGTCTTAGCTTTTGTTCTTGAAAAATCTCTTTATTTCTCCATCTTTTTTGAATGCTATTTTTGCTGGATATCAAATTTTAGATAGACAGTTTCTATCTTTTGGCACCTTAAAGGTACTTTTCTGTTGTATTGTTAAAGATCCCTATCTTGTATTGTTTCTTTTGTAGAGACAGCCTCTCTCCCTTTGCCCAGGCTAGTCTTGAACTGCTGGCCTCAAGCAGTCTTCCCACCTAAGCCTCTCAAAGTGCTGGTATTTTAGGCGTGAGCCACCACAACCAGCCAATCACAAGTAATTTTTATTAAGAGACTGAAAAAATGCTTTAATGAAAAGTCTTCCAGTAGTACTGTAGTATGGATGCTTCATAAAAAAACTTTCCACTACTGTTTCTAAGCTTTACCTTTAGCTTGACAATGTGTATCTTTAAAGCCTTAAAAAATATCCACATACCCTGTGACCCAGCAATTCTTAGCTGGGTGTGGGGGTGTGCACCTCTAGTCCCAGCTACTCTGAGGACTGAGTTTGGAGGGTTGCTTCAGCCCAGGAATTTGAGACTAGCCTGAGCAAAGTACCAAGACCCTATCTCTAAGAAAAGAAAAGAAAGAAAGAAAAGGAGAGGAGAAGGGAGGGGAGAGGAGGGGAGGCGGGGCACTTCTTCCTATACAGTATCCTGCCTTGCAAGTCCCAGCTTCCTCAACCCCTACAAACCCTGAACTCAGGCTCCTCTGATTATTTCGCTCACAGTAGTCTGCATAGGTTCTCTCTCCCATGCCATGGTCTGCAAAGTGCCCACGAGCAGAAAACCAGAGCCTTCAAGGACTCACCTCTTTGGTTCCTTTCTCTCAGAGATCACAGTGCTAACTGTTCTTCACTGCCCAAAATCATTGTTTCATACGTTTTGTCCAATTTTCTAGTTGTTTATAATGGGAGGGCAAGTCTGGTACTAGTTGCTTCATCGTGACCTGAAGCAGAAGTTGAGATCTCATTCAATTCCCACTGCTGACCTTTACCTTGCATATCTTTTCTTATAGTACCCATTAAAATTTTTATTTCTGAATCACACGTACTGTGATTCAGTATTTTGCATTTGCTGGGCAACAAGCAGTTTTTCATTGCTTTTACTCTGTTTGATGGGACTTGAATACAGGTATCTTAAAAAAAAACCCTTTATTACACAAGTAATAAATATTTATTGTAGACAAATTCAGAACATACACATTGCCCATGATCACTGTAATCCTCTTATGCTGAGATAACCACTGTTAACATTCTGATGGTGATCTTTTGTGTGTGTTTGTGTGTATACACACACTTGGAGAAATTTTTTCGTGACAGTGGATACATACTGCATTGAGATCAGCTTTACCCACTCAGTGTGTGCTGTGACTACCTTTCTGTGTCAATAAGTAGACTTCATTTTTAATGGCTGCACTGTTTTTCACTACATAGGTACTTAATAATTTCTCATACTGGTTGTAGCTTATTTTCAGTTTTTGATTAGTGTCAACAACATTGCAATGAATATATTTGTACACGTATGTATGTACACATCCGTAGTTATTTTATTAGCTAAATTTCCATAAGAATTGCTGGGTCACAGAGTATGTGGATATTTTTTAAGGCTTTAAAGATACACATTGTCAAGCTAAAGGTAAAGTTTAGGTACGGTAGTGGAAACTTCTTTCGTGAAGCATCCATACTACTGTACTACCAGAAGACTTTTCATTAAAGCACTTTTTCAGTTTCTTAATAAAAATTATTTATGATTGGCTGGTTTTAGTGGTTCACACCTAAAATACCAGCACTTTGGGAGGCCTAGGTGGGAAGATTGCTTGAGGCCAGGAGTTCAAGACTAGCCTGGGCAACATAGGGAGAGAGCCTGTGTCTACAAAAAATTAAAAAATTAGCCAGGTGTGGTGGCACATGCCTGTAGTCCCAGCTACTTGGGAGGCTGAGGCAGGAGGATCACTTGAGCCCAGGAAGTCGTGGTTGCAGTGAGCCCTGATTGTCCCATTGCACTCCAGCCAGGAGACGAAACGAGACCCTGTCTCAAAAGAAAATTATTTATGATTAATCACCGATTAATTACTACTGAGAAGCAGTATCTACTTTTTATTATTTATTTATTTATTTATTTTTTGAGACAGGATCTCACTCTGTCATCCAGGCTGGAATGCAGTGGCACAATCTCAGCTCACTGCAACCTCCACCTCCCAGGTTCAAGTGATTCCCGTGCCTCAGCCTCCCGAATAGCTGGGATTACAGGTGTGCACCACCATGCCTGGCTAATTTCTCTATTTTTAGTAGAAACAGCGTTTCTCAGCTGGGTGCAGTGGCTCGTGCCTGTAATCCCAGCAGTTTAGGAGGCCGAGGCGGGTGGATCACCTGAAGTCAGGAGTTCGAGACCAGCCTGCCCAACATGGTGAAACCCTGTCTCTACCAAAAATACAAAAATTAGCTGGGCATGGTGGTGGTAGCCTATAATCTCAGCTACTTGGGAGGCTGAGGCAGGAGAATCGCATGAACTCGGGAGGCAGAGGTTGCAGTGAGCCAAGATCGCATCATTGCACTCCAGCCTGGGCGACAAGAGTGAAACTCTGTCTCAAAAAAAAAAAAAGAAAAGGAAATGGGGTTTCGCCATGTTGCCCAGGCTGATCTCAAACTCCTAAACTCAACTGATCTGCCTGCTTTGGCCTCCCAAAGTGCTGGGATTACAGGCATGAGCCACTGTGCCCGGGCAATATCTACTTTGCAAATGAAAGCTTTCATTAAAGGAAGATCTCTCCCTCAGCCTAGAAGCTCTAGGATGCTTCTGGTGGGCGAGTGGGTGTTACGAAGCTCTCCAAGTGGCCTTGATAGGCAGCAAGGTATGGGGAACACTTTTATAGACCGGTGCTTCTGGTCTTTTCCAGCAGGGTGAATGTAATGACCTGAATGTTGGTAAGCAAGCCCACATTAGTCTGCCACCAGAATAAAATTTCCTGGAAGTCTCCAGTTTTAACTGAGAAATTCCTGTAAAATTTATATTCTACTCCATGAAATATTATTTTGTTTTAAAAATAATTATTTTATTATTTCTGTTTAATCCCAAATCTAAGTATATATTTTTTTATGATATGAAGAAGCAGGTCTAACTTTATTTTTGGGTTTTTTTTTTTTTTTGAGACAGGGTCTCGCACTGTCACCCAGGCTAGAGTACAGTGGCACAATCATAGCTTACTGAAACCTCCAACTCCTGGACTCAGGTGATCCTTCCACCTCAGCCTCCCCAGTAGCTGGAATTACAGGCATGTACCACCACACCTGGCTAATTTTTATTTTATTTTATTTTATTTTGAGACAGAGTCTTGCTCTGTTGCCCAGGCCGGAGTGCAGTGGCGCAATCTTGGCTCACTGCAAGCTCCGCCTCCCGGGTTCACGCCATTCTCCTGCCTCAGCCTTCTGCGTAGCTGGGACTACAGGCGCCCGCCACCATGCCTGGCTAATTTTTTGTATTTTTACTAGAGACAGGGTTTCACTTTGTTAGCCAGGATGGTCTTGATCTCCTGACCTTGTGATCCACCGCCTCGGCCTCCCAAAGTGCTGGGATTACAGGCGTGAGCCACCGTGACTGGCCTTTTTTTTTTTCTTCTTTTTTTTGTAGAGACACAGGTCTCACTATGTTGCCCAAGCTGGTCTCGAACCCCTGACTCTTAACCTTAAGTGATCCTCCCACCTCAGCCTCCCAAAGTACTGGGATTGCAGGCATGAGCCACCATGCCCAGCCAATTTTTTTTTTTTAATGGATAACCAGTTGTCCCTAGGGCATTTATTGCATGATTTATCCTTTCTCCACTTATTCAAAATGCCACCTTTATTATATATCAGATTTCTATGTATAGTGCACACAGGTTTATTTTTGCATTGTTTGTTTATAGATTCCTGTATGAGGACTGTGCTGTTTTAGTAACTGTGGCTTTGAAGCACTTTTGTTAAGCAGTTATCTAATCTTATGTCACTCTACTATTTAAACACAACATTAAATCCAGATTTCTTATGATAAGATACAGTGACATTGAAGATTACATCTGCACCTCAGCTGCCACTCACCTGTAACCCACTCTTCCCAAATCTGTCCATATCCAACTTCAAATTCTCACAGTTCCCCAAGTGTTGCTTGCTTTACCAGATGTCCATGGCTTTGTGCAAGTCATTCCCTTGCCTGCCCTCTTATCCTTATGGAGTTAATTTGCCCTTCAGGATCCAGCTCAGCCACATCTCTTTTGTGAAGTCTTGTCAAATTCCTGCTAGGCTGCAAAGAACCTTTCTCCTTTGTGCCTTCAGAGTGCTTCATGTGTAACTTTCTTTCTTTTTGTTTTTTTTTTTCATGCATAACTTACTTTTTCTTTTTTTGAGGCAGAGTCTCGCCGTGACGCCCAGGCTGGAGTGCAGTGGCGCAATCTCAGCTCACTGCAACCTCCGCCTCCTGGGTTCAAGCGATTATCTTGCCTCAGCCTCCCAAGTAGCTGGAATTACATGCGTGTGCCACCATGCCGGCTAATTTTTGCATTTTAAATGGGGGGGGGGGGGTTCACCATGTTGGCCTGGCTGGTCTTGAACTCCTGACCTCAAGTGATCCACCGGACTCGGCCTCCCAAAGTGCTGGGATTACAGGCGTGAGCCACCACGCTCAGCCTATGCATCACTTTCTCATAGTACTTCATCTTTTGTCTCATAGCCTAAGCCCTAGCACAGTGTCATTCATTACATTCAGTTTTAAAAAATAAAACTGTAATTCTTCAATGTATCCGGGGTACACGATGTTCCTTTAAGTGTCTGCGTGCTTTTTTTTGCACATACTTTTTCCTTGGACTTCATTGCCTAGCAATTTCCTGCTTAAACTTTCAGACTGCTGAGGGGTCACCTCTGGAAGAGCCCTCCTGCCCTTTCTCCTCATCAGAGTTCCCTGCTTGCTTCCATTGTACCTTGTGCGTGTCTCTGCTGAAACGTTTTTCATAATGCTCTATACCATAATATGTATCTGCAAGTTCAGTGTTGTTATCGGCATGGCTTTGGAATTAGATAACCTAAGTGCTCAACCTGGCTTTACCACTTTCCAGCTTTGTCACCTGCAACCAATTATATAATATTTCTAAGCCTCAGTTTCCTTAGATACAAAATGTGGATAATAATAGTTCCTCCTTTATAGGGTTCTTGTGAACTAAATGAGACAATATCTCTGAAACGCTTAGCTCTATCCAGCGCATAGGTGGCCCTTAATACATACTTCCTATTATTGTATCTTTCTCCTCAAGACTTTGGATAAGACTTTCTCTTGTTTATCTCCGAAACCCAATACTTAGCCAAGAGCCTAGCCGCCAGTAGACTGATGAATAAATTAGCAACTGTCCTCAGAACTCTTCTTCCTGTGTCACTTTTCTCGGTGATGCCATTATTCTCTTTAGAGTCATCTTTAACTTTGCTTCTCATTCAAAGCAACAACAACAAAATACTGAGTTTTTATCATAAGCTAGCCGCAGTGCAAGGCCCTGGGTGTATATATAAATGAGAGAAAAATATGTAGTCTCTATTCATTGGAGCTTACAGTAGAGCCGGGGAAGTAGTTGAAAATAAAAATCCTAGAATTTTTGGGCTCATTCTACTGTTTGTTCTCCTTTTGTATATGTTAGTAAATTTTCAAAGTGAGTTTTAAATAAATGAATAAGCAATTATAAAATGTTAGATGCTATGAAGAAAATGAATAAAACCTGTGTTATAAACTGTCAGGGAGAACTATTATAGATACAATGGTCAGGAAAGATCTGAGAGTTCACATTTAAGTTTAGACTGGAAATTGAGAAGGAGTCAACCAGAGGAGAGGGTGCTTCTGACGAGGGAATAGCAGGTACCAAGCCATAGGAGAGCAAGCCTTAGCATAGTCAAGAAATGGAAAGGTCACTGGGGCTGTATTAGAGTGAGGAAGAATGGATAGATGATGTTGGAGAGCAGGTAAACAGAGTCCATGTTGCTTAAGAGCTTGAAGACAAAAAGAACGGGTTCAGGTTTGATTCCTTTTACAGTATGATGCTGTTGAAGACTTAAAGCAGGGAGTAAGCCAGTCTAATTTTGCATTTTTACAGGTATATATCCAAAAGATTGGAGGAAGACAAGGCTGGGAACAGAGAGACCACTTGGGAAGCTATTGCCATAGTTTAGGGAAGAGATGATAATAGTCAGAGAAATGGAGAACAGTGAAAACATTTGGAGACAGACTTTGTGGGACTTGCCGGTGGATTAGAAGTGGGAGTGGAGGAAGGCATAGAAATCCAGAATTCTGGCTTGAAAGCTGTATATTGTGTTATTTACTGAGATTTACTCAAGTAGATGGAATGTTTTGGGGGGAAGTCAAGAGTTAGAATTTGATTATATTAAGTCTGAGATGCTTTGGGGCACCCAAGTGGGAATATCAAGTTAAGTAATTGAATACAGGAGAACTGGAGTTCCAAGGAAAGTTCCCAACTACAGATATAAATATGAAGGTTTTCATTATAAAGACAATAATGAAAACCATGAGAATGGAGAATATGGTTTAAGGAGAAAGTAAAGGGAAGGGGGTTTGATATTAAGTTCTGAATTACTATTAGCATTTAAGGATAGAATCAGAGGAGGGTGAGGGAGAGAAGAGGAGTCAAAGACGTAGAAGGAAAGCCAGGAGAGTGTGGTGCCCTAGAAGCTACTGTATCCCTCACCAATCCCAGAACAGTGACTGGCCAGGACAGTGTTCAGTAATTATTGGTTGAATTAAATCAAAAGAAGAGATCATTTCAAAAAAGAGGGAATAATTAACTGAATTGAGGGCTGCTGAAAGGGTCATATGAACTATTCATTGGATTGGCAGCATAGATATTGCTGATGATAGGGGCAGAAGTCATGTCGGAATGGTTTTAACAGAGCTTGCATAGGAGGTGAGAAAGTATGAGCAAGAGAGCAGATTTTTAACTCTGATGAAGTTTGGCTGTGAAGGGAGCAGAAAAATGGAGTATTAGCTGAAGAGTGATATAGAATCAAAGAATAATTTTTGTTATCTTTTTAAGAGGGGACATACTAGAACATGTATGCACGTGGGGGTGATCCAGGAAACAGTGAGTGAAGCTTGGTGGAGGAAAAAGAGGGGAGAATTGCAAGATTGGAGTTTAAGAGTAAGAGAGAGGGGATGGGATCAGGAGCATAACTATTCTTAGAAAGGAGGAGGCCTGCTTCTGTTGAAATAGTGGAAAGGGGAAAATTGATGCAGATTCAGGTAGGTTTATACAACTGGTCATGAGATAGCAGATTGTTGTATTATGGTATTTTTGTTCTCAATGAAGAGTCATTGACATTAGCTTAAAAGGCAGGGAAGGGTTGGGGAGGAGGGGAAAATAAGTAAGAAATAGCCTTCTTGGAGAGGGGAGAATAGGAAAGCCAGCCTGCTAGAGAGATCTAGTTAGACTGCCAATTTAAATTGAGTGCCCATTTGCCTGACCTTTAATTTATGGTAAACCTGCCAAGTTAAATGCTTTTTCATCAGTATTCTTGGCATGGAGAAGGCAGTTGCTTGAGTTCTGGGATTGTGGAGTTTGAGACAAGGAGACCTTGGAAGCGAATTGAAGGTTCTTGCAAGTAAACGATTATAATGATTAACTATGTAATCTAAGCTAAAGAGAAAAATTAAGTCAGGAGAAGGAAAATGGGGTCAAGGGATAGAAGGACCCATGGCAGTTGAAAAGTTGTTTGCATGGGACGCTTGAGGTAGTGAGCTAAAATAATCACACTGTGAATTGAATTTGGTGACACGAGATGAGCTGAGTTTGATGATGGTAGAGTGTGGGTGAGGCAGATTGAAGGACAAGGTCCTTGGAGCTGAGCAGTTTCCACAACTGCAAGGCCAGGGTGTTGGGCTAGGTTATGCATTTGAAGGTTAAAGGTATGTTAACCGTAGTGACTAATTGTGCCAGAGAGTTTGACACTGAGCCAGATGTGCTCAAATGTCAGATGGTGATAAGTATTCTGCCAAAAAAATTGAGTTCTGGGACAGAAAGAGGATAGATGGCCTTTTAGACTTGGTGGCCTCTCTGAGGAGGTGCTATTTATGCTCAGATCTGGATGATAAAATCATGAGTGGAAAGAATTAATCCAGTCTGAGGGAGCAGTTAATATAAAGGCTCTGAAATAGGTACAAATCCCTCACCTTTGAGGAAAAGAAAGGAGGCTAGGAAGGCTGGAGCTTATTGGGCTGAGAAAGGGTGGGATGAAATGAGGTTAGAGTGCAGTAGGAGTCAGATGACAAAGGGTTTTGAAAGTCATGCTCAGGAGTTTGGTGCATGTATGTTAATTCTAACTGCCTTGGTGTGCTAGCCAGCCTCCAGGATGGCCCAGTGGTCATTGCCTCCTGGTATCATGCCTTTGTATAGTCCCCTCTCCTGCTGAACAGGGCTAACCTGTGTAACCATTGGAATATCGTGGCAAGGGTGGTTTGTGATTTCTGTTGTTAGGTCATTGCAACTTCTGCCTCCCTCTTGTAGCTCACTTGCTCTGAGGGAAGCCAGACTGCTGTGTTGTGAGGACATTTCAGTAGCCTGTGGAAAGGCTCACAAGGAGAGGAACTCCAGCTAACAGCTACCATGTGAGCACTTTGTTTTGGAAGAAGATCTTCCAGCCCCAGACAAACTTTCAGGTGACTGCAACCCCTCACACATACATATTTCATTCATAAATATCCTGGTGTGTCTCTCTAAAAGGCAAGGACTTTTTAAAAAAAAACTTAAGCCTTATGCAGTTGTCACATCTAAAAATATAATTCCTTAATATTACAAAAAATTCAGTCTTTAAAAATTTGTTTTAGTTGTTAAATTTGGTTTATTTGCATTAGGATCCAAAAAAGGGACCAACATAATATCTGGTTAATGTTTCCTAAGCTTCTTTGTCTGTAGCTTCCCTCACTCTTCTTCCCCTCAATTTATCTTAAAAAGAAACTTGGTTGTTTGTCCTATAGTTTCTTACATTCTGGATTTTGCTAATTGTGTCTGTTCAGAGTGCAAGGAAGAGTGTTCCTTTACCTTGAATTTTATGGAAACTTGTAGTTATATCCAGAGGAGGCTTGATCTAATTCAGATTGTTTTTGTTTGGCAAGACTATTTTATAAGAGGTGGTGTTTACTTCCATCAAGAGGCACGTAATAACCAGTTGTTTCGTCTCATATTATGATGTTAACAGCTATTGAAGAGCAATACTAAGATATGTTAATTTATTAGAGTTTACAAAATGGTAATATCCTAAGTCATTTGTCTTTGTTTATTAGCTAGACAAACTATTTTTGTTGTTGCTTTTGTTGTTGTTGTTGTTGTTGAGACAGGGTCTTGTTCTGTTGTCCAGTCTGTAGTGCAGTGGTACAAACATGGCTCATGGCAGCCTAAACCTCCCGGGCTCAAGTGATCCTCCCACCTCAGCCCCTCTAGTAGCTGGTACCACAGGTACACACCACTATGCCTGGCTAATTTTTAATTTTTTTGTAGAGACGAGGTCTTGCCATGTTGCCCAGGCTGGTCTTGAGCTCCTGGGCTCAACAATTCTACTGCCTCGACTTCCCAGAGTGCTGGGATTACAGGCATGAGCCACCGTGCTTGGCCAGAAATAGTCTCTTATCCACTCTGGTTAATCTGAGGTATATTCCATTTACGAAAGGCAGATTAAATGATTGATTCTTTCTCTTATTTATCAGTTTTCATAATAATAAATTGATTCCCTAGTATCCTCCAAAAGAGACCAGTAAGGTCTTAAAATATATTTATTTCATTATGAACTGATGGATTTCATCATATTTCATAGACGTGAATCCATTGCAATGATTATTTTTTATTGATGCTCAAATGATCCCATCCTTGACTAGTGAGAGGAGCCCCTTCAAGTTGGTTTTGGAAGACTTTTTATAGTGTCCTTCCTTTTTGGTATGATGATATGTTTAGTTTCATCTTATGCATCTTCTGTCTCAGCCCTCAGTCATTTCCTCAGGGAGCTCTCGTTCTTTTCAGCAGGAAAGGATATATGGAGGCACATTTTGGATGCTTGAACATGGATGGCAGACTTTTTAATAGATGCTTATCAGAATATCTGTAGAGTTCAAAAAATGTCTTCTTTCACCTTGAGTTTGAATGGAGAGAAATTCAATTTTTTCTTTTATGAAATATGGAGTGTTTTCGTTTGTTGTTAGAGAAAAAGGAAAACAAAGGTTCTAGTTAGAAATAAAATGAAGCCTTAACTCCCCTTTAAAATTTGATTGTCCTCTCTCTGCCATACTTTGTTCATCATGTCCAGTGAAGAGAGGTGCTAATGAGCTTCTCATATTTCCAGCTACGTAAAAACCAGGCAGTGTTTAAAGATTATCATTATAGCATTTGTTTGATATATTTCTTAAGTCTTTTTTTATCTCCAGGTCCCCCGTCCCTGTAGGCTCCCCTCTCACAGACACAAGTCTTCTTCCTGGCATTTTTTAGGAGGACCTGGTGTTGTGTTTGGAAGATTTTGCTTTATTATATATCCTCAGCTTATACTGCATCACTAGTGAAAAGCTTAGTTTTGTGTTTGGTGTAAGTAATGTGTTTCTGGATATTTTTATCATAAAAACTCATTTTATTATAGATAAGAGATGGAAGTATATCATTAGAATGATTGTATATTTAAATTATGAATCAAGTTAGAGGAGAATGGAATATTGCCCCCTTATGGGAAGATTCTGGAATGTAGAAATTTTTTTCAATATGCAACAACTTGATCCTGCCTTCTTTCCCAGTGTTCAGGATCTAATTCAGCAGTTTTATACATGACACGTTAAGCTTTTCATTAGTTCAGTTATTCATTTGACAAATACTGAGCACCAGAGTAATACCAGGCATGGTACTAGGAAATGAGAATAAAGAAATAAGAAACACACATGCTAAACTGACCATTTTCTAGTGGGAGAAAGACAATTATATGTGTAATTCCAAACACTGGTAAGTGCATTTTAGGAATACAGGGAGCTGTAAGAGTGATTAACTGCGGCGGGGTGGGGAGGGGGGGCTGGCTTAGTCTGAGAGGACAGAAGGGCCTTTCTGACAAAGTAACATTTAAGCAAAGATTTGAGGGAAAAGTAGGCATTGGCCAGGTGATCACTGGGATCCAGAGCCTTCAGGCAAAGGGGCTAGCTATGTGTGAAGGTCCTGAGGGAGGAAAGAGCTTGAAGCCTTGGGGGACCTGAGAATGCTGGTGAGGCTGGAGACTGAGGGGGAGGCAGGGAGTTAGCAGAGGAGCTGGAGATGTAGGCAGGGCCCTGATCACAGAGGCTGCTGTTGGCCTCCATCTCCGTTACAGATGTACAGCGTTTGGTGACCCAGACTAAGGACCAGACATAATACTTTTCAGGACCTCTTGGTCCTCCTGGGAGATGCTAGGAACTCTGAGTTCAGCTTTTCTCTCCTATTTCTCGAGGGTCCTTTGTTAATAAAGAAATATTTTTAAAGTTATTCCTGCTTACCTTGTACTTAAGAGTGAAAGAAACTTTTAATAAGCGGAATTATTTTTGGCTAATCTTCAGAAACCTTCACTCCAAGGATGCACTCATAAAAAGTTGTACCTTTAAAAGACTTTCCTATCTCATCTCATCCTCACAGCGACCTTATAAGGTAGATATTTATTATTTTTCACATCATACAGAAAAGGGATTGAAGCTCTGAAAAATTAGGTAGTTCCTCAAGGCCAGCTAATAGGTAGTGAAGCAGGAACTGGACACCGGGCCTTCTAACTACAGACCCAGTGGTCTTTGTGCTCTGTTCTTCCACTTACTATGAATGCAAGAGCTTCTATGTATTTTCATCTCAGTATCTGCAATTCGTTTATTTTGTTTGTTTTCTTTGTTGTTGTTGTTGTTTTTGAGACGGAGTCTCACACTGTTGCCAAGGCTGGAGTACAGTGGTGTAGTCTTAGCTTACTGCAACCTCCGCCTCCTAGATTCCAGCAATTCTCCTGCCTCAGCCTCCTGAGTAGCTGGGATTATAGGCACCTGCCACCATGCCTGGCTAATTGTGTGTGTGTGTGTGTGTTTTAGTAGAGACGGGGCTTCACCATGTTGGTCAGGCTGGTCTCTAACTCCTGACCTCAGGTGATCCACCCACCTTGGCCTCCTGAAGTGCTGGGATTACCTGTGTGAGCCACCTTGCCCAGCCAATTTATATTTTTTTAATGGAAGAATAAATCATAAAAGCTTAAAAATTATGAGAGAAGGAGGAAGGAAATAGGGTAGAGGGGACAGGGAGAGAAGCTAGACTGCTTTAAATATGGTTGATAGCTTTTTTAAATGGAAAATAAGAAACAAGTAAACCTAAATTTTAAACCTCACTAATTTGAACTTTACATTCTTAGTGGGTATATGCCCTGAGAGTGAAAAAAGAACTGCAACAAACAGTAGCAACAACAACAAAGTCCTTCAACTGTACTCATGTGGAACATACCAGTGATCTTGTTAGTACTATTTTGAGATTGTTGTTGAGTGTATATTGTCAGAAAAAAACAAATGAGTAATTATGTGGTACTTTATAATTTCCAGTGTTTTGAGATCCAGATTCCCAACATGGGTGAAAGGAGATATAAATATAAAATAAAAGAGGTTAAATAAAACCCTATTAACTTGATTTCTTTATAGACTTTTTTTTTCTTTTTTTTGAGATCAAGTCTCACTTTGTCACCCAGGCTGGAGTGCATTGGTGTGATCTTGGCTCACTGCAACCTCCGCCTCCCGGGTTCAAGCGATTCTCCTGCCTCAGCCTCCCAAGTAGCTGGGATTACAGGCACACGCCACCACACCCAGCTAATTTTTGTATTTTTAGTAGAGATGGGGTTTCACCATGTTGGCCAGGCTGGTTGTGAACTCCTGACCTCAAATGATCCACCCGCCTCAGCCTCCTAAATTGTTGGGATTACAGGCGTGAGCCACTGCACCCAGTGTTAAGACTTTTCTTTTTTATTGGCAGTTTTAGGGTCACAGTAAAATTAAGTAGAAAGTATAGAGTTATCATATTTGCCTGTTCCCTTTCCCTGCCAGCCTCCCGCAGTGTCACATCCCACACCAGAAAGGTCTATTTGTTATAAATGATGAACTTACATTGGTACACCATTATTACTCAAAGTTCATTTGCATTAGGGTCTGCTCTTGGTGTTGCACATTCTATGGGTTTTGACAAATGTATGATGGCATGTATCCATCATAGAATCATGCAGAGTGGTTTCAGTGCTCTAAATCTTCTCTGTTCCACCTAGTCATCCCTCCATCTCCCTGTCGTCTGGCAACCACTGATTTTTTACTGTCTCCGTAGATTTTTCTTTTCCAGATGTTATGTAGTTGGAATCACACAGCCTTTTCATGATGGCTTCTTTCACTTGGTAGTGTGTATTTTAGGGTTTTTTCACATCTTTTCATGGCTTGATAGCTCATTTCATTTTAGCATAAATAATATTCCATTGCCTGGATGTACTCCAGTTTACTCATTCACCTATTGAACGCCATCTTAGTTGCTTCCAAGTTTTAGTAAATACAAGTAAAGCAGCTGCAAACACCATGTGTGGGTTTTTGTGTGAACATAAGTTTTCACCTCGTTTGACCAAATGTCAAGGAGCACAGTTGCTGGATTGAATGGTAAGAGTAAGTTTAGTTTTGTGAGAAACTGCCAAACTTGTCTTGCAAAGTGGCCATACGGTTTTGCATTCCCACCAGCAATGAATGAGCATTCCTGTTTCTCCATATCGTTACCAGCATTAGGTGGTGTCAGTGTTCTGCATTTTGGGCATCTAATAGGTATGTAGTGGCATCTTGTTTTTTTTTTCAATTTGTAATTCCCTAATGACATATGATGTTGAGTATCTTTTCGTATCCTTATTTGCCATCTGTATATCTTCTTCAGTGAGGTGTCTGTTCAGGTCTTTTGACCATTTTTAATCAGGTTGTTCATTTTTTTATTGCTGAGTTTTAAGAATTCTTTGTATATTTTGGATTACAGTTCTTTATCAGATATGTTTTTGTATTTTCTCCCAGTCTTTGACTTATCTTCTCATTCTCTCGATTAGCTTAATTTTGAATTACAAGTTGTGGTATGAATTATTGATATATTTTATCTTAGGAAAAAAACACCTCCTAACCCATTCAATTGAAAAATCCTATAAACAGTGACCCAGTAGCAGTGTGTAACCCTAGTCCCCAAATTGTGGTCTTGGAATACCAGCTCTCACTAACAGCAAGCAGGGTTATTTGGAGAAATCACTGATACAGGTCTAGAACAGGAACTGGTTACACCACATAACAAGGAAGTCATAAAAGACTGTGACCAGGATCACATCAGAAGAACCAAAGAACATACATGAGAAGACTCTTTTCAGCCAATGATGAAACAATGTGAATACCAATAAAGTTTTTTTTTTTTTTTTTTTGAGACGGAGTCTAACTCTCTCACCCAGGCTGGAGTGCAGTGGCGCCATGTTGGCTCACTGCAAGCTCCTCCTCCCGGGTTCACGCCGTTCTCCTGCCTTAGCCTCCCGAATAGCTGAGACTACAGGCACCTGCCACCACGCCCGCCTAATTTTTTTTGTATTTTAGTAGAGACGGGGTTTCACCGTGTTAGCCAGGATGGTCTCGATCTCCTGACCTTGTGATCCGCCCACCTCGGCCTCCCAAAGCATGATGATATTTTTTTAAAAAGCTATTGGATACCATTTGCTAACACTACATTAACCATATATCATCCCTTTCCCATACAAACAGATCTGGCTTCTAGAGCTATATAGTAATTTATAAGAATTATAGAGGACAGAGCAGCATATTAGTACCACCATGGGATACAGTCAGAAAAATCCAGACTATGTGAAGCTCTGGTTTCTTCAACAAGTAAATTGCAAAGAAAAAAAAGCACAGCAAAGCAAACAAAGTCTTGTGTGACATTTATGAGACAGTTGGAAGTTTGAATACTGGCTGATTACTTGATGGTATTGGGACTGCTACTAATGTTTTTAAAGTGTAATGACGGTATTATGAATTTTTAACGGTTTTTTAAAATATATTAGAGATAGGTATTTACCAATGTATTTATCAATGAAATGTCCTTGCTTTAAAACTAATGCAGAGGCAGTGATACCAATAAGGGATACAGGTGAAAGAGTGTTGGCCAGGAGTTAACTATTTAAGCTGACGATGAGAACATGAAGGTTCATTGTATTATTTTCTACTTCTGTGTCTAACATTTTTAATAATGAAACTTAAAAACTTTCCTTGAGAATTCATGAACACAAACTAGCCCATGTATGGGTGTGAGACTTGAATTCATACTATCTGTGCAGTATAAAATTTAAATTGTTCTTGGATTAGTAGTGCCTCCAGGAACCTGCCAGAGCAACATAAATCTTAGGAGAAAAATATACCTTACTTGGGACTCAAATATGTCTCACAAATAAAATTATTCAGAAGTCCAAAATGAAAAGTCACAAAACACTCAAAAAACTGAGCTACAGTGAATGAGTCAGAAGAAGCAACAAAAATGATCAGATTTGAGGCCAGGTGTGTTGGCTCACGCCTGTAATCCCAACACTTTGGGAGGCCGAGGCAGGTGGATCACTTGAGGTCAGGGGTTCGAGACCAGCCTAGCCAACGTGGAGAAACCCCATCTCTACTAAAAATACAAAAATTAGCTGGTCGTGGTGGTATGTGCTTGTAATCCCAGCTACTTGGGAGGCTCAGGTGGGAGGATCATTTGAACCTGGGAGGCTGAGGTTGCAGTGAGCTGAGATCTACCACTGCACTCCAGCCTGGGCAACAGAGCAAGACTCTGTCTCAAAAAAAAAAAAAAATCAGATTTGAAAAGTCTATATTGGAATTATTGGAAACTGAACATAGAATAAGTATATTTAATATTTTTAAGGAAATAGTGTTTTTTTAATGGTTTTGGTTATTAATTAATTAGAGATGGGTTGTTGCTGTGTTACCCAGACCGAAGTGCAGTGGTGAGATCATAGTTCACTGCCGCCTCAAACTCCTGGGCTCAAGTGATCCTCCCACTTCAGCCTCCCAGGTGGCCAGAACTACAGGCACGCACCACCATGCCTGGCTAATTTTTAGTATTTTTTTTTAGGGACAAGGTCTTGCTATGTGGCCTGGGCTGGTCTCAAAATGCCAGCCTCTGGGCTTCAAATGATCCTCCCGCCTTAACTTCCAGAGTATCTGGGATTACAGGTGCAGACCACCATGCCCGGCTAAAAATAGATACTGTAAATGTAATGTAAATGTAATTAGATATTATAAATTGTAAATGAAAGAATGCTGCCAATTAATTTTAAGATGTAAGATGGCAACTGAGACTATCAGGAATAATCAGGCCAAAAGTCCTATATGTCAAGGATGGGTTTTTCAACTGGTACATGCCACTATAGAGGTATTTGACTAGCTAAAATAATAATAATCAGACATATTTGAAAAAGAACCATTTCATCAGTTTAGCCATCCACAGTGTATACCTATTTGAAAACGTGCTGTGCATGATAAATACAATTTTTGTCAATTAAGAAAATAAGAATGAAAAAAATAACCATTTCAGAAGCAAAGAACATGATTGAATTTGGCGTTTAGTAGACAAGTCTACTCTTAAAGCAAATTAGACACAAGTGAAGCAGGACTCACTGAACTAGAAGTTAAAGCTAAAGAAATTGTCCACATAAAACCCATAGAGACAGAGTAAATATAAAAGAAAGGTTAAGATGCATGGAAGATAGAATTAGAAGGTTTCATATAACATCTGATCAAAGTTCTAGGAGAATAGAAGCATTGCAGGAGAGGCAGTATTTGAAGACATTTTCCAAAATTGATGAAAGAACTAAATCGTCTGAATCAGGAAGCTCAAGCAGGGTAAAGAAAGAGAAATATCACCTGGATACATTGGCAAATACAAGATCCTAGTACAGTCCTGAGAGAAAAAGCAGACTGCAGACTGATAGCTGACTTTTCAGTGACAGTGGAAGCCACAAGACAATTCATCGTCAAAGTGCTGGAAGAAAAGTAACCATCTGTCAAGAATGAGGGCAAAACAAAAACATTTTGAAATAAAGACCATTTTTATTATGAATGGAGGAAAGTAGAAGAGTATTTTTGAGCTTTCAGTTAGGACAGTTGTTAAGAGCTTAAACTTTGGAGTCAGATAGTTTGAGCTGTACTGCTAGTGACTGTGTTGTTTAACTTCTCTGTTTCCTTCTCTACAAAATAGGATGACAAGTGGGAATGGTTGATGGGTACAAAAATACAGTTAGATAAAATGAATAACATCTAGTATTTGGCAGCACAATAGGATACCTATAGATAACGATAATCTATTGTATATTTCAAAATAACTGGAAGAGTAGAATTGGCACTTTCCTAACAAAGAAATTATAAATGCTTGAGGTAATACCCCAGTTACCCAGATTTGATCATTACATGTTGTATACCTGTATCAAAACATCACATGTACCACATAAATGTATACAACTATTATGTACTCATAATAATTAAAAATAAAAAAATTTAAAAACAGGATGACAGTAGTCCTTACTTCATGGAATGCTTTGATAAGCAGATGAGTTATATGTAAAGCACTGTGACTCCTACACGGTATGCATCTAGTAAATGTTAGGGATTGCTGTTACCATATTTTATGGAATTTAAGATGCCATCAGTCCTAAGACATATTGTATTTTATGCTCCATTAAGAAAGAAAGAATGCTGCCAATTAATTGTAAGATGTCATTAATTGTAAAATCTGTGCAGATTTCACAAATGTTAACTTGTAAAGAAAAAAACCATGAATCTCAAAATTGAAGAAATATAGTATTTTGATAGCAGATACTCAAGTACAGGAGAAAATACTATATATGAAATATTAAAAAAAAAACAAAAACAGTTTGAAGAAGAAGTTGATGAAAGTGTTGTGAAGCCCAGAATTTAAATGTGTAGTACCCATGGCTGGAGAGTTTTGTGTATAAATTATTGAAGGTTAAAACAGCTGTTTCACTTTCATTTCTTCAGAAGTAAATATGAACTACAACCAAACTGCCCTTGAGTTGGCTTAAGATTTCCCAGTGGCTGTTACTTAAACGAAAAGTGTTCTTTAGTATTTCATTGGTAAGCACTAGCTTGTGGAAAGGCCAGATGTTGAATGTTGAACATGTTTGATAAACAGAAGTTTAATATGCAGCTGGAATAGTAGCATTCTTCTGCAGGTGCTTTTTGAAATGTTTTCAGTTTTTCTTTTCCACTTGGTTTTGATTACCACTTGCATGTAGTTGAGAGGAGATTTTTGCTAATTTCGTATGAGGCTGGATGTTGCTCTGTTTTAGTTGGTTTTATTGCTGATGATACTGCAGTATGTCTCGGAGAGCATGTAAGCATCAACACTCTTCCCAAACATTTTGATTTGGTTAGATCATCTCAAATCATTATTGAAGCTGCTAGCTAGAGTGCTGTCGTTTCATGATGCCGTACACTCCAGAAATCTTTACAATTATATTACCACAAAGAAGATGACTACTCATTCAGTTATTAGGATAAATTATTTTTTGTTCTTATAGATTATTGCAGCAGCCTCATAACTCTTTTTGCTACCTCTATGTGATTTTATCAATTAGAAATAAATTAGGCTATGTGTAATGGAATATCCAACTTTGCTTTAACCAAATAAAGATTTATTTTTTCCTACACACCAGAAAATTGGGAAATAAGTAGTCACTCCCAGTGTTGTTAATGTCTCAGATTCCTTTGATCCATCCTTGATGGTGGCAAGGCCATTTCTCTGCTTCCCTTTCAGACCACCCACCCTCCCAAGTAAGGTATAAAAGGTGTGCCTCATCTAATTGACCAGAGCTGTGACATGTAGCTACCTCTCTTCTTAAGAAAAGTTGGGAAATGTAGCTTTCTAATTGAACCTAAGTTTACCCCTAGCCAAATCTGGATTCCAGGCATTTGCAAAACAAATAATGATATTACCACAGTTGCCATGATTATGATGTAACCATGATTTGTGACCATGAAGCACCCCTAAATTTAACTGACCTACATTGTGACTGAACCCACAGCCTACCATTATCCTTTAAGTAACTGAGTTTACCACCTCATGCCATCTAGTAGGCAATTATCAGTTTTGCTCACTTGCCCCTTTATTATATGATGTGTATTTCCTTATACCTGTGCTTCATTAATATAGCCAACATTCACTGAATACCTACTCTGTGCCAGGCACTGTTAATACAAAAATGAATAAGGTACCCCATTTGATAGGGGAGATGGATATCAACAAAATTTACAAGTACCACAACCTGTAACCCTCATGCTCAAGGCAGATGTTATTGACAAGGTGGCTCATCCATGTCATCACCAGATAACTAAGCTGGTGACTTTAGCCTAGGCCTTCCAAGCAGTGTAGCTCCTCTGCACCCCTCCTATCCCCCGCCCCAAATCCTTGTGTCTTACTGAGTTGATTGTCTTAGAAACATATAAACATGACTATGAGACCAGCTTCAGAAAGCACGGTCTGTTGTATTGAACACATTGGTGCTTATGGTAAATGGTCAACCACTCAATGCCAGGATCATGGCCAAAACTTTATGAGACTTCAGATTCCAAATCTTTAGCCACAGGGAACTCTTCCAATGGCCAATTCTTAGGAAGTCTGTGAGGACAATCATTGGCCATAAGGAACAGCTTAGAGTAAAGCATAGGTAATACCCAATGAATACTAAGAAACCATGGTTGTTATGGATAATCAGAGGAGACAATCTGTTATTCCCCCATAGTGTTACCTCTTTTAGAAGCATCTACATTTCCTGCAGAGATAGGATGTTTTTATTAACTGAGCTCTGGATCAAACTTGCACTAGCATACAGGTGGTGTGATATCTCTTTACCTTGACAGCAACATGAGTCTGGGCTTGTGAGATGAATAGTAGGACTTCATCAAGATGTTGTCCAACTACTCAATGTGCATCATCCATTATGCCCTGGCCAAGGAGATCACAAAACTGGCTCCACCTCTCATCACTTCTGAGAAAACTTCCCCCAGTCTTCTCTTGCTCCTAAACAACTGTAATTTTTATAGTCATGTGTTACATACTGTGCCAGATATGTGTCAACGAATGGCTATAAAAAAGTTAATATTTATTAGCCAGAAAGCATAATGTTAGATTTTGGCTTTTAGAAGGGGAGGTTTTATTGATCCACCTACACATTGGCATGTGAACTTATTTTTCCATGAAAGCAGAGAAGAAATTTATTAATTTATTTGAACAGCTTTGTCAACATTGTTCTGAAAAGAACAAGTTGGAATGTAGTTAGCAGTGTGCTCCATTATGACAAAAGCTTTGCAAATGGCACAAAAGGTTATCAGAGTTGACCATTAAGGACCATATGGCACCAGGCTTCAGGAAAGATACAGTGGAGT